>NW_027175920.1:10610044-11100044 GCF_023055335.1 Clinocottus analis | reverse complement strand
GCTCGTGGCGTAGCGGGTAACAGATGTCGTGGAATAAATACAGTATCCCGGTAGCAAAAATGTGCCGATGTATCCCACGAGCGATATTTCAATTCCAAAAGGTTTGTTCAAACACTCCACGCTCCAGCGCATGTGCAGCACAGACAGCTATAGTCCAGCAGCTTCACGTTGGTGCCCCTCTCTCAGCCACGGCCATATTTGATGAAGTGAATGGATCCGCCATCCTCAAAAACTGAAGTGAACCCGAAGCTGCACCTCCTCTGGAAGACTCAGAAACCAGATGGCACGGTATGTAGGCTACAGATGGTTATGAAGGGCGGCGCCGGCAGTTTGACA
This sequence comes from Clinocottus analis, assembly GCF_023055335.1. Taxonomy (NCBI): domain Eukaryota; kingdom Metazoa; phylum Chordata; class Actinopteri; order Perciformes; family Cottidae; genus Clinocottus; species Clinocottus analis. The sequence goes on along the minus strand of NW_027175920.1, from coordinate 11,099,708 downwards.
GTTACACGAGAGCGCTGGGGAAGTGTAGCAGAACTGCGCAGGCTGACTTTAAAGCACAGCCGAATGTTAAAATGTGTGTGGGAATTCAGAGGACACTCTCCAGCATTGTTCTCTCGCTGTGTGAGTCTGACGGATAATTGCGAATTCCTGTTCCCGAAGACGAAGGTACCTTTGCTAAGTGAATCCATTCGGTTAAAAGCCCCAAATGCTGCCGCTTGATAATTGGAGAAGGGCGAACAAGTTAAGAGACGGAGAGCGAGAGGAAGGAAGGAGAGGGAGAGAAGTGAAATGGGAGAAGAGGGAGAGGGATGAGGACGCATAAGGAATGAAGAGAGCGAGGCAAAAGTTATAAAAAAAAATGTCAGTCTGAGAGACAAAGGCGCCGCGTGGAGCTCAGAGGGAGCTGGACAAAATCATTCAGGCAGAAAGCACGAGAATAAAGACGACGGACAGTAGAAGATGGACAATCTGGACACAGTCCTGTATACGCATTCTCCTTCCCCTCCTCCTGCTCGCAGCCCTCTTCTAGCCGCTCATACAGATGGATCCTTTGTTTCTCCAGCGTAAACAGAGAGGGAAGTCATGTGGCTAAAACCCGATTATATTGATTTCCTCCTCCATTTTCTCCCTGTCAGCGGCGCACGAGGTGCGCTCAAAGGCCTTAAACCTGCACAGTTCAACTGTCAAGCAAAGCAAGTTGTGCTGTTACTAATTAGTCACTTAACCCTGCAACTGCCTTGAATCCTACACACACACACACACACACACACACACACACACACACACACATATGCTGAGTGACAAGGTAGAGAGAGAGTGAGAGACAGCGTGGGGTCGTGTGGAGGAAAGAACAAGAGACAAGATTTATGATGAAATGTCCTGTAGCGCTGAGTGAATAGGAAAAGACACGCGTGACATCACTTCATTTGGGCATCTGGTCGACGAAAGGCGTCGTGAATGTGAGTGAATGGAACCAGCTGAAGGCATTCGTTCACGATGATGCCGAAGCCTTTCTCTCTCATGCATCTGATAAAATCCCTCAAAAAACAAACAGCAGCCACTCCAGTGGCATTGGAAGACACTTCTCTGGCACGAGGTCACAGTTGTCTCCTTTCCTAGTGCATTTTGCTGTCCAGTCCTTCATTAGCAGCGGTTTGCATGGAGCGACAGCAGATATCCTCAAAGTTAAAAGGAGTATCTTCCACCTTCCCAAAGCCAAACATGCAACAGGATGGGCGTGTCCGGATGTCGTCGTGAGGAAGCTAAATCCTTCGAAGATCAATTGGAACAACTTTTTTTACGCAAAGCTTAAAATGTTAGCAAACGAAGATGGTTGACTATGATTTATTTTTAATGTATGACATGCGGCGTATAGATCTAGCCTGTGATATGCGAGCAATTTCCTGACGTGCTTTAAACAAATGGAAAAGACGGATCATTTAGTTTTATTTTTGATAAAGAAAGCCGTGAACTGGCTCACAGTAAATACATGAACGATCATGGAAATGACAGCCCAACCCCCAAAAAACTACAATCTTTGCCATAACAACTGTACAATTGTGTCAAAAAATCAATTAGTACCAGATATGTGTTCACATGTTTCATGGAAATAAGTCACTTGACATGAAAAATGCATAAAATAAAAACTCTACAAATTGGACCAAAAGGAGCAATAAGTTGATTAATCATCCAAGACGGGGAAACAACGTGCAAGTATGTAGCTGGGGCAGATGCAGGTTAGCTTAGCTTAGCACAAAAACTGGAAACAAGGGCATATATAAAGACTTTCCGGTCTTTGTGCTAAGCTAAGCTAAGCTAACTGTCTCTTTGTGTAGACTGTCGCTCCATTTTTGGTCTACTTCTACTCTTAAGTGTTGAACTATTACTTTAACTGCAAGCGAGAGCTAGAGCAACAAAAAACCACTTTCAAAGACAAAAGTTAAATATTTCCGCTCTTTATTATACTCCCATAATAATTTTAATCATCTGTTGCTCCAACTTTGCCATTGTGGTGTGAATGACACATTATTTCCCCTCCAGTTCTCTTTGCTTACAGAGTGCTATAATTATTTAAAGTTAATTGAAACACTGTGTTAGCTTGAAGTTGACAAGGTTGTGAAAGGTGACGGGAACTTGAGCCCAAATACATCTCATTGTTGACTTTGCTCTCGTGCAATCTTGAGAGATAAACACACACACAAAAACAAACACATCCAACCATTATATTGCTCCAGGATGTGTCTTCCTGTCATCCCTGCGTTTTGATCTTGGTGAAAAGGATCACACACAGAGGGAAAACAAACACAGAACCACGATGACATCATCGCACCGTGAGCGGGTTCAGCAGGATGACTGACAGCTGTCAGCAGGACGCCCTTCAGGACGATGAAAGGGAAGCAGTGGGAGTTTGCTGCTGTGGTCACAGCGCCTCACTAAGCTGCACCAAAACATACAGATTCGTACGCGGTCTTTTAACTGCCAGATTTTATTCCTGCTCCTGGAATATTTCCCCAAGATTAGGGCTGCGGCAAACTACAAAGAGAGGGAAATAAATTGGATACAGTTGGGTATATCGGTTTGACAAGCAGTGTCAAGCACAATGTTTCTAGGTTATCGGGTCTAACAAAATGGAAACTGAAGACAAAACTTTGATCCCCAAACGTTTCTCGTTTCAGCCACAGAATATATCCTCATATACCGCTCTCGCTAAATTTTTACTGAGTTCTTGAAGTATGACTGACACCACCAAAAGATTCCTGTCAACGTAAGTAAATGTGTCGCAGTCAAAAGTCAGAGCTCATCGAAAAGGCCAATGTAAGAAAGAAAGAAATCTGAGAATGTGAAATCTGAAGAGAAAAGTCATTCATCCATCAATAGGAATCACAATAGTATTTATTTCTACTGAAACCCTCAATGCACTCGGGACACGTCATATTGCTAAACATGTTTCACATAAAGGACTGTCATTGCAACAGGTTACAACAGGTTACAACATGCCTGATCCTAAATATTGAATTCCTTCATTTATTGGTCCCATTAAAGACTTTTCAAATGAAAGATTCAAAAGACCTTTAAAACTTCCTGCTCTTTGGTTTCGCTCAGTGCCTTCAAAATAAAATAAAACGTCTGCGTTCATTATTGTAATGTATGTGAGGTAAAGTAAACATTTTGTCAAGTTCAAATTAGACTTTGGGAGCGATACCAGATAAGATATGAAGGCTGTAACGACGCACCGCCGTTACGCTACGTCAGTTTTGAGAAAATAAGCAGAAACGCCCATTAAAGAACAGTTATGTTCCTTTTCACTGAGGTAATAAATCCACTGCCTTAAAATGAACTCTATCCATCCAGATTCACCAGGTTTTATGTGTTTTTTTTCCCATCTCACAGCTGCAAGAATGGCTGCTAGAGGACTTCCAAAGGTCAGTTACTATGATTCACCTCAGACCTCTGTGAGCTCGACAAGATGGAAGTCCAGCTTTTGCCCAGTGTTATAGATTTATATCTCAGTAAGCCACGCTCACAACACTGGCAACTTGTAAAAGTAAGTTGCAAAAGTGGTTGTAAATTAGCTCCGCCATGGTTTATCAATCACAGACAGGAGGAATATGGGAATGTATTTACATGACGTCGTCGCAGGGTACTGCTCGAGGAATTTATGGGCAAAGTAATCATGCATATCGTTTCACACACGTGCCAACGCTTGAACCTAAAGAAATAAAGAGACAATTTGCATGAATTCACCCTGCAGGGCGAAGGCGCGGAAATGTCAGGATTACTGTAAGTGTGACCGCACTGATGAGACAGCGCGTGGATGATGAGCTTATGACCGCCAGGTAACAGACAGTGCAGTCAGCGATGCACGACATGAGTGTGCACCAGATCGCACTGCAGAGGCCGAGTCATACACCAAAACACACACGGAGGTTTCAAAGCCGCGCTGTCTTTCTCGTGGGAAGCCAGACATCCAGCGTGGAGCGCTGAGGCAATCCCCCCGAGGCAGACATGCGATATCTGTGCTTTTCTCATGTCCCAGACAAGAATATATTCTGTTCTGCTTCACACACTGTAGGGGTTGAAACAGGGTCGACAACACATTCATCTGTGTCCCTTGATGTGTGCTGTGCGGTTGTGTGTGCAAGGATGAAAAAAGGAAGAAGGGAAAGCGGAAGAGGGACATCTGAAGAAAGCCAGAGCACATGTATGTAGGAGTGCTTCTATATGCTTGGCCTGACTTCATTGCGACTGACTGTACAGTGTAATTTCCCTGCTTGTTTGATTCGCCGTTGCAAATTGTAAGCAGCTGACTCATCTATTATTCCCTCTTTCTCCTCACTCTGCGAATGGATAAACCCTCTTCTTTTCTTTAGCTGCAAAACTGCCTCTCTGTCATTACTCAACCCTCTCCATCGCTCCCTCTTGTCATGGCAACAGTATTCTCTGGTGTAGTATTTGCTCTGCAGCACACGGCGAGTTCGCATTGTCCCGCAGTCACCCGCGCCCACATATCAACAGGCAGGCCGGCTGTACTGTACTGAAAAAGTCATTGTTATGCAACCTATGTTATGCTGCCTGCTGCTCCGTCGGTCTGTCTGCTCATCTCCCTCCACTTACTCTTCACGTGTCTGCTTGCCTCCTCTGAGCTCCTTCTAGGTCACATCCACAACGGCTTTGTCAGGCATTGTCAAAAAAAAAAGCGTGCATGTTTTATTGAAAGACTCGCTCCAGTTTGGCGAAGAAGGGAAGAAAAAGAGCGTTTTTATGAGTCATATAACCCAGCGAAGCATTTTGACATTGAAAAGATGTTGACACAAAAAAGTTTGCACCGACAATGAAAAACTGTGTAAATACAGCCTCGAAAGGAAAGATGAGACGTGTGAAGTTGTCCAAAGCTGCTGCTGCTTGTACTGTTTTGGGGAACCGGGAGCAACAGTAAACATCTTTGTCATATTAGCTGGTGCCCAAGAAATGCATCATGTGACCACACACAGGCGTTCTCTAATGTGTGAAGCCGTCTGTATTTATAATGTGGCTTTGAGAGCGCTTGACTCGTCAAAATCACTCACCCTCATGTGACAGCGTGCACACATCCCATGAGTAGGAGTGTGTGGGGTCCTCTCTGTTTCTCTGCATATGCATATTTAGTCACACTGAAAATGTTAAGCAGGTTATGTGTGAGACTGTGTAAGGCGGGAGTCGAGCGCTTCCTCTTTATTTGCCCCCCCCCCCCACCCTGTTTGTTTACAGCGCATAAGAAGTACGGCATCTGTCTTGACCTCATCCCTTCGGCCCATATCTCTCTCCTGCAGCACGGAGGACAGCGTGGATCACAGAGCGAGCCGAGCCCTCGCCGTGCCACCGCTGAGCTCGCGTGAATTTCGGGCGTAAAATCCCCTTTGTATGGTGGGCGTTAAGTTGAGGGAGTTCATGTGGAGGCTTGAGCAGAGCAGACATGTTTGGGCTCTGAGGTGAACAGGTCACACTTACATGATTGATGGGCATGGCAGAAAAAGTTCATCTGTGTATCTGTATATATATATCTATATATAGATATATATAAAAAAAGTTTTGAGTTTGAGAGAGAGACGGTCAGTGAGAAGAGAACAGATGCTTGTGGCTCTGTGGGTCTTGCTACCTGCTGGCACTGTCAGCAGTGTGGGGCAAGTTTGAAGTGTAAAGGGCCAAAGAGCTCACAGAAAGTAAGTATTTGACAGTGACGCTTACTGTCTGAAAGAAAGCCAACTTTAGGAGAGACAAATTGCATACAGCCTTTAGAGGTGCTTCAAAAGTCACTGAGAGGACTACTTTAGAGTTAGGGAGTCACTGATGATGGTACTTGCACCCCAGAGGACAGCTCTGCAGATGCCAGTGAGTTAGTGAGTTAGTTTAGATATTACAGCTAAACGCCTCAAGCTGCAACACAAAATATTTGGGAAAACTAGTCTGAATCATACGCTAAAAGGAATGAATCAGAAGGAGTTGAAATAGCTCAAATTGATACGTGGTTAGCTATTTAGATAATTGGTGGAAATAGTTGCTGAAAGTTATACATTGGTTAAATGTTTTAAACATCTTGCTTCTGTCACATGATGTTAAACGTGTCTAAACCAAAAACAGACAGTTCATCCGTTTGAAAATATCCACTTGCATAATAGTGTTAAACATAATCCAGTCCGCACAGCCATTAACATATATCATGTAGCCTTAAGGCTGCAGTATGGCTTTCAGTGCACAACACTGTCTTCTCCCATGCAATGTGTCAGATCCTAAGCCTTATATATGGCCCTGTTTTCCAAACATTGTTCATCTCACTATCATCACCATATGCTGCGAGCTTTGTCTTCGCTCATTAGCGCATCAGCACACTCCCATTTAGGAAGAGATAGTGAGAGGGAGCTGAGAAGAAAGGTGTGTGTGGGGGGGGGGGGGGTTGTGTCGTGAAATGCCTGAGAGATGCAGAGAAATGGGCCAAAGGGAAATATGTGCAGCCAACTCTCTTCCAAAAGCGATCACATATCTCTGAACAATTCTCATGAGGCCTGACCATTAAACAGATAGGAGCATGATTCAGAGAAACCGTATTATTGAAAAGTCTGTCGTGGAAAATGGCGGCTGGAAGTGATAGGAGAGAGAATAGCTTATCTTCCCTTAATTGTTCCTCCCTGAGCCTTTGAAAACACAAAGACTTCCGTTGCACCCTTTTATGATTAGAGCCTTTCGTCATACCTTCTTCATTTTGAAGTGCTATCGATTTCTATGGCTCCTCTTTTCTCTCTCTCTCTCTCTCTCCTATTCACAGAGGACTCTTTGCAACAGGATTCAACAACAATGTCCTTCTTGTGTTGTCTTGTCACAGGACAATGCGTTGACTGGAGTCTCACAGGACATTGTTAAAGCTGACTGAATCAATAGTAAAATACCACTCTGATATCTGTAAAGACCTGTTGAAACTCCAAATGGCTCCGATCAAGGATATTGGCTTTTAAAAGTAAGCTGTAGGGGAATTAAAACAATAGACGTTATTAGTGTCAAAACAATGCTGATAATGACCATCACTGTCCTGTGAGCGCCATCATTTTCCTTTCCCACTGCTTCTGACACATACTGTATACAGTTACCGTTGATTACTATCTGTATCCGACCCCTAAAGCATAGCAGGCGGGGTCATCCATTTGCAACAGCATCATGATGTGTCATTGCAGCTGACTTCACACTCGCATTTAAACGGAAATAAAGAATCTACCTTGTGGCATCGCGACCGTGCGAGTGGATTGAAACAACTCACACGTGAAGAGCGTTCGAGCAAACAAAATGCCAAATAACACCTCCGGATAACAAGACCTGTTTATCAGATGCTTAAAACCATAAGTTCCCAGCGCTGCAGAGTGCTGACAGATGTGTGGGAGAAGACCAGGTAGAAAACAGAACGTGCAAAAGGTTGCTCGGAAAGAAAAGCTGCTGAATTCTGTCTAATAAGTGCAATTAAATATTAACAACAAAAGCCCACGACATTGGCTTCGTCTCGAGTACGACTGTTGAATAAGCTTTAATTAATAGATGAGAAGCATGACAGACAACCAATAGTAATATATATTATTACTATAACTGTGATGCTGTTATGACCATTTAACAGCAAAGCTTAGAAAGTAATCATCATCTGGGGAATAGTTGATGACTTTATTGTCACAAGAAATATTGGGTTTTCCCCGATCCAATACTGTTGCTCGCTTTTTCCTAAATTAAAAAACTGTGTACTGCACTCAGTGGAACTTTTCATTTCTGGCGAGTTATTGTTAAAACTGTGATACAATTTATGTAACCGAATGGTTGGGGGATTTTTTTTGTTTTGTCATTAGAAAACAAAGTGTGCTCATTATCATTACACTTCTTTGAGTGATTGCATTAGTTTTAATGCACAGCAATCCATTCCCTCATGTTGATCCTAATGACTCTAATGGAGGGAGATGCAGATGTTGAAGTCGGGGAAGACAACCGCGCTGAAAGCAAATATTTAATCTCCCCTCACCGCATTATTTTCACTACGGCCATGTGGTTCTCCACACACTCACCTGACCCCAATAAGGTGTCAAAGAATTTCCCTGCTTTGGTATTTCAAAATATCATCAGTCAGATTTGTGTTGCGTGATTGTATCTCGTTAGTGCCTCGGGCAGTTATCTCCGATGGCTGCAGACCTGACGTGGCTCATCAGTCACCGGGCCACAGAGGCCGACAGTGAAAACTGAGAAATAAATACCTACTCCACTAAAGCACATGATTGACAAAGAGGAGCCCTTATTCATCATGATAATAGAGCACCACTCAAAGCAACAGAGCATGCGCAATAACATCTGGGCCCATTGTTTTTCTCAATGATCTTCTGTCTCTCTCGCAGCGAAATGTTCCATTTTTCAGACATGGGCAAATTACGAATGTTTCCCAGAAAAAGTGGACAAAGTGTCCTTAATGTTGGTCCTTTGTGTTTCTCTAACTTTTCTTCTTCTTCTTCTTCTTCTTCTTCTTCTTCTTCTTCTTCTTCTTCTTCTTCTTCTTCCATGAGTCTGTTTGTAGGAGCACGTTTGAGTGTTTCTGATTGGCAGGATGCTACCACTGCAGTTCCATCTTGACTTACTGGGCTATACCGTCTCCCCTCATCACTCAGCGTTATGAGTCAGCAGCGGGGCTGCCGTTCCATCAGCTGAGAGCAACATGCTGCTACAGACAAAGCAAGACAGACATATAGAGGGAGGGAGGCAGTGGGAGATTGTGACAATAATGATCGTGTCTCCACAGGGGGGGCTGGCACCTCTGACAACATGTTAGCAGGACCGACCCAGATACCAGAGAGAGACAGGCAGGACACTGCTTTCCAAGGTTTGCTTCTAAGAGCCCGTCAGGTGGTATGTATGATGAAAAACATAAAGCAGAACATATGTGATTTAAACTGAGGGCATATGGTATAAAGTGGCAGCTATCATTTGTTTTTGTAAAAGGCCACGAAACAATAGTGCATAAAATAAATGTACTTCAATTTGAGCGGCCAGTTGGTCCACACTAAAAAAATCTGATCAATAAGTCATGGTTCCCAGATGATGAACCTTTGAATGGCTTGAAATTCAATTTGGCACCTAGCTACTAATGAGCAATTTTCAACAGAGACAATTTTCTGCAATAATCGAAAATCTAAAGTGAAAATCCAATTGTTTTTTTCTCGGAGCCACCAGTGCAATGCTAAAAGTACATCTTCCCCGCAGCACTCAATTCTTTGGTTTATGAACAAATACCATTGTCATTGTGGGAATTAGACCATAATAATGATACATTTCTATTTACTTATATTTGTTCTGTACAACACCAGCAATAGGTATGTGACAGTGTGTGATTTTTAATAGAGGTCAAACTGATATAATCCAGCAGCCTCTAATATAACAAAGCATGTGCTGCAGGCAGGATTATGATAGCTGATAGGGTTTAATTAAACGTAACCTCAGATTTCATTCCCCGGCAGTCTGTGACCGACAGTCTGCTGCTCTGGCTCCACTGACGAGAAGCTTTATGTTTAAAAGGTTTAGTCTGCTGCACCTGGCCTGAATCCCTGGCAGGTTTAAGTGTTGGAGCACAGAGTGAGGGGCTTTTCTTGGCCTGCTGAGACAAGACAGGGCAGTAGACAGATTTCTCGTGCTCATCCCTCAGCAGCCAGCCAGCCAGCCAGCCAGCCGGCAGCGGGAGGAGATTTGTATGACAATAATTGTCGCATTCAGTCAAATTTAGGAGTTAAACGCAAGCAGTAACAGCCCAAGATGTTTGCCGTTCACACAGCATCAGAACAATCTAATCAATCACGGACTGCAATTATGACGCCATTTTTCTTTTGTTTGCAGAACAAGTTTCTGAGTGCATATGTCTATAGATCCGCAGTGCAAATAAATTGTCTTGAAGCACAACAGGTCGATAACGTGATGCTTTATTGTCATCTGCGGACGTTATTTGTTTCCACTTGCAGACTCTAAACTCAATACTTTCCTGTATTTTAGTTTTTTCTCATGTTCTCTGGAGTTCTCTAAACTGTGAAAGTATCATTTGCTTTAACTGAATGCGATGAGGCGCTTTATTATTATATCTGCCAGGAGATTATGTTTTTCAGTTATATAAAAATTTGTGTGTGTGTGTGTGTTGGCGTTTGCATCTGTGTTAGGTTTGTTCATGGCTGATCTTGCATACTGACTGAACCCATCAGCCAATGATATTTTTTTTGCTTATAACTGCATGCTCAAGGACCTCTTGTGGTTGTTGTCACTTATTAAAAGCACATATTATTGACTGTGTCATCCTGTCATTCACAGTATGCTGACTCCGCTATCACTCGGCCAATGGAAAACTGAACCAAGCCCTGACCACAACAGTCTGTCTATTCTCAATTTACTTTCGTGACGATGGGAGTCTCATCGTGTGTTTAGCTAAACTGAGCTAATAGCTAACGTGGCTAATACAGCGAACAGAGCTAATGACGAATAAAATAAAGCACGCTGCAGGACTGTTTCTGCTCAGAAGGTTTCCTAATGGGGAGAAAGATTACCAGTATGAGAGGCTTGGTGTTCAGGGTAATCTCTCCTCTCCCTCTGTCTCTGGCTTTCCGTTGTCTGATATCGGAACAGGGTTAGCGACGCGCTCTTATCCGTGTGTTATTTGTGTACCTGTTTACCCTGTCTTTTCTTTCTCTCTGTGCCTCCTCTTCTCGCTCAATTCCCTGCCTCCTCAGTCCATCTGTTGTCAGAAGGATCCTGAGTATTTATCTGTCTCTCTGCAGAGGTAGCAGGTCAGTGCACTATCACTGCGTTTTACATGCAAACACATAAGGCAGGAGGGAACTCGATACCCTCCAATATGCTTTCCCCCTGCTTTCCCCCCCCGCTCATGAAATGTAAAATTTGAGGGGAGACAAATAATCTTTCAGGAACCTCGGAGTGGCCCTGAGGCATCTCCGCACTAAGAGCGACAGATTATCCTCGCGAGTGAATCCCACACACTACCGCAGGACCTGTCTATTCGTCCACAAAAGATGCCTCTGTGACGTTCTATTATTAGCAATATAAACTAAACGCGGCGCTTGTTGATGGCCCGCGTTGCAGGAATCGACTCAAGCGAGACATCCATACTCCCTTGAAGTGTAAGGGATGCCAGTGGGGGGAGAGAAAAAAAGGCAGAGGGGAGAGGAAAAAGTAGGTTACTGAAGAAAGACTGTCTGCCTCGCTTCATTTGTAAGCAGGAGGACACAAGCACGGGCAGGGTGCAAAGTGTACAGTGTGTGAGTGTGTGTGCCATTCTGTTTTGTGGGTGGCTAATAGAATTGCACAAAGAACAACAGTAACAGAAGAATATATCGATGCATGGGAGTGTACGAACTGTGCGACTGCACACGTGCGGGTGCACATGTTTGCACCCATTGTCCATCTGTGCAAATACAGGTGCTTTCCCTGTGAATGGTTTTGTCCGTGCACCCTTGTTGGTATGTGGTAGCATGTATGTGACGTCTGTTGTGCAACGCATCATACTTTGAAAACCAGGCCCGCCGGAGGGGAAAACAACCGGCGCCACACGATGTAACCAACGGCTGAAACGCAAACAAAATGCCCGTAGCTAGCTAAAAACTTTTTCCCTCGGCACGTCAAAAGATTATTTTAGCACCCTTTGTCTACCAGGGGTGCTGTTGATGGGTAAAAGGATCATGGGATGGTACAGTAGATGTTAGCTATATGTTAGCAGGCCACTGTAGTACGCTGAGGCACTTGTTAACATGATAGCTAACTGCATAGCTTTCTGATGTATCCACATTCTACGATAGCACAAGTTGCTTAAAACTGGCATTTGTTAGGAGTTTTTCCCTTGTTCAACATATTATTGCCAACAGCCTTTACAACACTGCCATGTTTTCTGTTGTTTGCAAGCAAACCAAAGTGGCGAGAAGGTCCCTTCTAACGCAATACAACATCAACGGAGAGCGATGATGAATTGTTTTCTACTCCGTTGCGGGATGGGACTGAGGCGCTGTGTCCCTACGGTCTCCTGCAGAGTGCCAGTGTAACTGTCAACTCTTTTCTCCTGCACGGCTTCATGTCTTGGCAGCAGTGAGTGTGAGGGAAGCAGTGCGAGCGGGCAAAGCCCCCTTCTGCTTAACGAATGCTTCCGGGGAGGCCGGCGAGATATGGATTCTTAGCGACAGCATGGGGGGTAAGAAATGGGTCATAACATAAGGAAATCCCCATATGGACGACCCCCAACACCCGACCCCGCTGGGCGCTGCCTGCACTGCCGGTTGCCCACCATAAACTAACCCAGAGCCCAGAGCAACAAGCCTGCAGGGGACAAACACGACTACCAGCGAGGTGCCAGTTTTTAAGGAAAGAGCTCTGCTTTGACACAGATAGTACATTCTAACAAGACCAGCATGTTTGGCATCCGTTAGTTAGCCATTGCAATTAAATCAGTTGGTGTAACAGGATTTTTGAATAGTTTTAGGCAAGATCGTTGTTGATTGTTCTGCTGATTCTACCACCTCCCAAATTGATTGTTGTTTTTGGGATGTGTCAATAATCTACATGGAATGTTTTGAGCAAAAACTACAGATCAGCATGTGTGTGAATCAAAGGGGTGAAAGGAGATTGTCAACAAACAGACAGTCAGGCCAAAACCAGGCGAATCACATCCAAACTCATTTGAGGTCAGTGCACTAAAACAATGCTGGTAGCTGATGTTGTTTGCAGGAAAAACCAGAACGAGGTGCCATAGGCATCATAATGCCGTGTTCTTCGGTGTCAACACTACATTATTGTTGCTCACCAAGTTTAGTCTTCTTTGCCCCAGTTTAGTCACACTTGGATGGATCCTTTCAGCGCGACAACCCACCGAGCAGCAACAGTTGTCATGTCCTCAATGAGTTTGACCTCAAATGAGTTTGGATGTCTTGGAGTACCATCAACCACAGAGGGGCTCCAGTAGCCAGCTCCTGCTGTAGCTTCAGTGGCATGCACAGTCGGATATCACCTGATTCCCGCATCTTTGGTATCATGTGGAAATGTTTATTTCCAAATGGTTTAACCAACAGATGACCAAATGCTCCGATTATGATTTTTCATGCTTTCATCCTCTCAAGGCCGAATGAGATGCAATGCTCGTGTTTTCCCGTTAGGCTTCCACTGACACACACGTTTGCAGACCAACAAAAGTTTGCCCTCACGACTGAGTCTCTACAAGGGAGAAGGATGGGAAAAATAACTGTCGCATACACATATCTTCATGAAGTACACACTCTGAGCTCCGAAAAACTTGTTGTCCAGACCACAAGCGAGGTCATTGTGACAAAAACAAAAAAGGACTTAGTCTGGAGAATCACAGCTAAAGAAAATGGCCCATGGAGCCAATAGAGAAACAACTCCCACGTTTGCGGTCATAATTACTGTACATACATGGTGTCTCTGTGACATCATGTTTCTCCCTCGCTTCTGTTTTCTCCTTTGCATGCACACTCACACCAAACACATGCTCATGCACACTTCTGCACCCGCCGCCTCATACTCATGTCTTCCCAAATGAACAAAATCTAAACTGGTTAATTATGAGATTCATCGCTGTTAGCACCTGTTAGGTAATTAATGCCAATCACTGCCTTCTGGGGAGGAAAATTATCCTCCATAAAAACACTGTTTAGCTAGCATCCCTCTCCGTTTCTCCCTCTCCACTCTTGTTTCCTCCTTCCTTTCTCTCTTCAATGCTCATTACCTCCAACAACCTGTGTGCCCTGTGCCTGCTGTTAGCAAATCATCCCGGAAAATAAATAAGCACCGCTATAAACAAATGCTGCGGCGCTGGCCGCGCTCGTGGATAAAGTGGTCTTGGAGTACCATCAACCACAGATTGGCAGACAGTGTAGGTGTGTGGACGTGGCGATGGAGAAACCTGAGACGTCAGTTAGCAATCAGAAAACAATAAATAATTCAGGGCCAGGCCGGGGGTGGTTATGGTGGTTCTGGCCAGAGTGGTGGTTGGCAAAGCAGAGCGTGTGCTGCAGCTTCATGACTGTACTTTCATATTCAAACCAATAGTATTCTATAAAATTTTTAGACATGTTTCAAATTTAATCAGAAGTCAACCACTTGATATGAAATCCTTCACTCCAGGGTTGCTGCAGCTGTACTGTGGGAGCCAGTGAAGGATACTTCAGGAACTATTTGATTTTTTTTCTCAGAACTGATATTGCTACATGTCTGGCAGGTTGCAGATGTGCACTGTAAACATGTGTCTCTGAAGATAAATATGATAATCTTCTTTACAAACGTGCGTATGAAAGCTGCAAACTACTTCAATTGCTGGCAAATAGATATGTTGCACTTTACTATCAATAAACCATTAACGCAAACACTTCATGAGCAAACAGATGATCACTTCAGCGGCCTCCGTCTATGGCACAGGGAAAACGCTTTACAACGCATGAGCTTTTATAGCTCTGCTAAATTGTAGGAGTGAAAGTCCAAGAGTTCATTATTTTGAAGAGAAGAGGAAAGATTTTCGAAAAGCATTCAAACTGATTGGAAACACGATAGTATTTTGACATTGACATGACATTGGCCGCACCAGAGACATTCAAACCTCCAAATTCTGTTTTTTTTTTTTAACAATTGGTCCTTGATTTTGACAAAGACAGTGTGTCAATTTCCGGCCTGTAACCATCAATTCTTTCCGGCTGAAATGACAGCTGTCGCTGGCAGATTTCATCAGCTGTTGGGCCACTTTCCAAACTGTTTCAATGCAGTGCACACTGCCAAAGTCAGGAGTAATCTAAAGCTTGACTTCTTGACAATCCCTGTCTTCACAATAGTTATATGAAGGTAACACATTGAATGTAAGAAAGATATATTGATGTTGTAAAATGTAAAATGATGTGAAAAGCAAATCACTCCTTTCAACTGACTAAAGCATACACTATGAATTCATAAACTAGACAAGGCTGCATGGAGGCTTGTGTTTTTTTTACCAACAAAGATAAAAGTATCTTGTTTTCACATTCACAAAATATCTGTGTGGGGTGCATTATAATTTAACAAGGAACCTGGAGATATAAGTTGTGGGTCAGGGGAGGCAGTCAAACATTAATCCAATCTGTTGTGCAGGCATGGCTGCGTGGAACGAATTATACAACATTTATAGCATCGAACAGAGCGGCGCCTGGAGGGACAACGTACACAATCAGAGAGGCGGAGGCGATGAGAAAGAAGTACGGGATGGGCGGAGAGGAAGTGGCGGATAGTTGGGATGTATTAAGGTTGGAGATTAAAATCAATACAAACATCTGGCTGGACGATAGACTCAAGTAGATGGAAGAAATAGAGCAGAAATACCCTATAAACAAGATGTCTGAAACAGAAATTTGATACGTGAGAGGAAACTCTCCCAAAGACTGTGGGGTGTAAATGAGGCTCCTGCTGAACAGGTGGAACCTTGAATGGCAGCCTCGTCTATGAATGAGTGTATAAATGGGTGAATGTTTGCATATAGTGCACAAAGCTTTAAGTGGTCTGAAGACTTGGAAAGTGCCATATCAATGCAAGTCTATTCACCATTTGTCGATTTCTTACAAGCATGTTTGTGCACATTACCTCTCCTACACACATTTGCGTGCCTTCTCATTATCCCCCGGCGAAAACAACAAATCAATGTCTTTTATTTTCTAGCCGTGAACTATGCAAGACTAATAGACCTGCCACGTTCACATCAATACGGACCAATTCAGGAATGAATTATTGTCAGAGCACCGAAGCCCATTCCACCACAACAGTGGAAAGCTGCCATTGTGAGCTCGAAGGCAAAACGCAACGGGGCGCTCTGTCCGAATCCTATCTGCTCCGTGTCCTCCCAACTTCTATATCAGGAGAGGCCTGAAGGATGGATGGTCTCAGTATAGATCTCCTCACTCAATCTTTTGCCAAACACTCTCAGCCTCCTCTCCGTGGGCTCTGCTTTTCTTTTTCCACAATCTCTCTCCTCTCATCTCGGGTCCTTCGCTTGCACTCTACCCGTCTCGTTTTTCTGTTCCCTTACTTTCTCTACTCAGTCCCTATCTTTCAGACTTGGCATGTACGACTATTCTCTGGCAGGCTCCGTATATCAGAATAGGAGGGAAAAAAGGCGCTTTCAGATCCCCCCAGCTTTCATTTCCCAGGATTCCTGAGGGGGGCTGATTCAATCGCTGCCTCGCTGGTGAGGTTGACAGTGACATCTAAAGGTACTTCTCCCACTGGATGCCTGTCTCTTATGCTCCTCTGGAATGACTATTCCTCTGCTCGCTGCAGCAATCCCTGCATTTGCCATCCCTCTAAAGTAAAAAAGCGCCTTTCATGTGTGATTGTAGATGTTTATCATATGTGCAAAGTCATACAGAGTTGTATGATGTACAGAATGTAGCTAGACACTTAAAGAAAGTATTGAATCTGCATGCAGGTGCTTGACACACAATAAAAGATCTGTATAGAAGCTGCAGAAGCACTAGCAGAGTATTGTGTCTTATATATGACTGGGCATTTACCTATATTAAGGTATTCTCTGATTTTCCAATACTATGGGACTATGAAGTACAGACGCAGTGGCATGCTGTTTCCTGTGATCTGATGATAACAAACTGAAATGTAACATTTGCATATAGGCACGATGGTGAAGGGCAGGAATACATTTAAAATTACCATATTGAGTCAACAGGTTCACCAGACCACTGCTTTTGGCAGGAAATGGCTTTTCAGTATTTGGAACATACCATGAAGGTAGAATGTACCGCAGGAGTGAAGCTGTTTCCCATTAGTTATTCCTGTCATTAAAATATCCAAATAAACATGATTTGCTTTCTTGCCAAGAGTTAGATACGGAAATAGATACCGCTCGCTTGCCTTTGCATTGTTTGAAATAAAGCTGCTATAACTAGAACCATACCTGGGCTCTCCAGATTGTCTCCTAGCAGACACTATTTTGGCTCTCAGTTGGAATTTTCTAGAGCAGAGGTAGACAAACTGCGGCCCGTTGGGCGTTTAAATCTGGCCCAGCCGAGTATTATAATTTTTGTAATAAAAAAAATATATATATGTATATTTTGGGAATTTTTAAAACATTATTATAAATATCAGGCCTGCTGCTACGGGCGGGCAAACCAGCAGTACCATTTAATTTTCCCAGCTATAGCCCAAGACCCACTGAGCAGAGCTATTTAGCTGTCAGGGATAGAAACTTCAGTCAAGGTTTCACATTTTTTAAATTATACCACAGAACTGCATGCTGGGAAGTCCTGTCAAACTCCGTCGCGGAGAGTACATAAATGAGTTCAGGCTATTGGCCCGGCCCTCCACAGTATGTTCTGTTCCTCATGTGGCCCCCTGGGAAAAATAAGTGCCCACCCTTGCCCAAGAGGCTTCTACCTAAAAGCAAACATACAGACTTATACCTGCAACCATCTGTGAAGGGTTCCACCGATTTCCCCCCATGAGAGGCTACTATAATGGTTCCACTCAAGAAACTCTCAAGATGTTCGATCCAGAACCTTTCCACCTTCTAAGGCCCCAGCCTTACAGCACATTCAATGAATAGGACAGAAATGATTCACGTAATGAGGAGTAGGCATGGACCACGGTCCACATATTTCAACGCCAGAATTGAAAGTCACACTGATGATGTATTCAATGAGTGTGTTCTCCTTGACTCCCTCCTTGTACACTGGGATGGTTTTAGCTGTGTGAAGCTCCCACTTTCAGTGGCGGATTATATGTGGGCAAAATAAATACGAACAGCATGACCTTTCCTGAAGGAAAAGCTCCTGAAACAAAAAAAAGACAGAAACAACCCCAGTTGATCTCCTGCTTTAAATCCTCCAAGGAAAGAGATGTGTTGTTCAATTGCAGACTCACTCCCAACGTTACAGCACGACATGAATGCTGTGTAGCATCGGTGCCTTCTAAACCTGTTGCATACTCCTACTGTAAATGGCAGCAGAAAGAAACACACCTCTGCTTCTCTCTGGGGAAGATGGGTAGAATATCAACGAGGACCTGCAACAGAAACAGCGCCGGGAATTAAAAGAAGAACAGACTCTGTAACCAACTCCTGCCAGAAGGGGCAAGAAACGCCAAGAGAAAAGGCGCCGGTGGCCAGAAGCCGAGGGGGAGCCGAGAGCAGGGCGATTGCTGCACTCTGAAGGGTGGAAAACAAAACTCCTTCTCTGTTTTTTGTTTTTTTTCGTGAGTCGTTCCAGGCTGGTAATTTGCAGGCAGGCAGACAGGCACAAGATCTGTCAGAGCGAGAGCCCAGCATCGTGACGCATTTCGCCCAGCCACATGTCCCCTATCCATGGGCCAGTGCCCAGCAGGATGGGGGGCGGTGTGGGCGGGGGGCTGTAAGCCTGTCCATGAGCCTGTGTGTTCCAGTGTTTGTGTGCGTCCATATGTATGTGCGGGGATGGGGAGGGCGAGCGGCCAATGTGTCCCTACCTCCTCGGGGCTAGGTGGTGAGCGAGCCAGGCCATACTGAAGCCCGCAGGCCAAAAGAGAGGGGAAGGGGTGGAGTTGGTGGGGTGTGTGAAGAGAGGTGGCATGGATGGCACATGGGGCTAGGGAGCGGGGGGGTTGGGAGGGGTTTCACAAATACCCCAGCATGAGCTTTCCCTGCCTGTGACTTAACATCGCTGGTGGCATCAGTCAGCTTGCCAAGCAAATCTGCTGCCTGCCCCCGGGCCGCGTGAAACACAGGCCTGGAGAATTAAGCGCGTGTATATGGATATTGTACACGTGTGGGTGCCTTTTGGTGTCCATACATGCGCATGTGTGTGTGTGTGTGTGTGTGTGCATGTGTGTGCATACGGAGGATAAAGAGGCCTCAGCACCTTGGGGACATGGGAAGTGGTGCTTTGGCCAATTCATACAAAACAGACTGTTCTCTTTCGAAGCCAAGACTTTCAAAATGCACACCCATGGAGATGTGACCAGCCGACAGGGAGCTCCTATAGTACTGTAGGTGTGATGACATGCACTGTGCTCCAGCGCTCCCCCAGCCGGGTCACCCTGTCGGATGAACTCAAGTACCCAGATTTACCCAATTTACCAAAACTGGATGCTGTTCAACCCTATTTACTATATAAAAGCGAGCGTTGACAATGTATTTTTATAAAATTGAACTTTTAATATCTGGAATGGTTTGGTTCTACTCGCAACATAAACTAGACGTTTGAACCATTCACCCATTCATTTTAGCTAAGTCTGCAACAACTAATTGATTACATCTTTTTGTAATGAATAACTAAAAAAAAAATTGGATTACAAATAAATACAAATTTAAATTAAAAAGTGGATTGTTGCAGATTTATTTTTAGCTCACCTTTTCAACCATAAACTGTATCCATTATTTGTTGACTGAACGATTTACCATTTCAAACATTTATTCATCACTTTTTAGATAACTATTACAGATGTTTATCCGTTACTTTTAGCTGTCAATTTTAACCATTTACTTTCAGCTACTTCGCCATCTATAGGTAACGATCCCTTTAGATAGCTACCTAAACCTTATATCCATTCCTTACTCATCCGTATTATGAGGCTGTATGAGCATTAGCATATGGATATATACTGTATAGTTTAAATCAAATAATGACTTTTATTTTTTGCCCCATTATTTGTTGAGCTACGACACAATCGTTCCACGTTCTTCCCAGGAACCGAGGTACCCCATGGAGAGGGAAAGCACCCCTAGTTGGGATTTGAATCACTCTAAACTCCATGAGAGCAGAGCTTCGACTGTGAACGCCATCAGACCACTGTGGGGAAGTGGCAGGAATATATATATATACTATTACTGTCAGCACTACAGAAGATTAGAGCTCTATTTTCCTATTAGAAACCGTACAAGAGGAGAAGTGTGTTATAACAGCAGCAGATTACAGAGGATTCCACATAGTGCAACGCAGCTCCACGTTAGGGGGCCTGAATAGATTTACAATGCTAAGACTCAGCTCGCTTCAATGTATGTCTGACAGACGCAGAGCTTGTTTGTGCTAAAAGGGACACGAGTGCTTCCTCAATAACTCCTCTCCCACAATGACAAAGGAGGCATGCTTCGAGGAAAGTGCCTCTTGAAAGCTACACATTTAAACACAAACAAAACCCTTGACTTAAAAACTGTGTTTTTCAACTTATCTTCCTTCATAATTATAGTGTTTTTTTTTTTTTTGCGTGAATTCATATTCATACAGAAAATAATCCTAATATTTGCGAAAGGCTTGACTCGCTCATTTGAATAGTCGATTAAGGAGAGCCAGTGTAGCAGTTAATTAGAAACCAGTGGTGATAACCACCTGTTCAAACATACAGATGGGACGTCTGTCTGCTTATCCCATGACTGCCTGCGAGTGCTCCATCACTACAGATAGCCAAATGTAAATGAGTCTGAAGCAGATGAAGATAGATGGATGGAACGCTGCTCATCCCACTTTTCACCAAAAGCACCCCACAGGTTATGTGCATACGGGCATGTATGATGAGCACGTCAGTGAACATGGACTCGAGCGTGCACACACACACACACACCTGTGCACACACAGTCGCAGACGTAATTACCTGTCAAAAGCAAGATGTGACTTCCTGCGAGTAAATTAAGTGATTAATATTCGTGGTGAGGGGGGCGGGGTGAGGGGAGTTGGAGTTTGGCTGATTAGATGTTAAGATATTCCCCGTCTCCGTATTGCTGCCTTTATTACAGCACCACAATGACAAGATGGCAAATTACACGCCGGCTGATGCGAAACCCTGAGGACAGTAAAAGGACGCTCCCTCTGCCCGTCAAAAAAGAGCTCTCTTTCTCGAAATGTCCACAAAATGAGTGCTTGTTCCAATTGACATTACCTTCCACCGCGATTGCTCAGTACAGCGGGAGCGTGACGCAGCTTGGGGTCGGCGAGTATTTCTATTTTCTGGGAATCGCTTTTCTTCCGTTCTCCGTTGCAGTCCTCCAGGCCCGGCCTCCCCGCCCGAGCTGCGGCGACACCGCCCTGGCCGGCCGCTCTCTGTGCCGAAACTCAGTGGATTTCTGTCGTTGGTCGATGCCTGCTGGCCGTGCTGGCCCCAGAGCCCTAATAAACAGGAATGTAATGGGGTCCCTGGGCGGCTGAGGGGGGCTCGCATTAAAATAATTAGGCAGAGAGAGGGTGCAGGGACGAGGCCCTGGAGAGGAGGAGGAGGAGACACTTCTGCACTTTCTGAGGATCTGAGCCTGTGACTTAATGACTTGTTTTTCCCTTGTTGCTTATTCTAGCCTGATTTGTACCTCCAGCGTGTGTTTTCATGGTAGGAACAACAGCTGTAAAACCACAGGCAAGTTTATTATCTGGGGCCAAAGTTACAGTCTGTGAACTGACATCTTGTCTTTTAGTCTAGCTGGCACACATGTCTCGCATGGCCATTTGAGAGAGCTATCTTCACTTTTCTAATGGATTTGGTGGCAATTATATCCCATATTGACGACCTATTAAGACCTACAGCAAAGCGTCTTTTGGGGCATGTTTGTCTTGATTGACAGCAGATGAAAACTCTCAATCCGGGTGGTTGTGGCTCTTTTTTTGACCAAATAGCTATTCTTTGGGTATCAACTGTCAAGATGGCAGCAGGCTGTATTCCCCCAGCTATGTATTGGTGATGTCACAGACAGTCTATGTCCACCTGCCAAAAGTCACACAAAGATTCCAGTAACAAACGTTGAACAGCTGATCGACTCAGGCCGAAGGCGCGGGAAGAAAATCCACGACCCGCCACTGACGCCTTGTTGCAAGTTCGGCACGTAACCGCCGTTAAACCACAACTTTTTTTTTTCACGGGTCACAAGCCCCTGCTTCCAGTCTTCATGCTAAGCTATGCTAACCATCTGCCTGGTCCACATTTAGCGTACAGTAATGAGAGTGCATGGTATCAATCTTCTCGGGTCACTCTGGACCCGACAGTGAATGACTCTCTGCCTTTAAGTGCATGTATGAAAATGACCGGTATATTCTCAGTGCGTTTTGTAAGTGCGATAAGACTTTATTTTGTAAATCAGTAAGAAAATATAACTATAAAAAACTCCTACATTTCCCTGAATGGTCGAGATGAAAGAAAACCAGCTGTAGACATGGCAGGAACGTGGGAACGTGGAGCCTCGACTTCACCTGCTTCCTCGACTGTTTGAACCTGAGCAAGCTGAGCTTCAAGCGTAGCTGTTGCCGGAGTGACGCCTCCCAGATAACCACCTCCAGCCCTGTCATTTTCTCTCTCGCGGCTGGCTTTGCTTGTTTCTACGGCCTGCGCAGTGTGTGGGTTCACCAGCCGGAGCTCCCCTTTCCGCTCTGACACTCAGCAATCAGATGTGACACACTGAGGGCCCAGATGACAGCTGGGAAGACGAGGTCACACAGTCACCTACTTTTAACGAAGGACATGCACTGCTCCTTTTGACAGGGCTACACACACACACACACACACACACACACTTGTACACAGTCACAAGGCGGAGCTGAGGTATTTTGCAGACAGCGCCTTTCCTCGTGCCTGTGCAATCTCAGAAGCAATTACGTATTAAAATTTCATCCTTTCCATCTCAGAATGTTTAGGGAAAGATTATAACTGCTGGCGAGGTAATTAAGCCTTCAAATGTTGAATTGAGTTGTGAATACAGAGCACTGTGTGTGTGTCGCTGTGTGTGAGGGTGAGTGAGTGTGTGTGTGTTGGGCCCACCTAAAGCTCTTTAGCGTTGTACCCAAAATGACAATTACAGGACTAAGAAGTACAATATTGGTCTGGTGGAATTGTTCAGTGTAATAATTCACGAGGATAAATAGTTTTACAATTAACATTAACTTCTTTATTAGATTATACAGCGAGTGTCGTGACAAAGAGATTAGCTTCTCCTGCTTGTCAATTACGCCGAAGAGACTCTCTGGTGCCTTAAACCGCAGCGAAAGTCACCCTGAACTCAGTGCTGGGCTCAAGATGGTGTCAGACTTTCCCAAACAGGAGCGCAGCTCTGCAGTCGCAGACAGAGACAGAGCCCCCGTCCTTCAGAGTTTCCGAAAGGGCAACCGTCAGTCTGGGCGTTGCCTCGGAGATCTCTTGACTCCTCACACTGCGTTGTTCCCTCTCCTTCCACCGTTCTCGCCTCTTTCCCTTTCCTTAACCCTCCCTCCTTTGTCTCCTCGGCTCTTTGATGCTGCAAAGTGAAGTAGACGAGGCATTTTTTCCCCCCAGCCTTTTAAAGATTCAAACAAAGTATCTGGGTTTGGGGAAGACATGAAAGTGCTGCCAGCCGGCTCCACCTGGGGGGGCGCTGGTTCTGGCTGGTTCTGGTTTCGCGTGTCCGTTCCTGATATGCAGTAATTTGCAGGGATGGAGGGGGGGGGGGGGCTTCCTGGATATGTACAGAGGCCCACAACATAACAAACACAAGCCCCAGGCTTTTGTATTACTAATGGATACTTTCTCACATGTGGTGTATGTGTGATTATGATTGGGAAAGTTCAAGACGCAGCAAAGGGGCGTATTGGGAAAAGGCGTCTGCTTGTTTTTCTCTACCTCCGTTGACAAATGTATTGATTTAATTAAGTGCTTGAGGGTGAAAAACCACGTAAATGATAAAGCGTCCGTGGTCGTCAGCGACTCCTTCACAGACAAACAGCATCCTGTGACTGACGGCCAGGAGGAACTATTCTCTCCTCCGATAAGCAGACGGGACCTGCCCGACCAGATCCATTGATGTCAGTAATAGGACAATCTGTAAGCATTTAAGCTGTAATCGATATGTATTTAGTATAAGAACATGTATTTCCAGCACAATCCTGCTCTTTATCTGGACAAACTCCTTTTGAACTCGAGCACTCATCGCCTCTCTCCTCCCTCTTCTTCTCCTCCATCGCTGTCACATTCACAGCAGCTCTCTCAATGAGGAATCGTCTTGCCCTTTTCAGTCTATTTATCTTCCGTTAATCACTTAAAACAAGAATAACACGGTCATATCCAGCAAATCCATATCTAATTCCTCTCCACTCAACCTGCCCCCCCCCCCCCCCACACACACACACACACCCATGTGATGAATCGTCCTCCTCGGCCCGGCGGAGGCGCCCGTAAACCGATCAGGTGGCCGGAGGGAGGGATCCCGCCAGATCACGGAGGTTAATAACATTCCACGTGATTACACACAACCCCAGAGGATTAAAAGGTGCAGGGGAGCAGGTTCCACGTAGCAAATAATAATCGCTATTTCACAGCAGTGTTCGGCCCGGCCACTCGGCTGAAAGGCCGCCGCGCTATCTCATCTCTCCCACAGTGAAAAGGAAGAAGAAGAAAAAGACCAGTGGACCCCAACACCTACTGAAAGGGTTATTCATTTCTTTTTACGGCAGCATTATTGTGACCCCCCCCCCCCCTCCCAAAACCAACCATTTTAATGAATGTAACCTTTTCCATGAGATGTGCTCTCATCATGATGTTGATGGTGTCTGTGGGCGTAGTGCTTCATGCTGAGTAGGGTTATGTCAGCTTGTTGTTAGCCAGGGGAGCTGCTGTAGGATTACATATTTATCTCATTCTCACAAATAGAGTTACTCAACCTCCCCCCCACCCCACACACACACACACACACGCACGCACGCACACACCCACACACACATACTACTTCCTGTGTCACTGTCCATTACAGCACTCAACCGAAATCCCGTGAAAAGTTTTCCATATGCTGTAGCTCGCACAGGGGGAAACAGGTGTGGTTCTTTCACAACATTAGGACGTGTACCTTTAAGAGGCAAATTTGACATAAAAGAAAGAACATTTTAATCCTTGCATTTACAGAAATAAAGTGTTATACACAACCCAGGTGCCAAATAGGCCAAATATCCTTGATGCCACTTTATTTGCATTGGAAACTTGCAAAAAGTATCTCATCCGACTGGCACATCTTTTCATTTTCCCTAAATCTATGATTTAAAACTCGACACCATTGATTGAACGATTTTATTTGTATTTTTTGCTGCGCACCAAAGGGTTGAAATGCAGTCAAAATGATGACACGTCGCTTAGGAAGTGCGATGTGCGAGCAGTCGGATTGCACAGAAAGGCAGTCGCTATTTATCTCAAAGAAACTCATCTCAGACCTGCTTTTTGTTTTGGCAGAAACAAATATGATGCAACTTTTAGAAGATTTGAACGCTGTGCTGACTTCATACCATGTGTTTATGATGCGTATGTACTGTATGCTCCGGTCTGCACATATTTGAGCGTGTGTGTGTGTGTGTGTTGATTCATCTGTTTGATCTTCGGTGTTAAAACACAAAGAAGCTTGGTACTGTAGCAGCCCACGGGACGCAACAGAAATAGATGGCATTCATGCAGCTCTGTGTTCTACCACCACCCTTCAAACTCCCAGCCCCCCCAAACCCCCACACACAAACACACACAAACACACATCCATCACCACCACTTACTTCCTTACCGACTCACACACACACTCCCACTTCCCTCTCTCTCTCTCTCTCTCTCTCTCTCTCTCTCTCTCTCTCTCTCCCTCTCTCCCTCTCTCTCTCTCTCATTATATCATGTGGGCATGAACC
Source organism: Clinocottus analis (assembly GCF_023055335.1). Classification (NCBI taxonomy): domain Eukaryota; kingdom Metazoa; phylum Chordata; class Actinopteri; order Perciformes; family Cottidae; genus Clinocottus; species Clinocottus analis. Next base: position 11,074,059 of record NW_027175920.1, on the reverse strand, counting down.
AAAATAAAACGGTGAATAACGGGTTGGATTTGAAAAGCTGCAGAAAAGGCAGATATTCTCTTTCTAGCGCCGCTGAGAAATGGATGGGTATCTGGCCGGTGCGAGATAAAACAAAACCCAACGCTGTCATTTCAAACAAAAAAGGAACATGCCTGCAGGGATGTGTGTGTACTGTATATTTGAAGGATTTTCAGAGCACTCAAAGCTCACCGGCAGTATGAGATACGAGCGTGGTTGTGAAACAGTTGAGCCCGGCGGGGTCGAGTGACTCTTGCATCCTTACGTCACTCCAGATGACTTCTGACACCAACCAGGACGCAGCACTCTTTTTTGTTGACACACACACACACACACACACACACACACACACACACACACACACACACACACACACACACACACACACACACACACACACACACACACACGCATACACTCCGCCCACACGGCTATATGTTCTATAACCCAGTAAAGAGCTGTCCCAAACACACACAAAAACAACAACAAAAATGACTTACGGAGGTTTGTGGCCCTGGAGACAAAGTGCTGTGAATGCATCCCAAGGGCCTCCTCCCCGCGATACTGCTCACCCGGACACCCGCCCTGCAGCACGTTGGCGACGGCCCTGTCAGGCAGGAGAGAGACAGAGAGGGAGGCGGTGAGGGATGCAGACACCAGGAACTGTGCATAACATGGCGAACCTTTTTGTATTTTTTTTTAATGGAATTGTGATTTGCACACACACACACACACACACACACACACACACACACACACACACACACACACCACACACACACACACACACACCGTGATTCCTCTGATGAATGTGAAATATTTAGTTTCAAGCCTGCAGTTTCTGCAGCACATGCACTCCTGCCTATTAAAGCACGCAGTGGAGGTGTCGAAAAGTGTTTTCACTTATCTACAATCACACACAAAGGAGCGTAATGCCGCCTTTTACACTAGAGAGAGAGAGAAAACCGCCCCCGTCTGATGAGAGAAGAGCAGCTCACGTAATGTTTTTCTACACCACAGCGGACGAGAGACTGGAGTGGAGAGAGCATGCAGCATCCACTTGTATCCCCCCCTCACAGAAGATGTCATGAGATGCTCTGGTTGCCATGAAACCACAGACACATTATCTGGCCGGATGCATTATTTTCTAACTGATTCATATGCATATTGTTGATGTGCACAGGGGTAGATGAGGGAACGAGAACGAGACGTTGCGCGATCTTTGCGCGCGTAGGCTACTACTGCAAGTCTCTTTGTAAACAAGCGCACTGAGAGCAGCAGGCAGGCAGACAGCGCGCGCGCGCGCGCCAGAGAGAGAGAGAGAGAGAGAGAGAGAGAGAGAGAGGGAGAGAGAGAGAGAGAGAGAGAGAGAGAGAGAGAGAGAGAGAGAGAGAGAGAGAGAGAGAGAGAGAGAGAGAGAGAGAGAGAGAGAGAGAGAGAGAAAGAGAGAGACTTACCTGGACATGTTCTCTCTCTGAGGCCGGTGCGCTTTCTCCAGACCCAATTTGGTGAAAATCCCCACAAGGGCCATGATGGCCACTACTCCACATATGATGTAAACAATTAAGTTCGTCTTGTCTTTGGTGCTGTCGTGTATCTTGTTCATTTTTTTGTAGGGCGTCTGTCCGGTCTTCATCCACATCGGAGTGTCATAATTTTTGCAGGTGCTCTGGTCCAGCCGCGAGTGCTTGTAGGAGCAGCAGAAGCGGAAGCCACAGGTGCCGCAGCAGTACAGGTAATTGCCCGTCTTGCAGATGAACGGCGGGTCCCACTGGCCCATCACGTCGTAGTAACCCCGACACCTGTCCTCCGTGTGCGGGGTCTCCTCGGACACGCTCTCCTCCTCCCTGGAGCCGTTGGAGGTGGCGATCATGACGAATCCCCCGAGCAGCCCCGGCTCCCCGTCCGCCTTGCACACGAGAGCCATAAGTTTGAGCAACAAGAAGCCGAGGAGAAAGTATTTCCCTCTCATCGTGCTTCCTCCGCCGTACAACTTCACGCAGACACAAAAAGACTTGCAGAGAGGGGAAAGGGCGCGCGGTCATGGTACGCAGAAAAGTCCAGAAACACACATCCAATTAGCAACGCACCGTCATCCGCGCCGACGAGCATCTTTACGAACATAGCATCATCCAGGAGAGAGAAGATGGGGAAAAAAACGCGCAGATTAAAAAAGACAGTCTCCGTGGAATGAACCTGAGCAAGCTGAGCTCCGTGGAATGAACCAAATCGGACTAACAGCGCTCCGCCGCGCGCTCTCTGCTGCGCGTCTGTACGTCGGGCGCGCTCTTACGCGCAGGAGTGTAGGCAGAGACACACGCCGCGCAGAGGATGGGAGCGCAGTGAGCGAATGGAAGAGGCGAGGGTGGGAGAGTCTGGTGCGCAAAAGGAGAGGAGGAGGAAAACACGGGGAGGGAGTGAGACTGCGAGGGCTGAGCAGAGGGAGAGACACGCACACACGGGGGAGAGAGAGAGAGAGAGAGAGAGAGAGAGAGAGAGAGAGAGAGAGAGAGAGAGAGAGAGAGAGAGAGAGAGAGAGAGAGAGAGAGAGAGAGAGAGAGAGATACACACACTTTATTGTTAAATATTATTATGATAAAAGCCCCAGAATACGCACTTTACTTTTTGGTTTTAATGTCGAGGAAAGGAATGGGACCTCCCCCCCCCCCCCCCCCCCTCCTTACCTCCCACCCTGTTTCTACTTTATTCATTTTCAGTAGGTTGCCATTGTTTCCACAAGTAGCTTAATGTACTGCAATAGGCAGTGCTGGCATACCTTATAAACGGCATAGAAAAAGAGCCTTTCAGCAAAGATGTAGCACAATGTAATTGCCAGTATAGGTCCCTGCTGACTTTTTTTTGTGGAAAACGGTAAGTTGGTTTTAGGCAGTTATGTAATGGTAGATCCTTAAAACGACCATCATGCTTCTCAGAGATTTTTTTTATTTCAGGTGGAAAGGTGGAAAACATCATTTCCAAATGGCATCCGATTGGAAAATCTTTGGCTTTTTAGCAAACACAATACACTTTAGAAACCTTAAAAGCAAAACACTTTACATTTGAGGGAACGTCTCAAGGACTTCAAGTGCCGAGAGTTGTTTTTGCAGGAGACAGAAAAAAGAAATGTTTGGCTTTTCTGAGTTGAGCTGAAGAGCATCATGTCCTTCCTGTGAACACATTTCATATAGTTGTATTAACCTAACTAAAGTGATCTACCTCGGTTCTTTTTGCCGCTGAAAAGCAGACCTCCAAGGGGCCGCCAAGGTTTTTTGAACTGTGTGGAGGTATTGGAAGATACGTAACTCCCATTCAGATGCTACAAATATTAAAGCAACCAGAATATAGTTTGTCACACAAATGTGGATGTGGAACCATGTGGTGCTGAAAGGCTCCATTCTCCGCCCAAGGTCCACCTCTGTGTTAACTCAGAATCATCTTTGAATCGACTTTGTCTTGATGGATGGTGCATGACATTTAACAATAAGCTCAGTGCAAGAAATAAGCGCATAATACATTTAAATTTACAATAGAACATACAACTTTAAATGAAGTGCACAGACAAACTGATGACAGTACCGTAAACTTCAAACAAGTGTAATGTGTAGGTGACAGTGTTTGAATATGATTGACTTCAAATTGTTAGTTTATAAAGGCTTGTCACCTGAAGAGAAATATGACAATGCAGTATATACACTTGTTGAAAAAAAGAAAAAGTGATCGCAAACAGTCAGAGTGGCCCCATGAAGGCGCTCTGAGGAGCCGCACTGGGGGCCGCCGCAGTGAAGTCACACTGACTCGCCAACAGGCAGAAGTAGTCGATCACAGAGTTACCCGGAGCAACGCCGCGTGCAGACAACTGGAACGACCCGACGCTTACACAACCGACCAACCGCCGGGACGGAGGCTCGCTGGCAGGCTCACAAGTCGCACAACTAGTTTGCTCGGTCAACTCTCTGACTTTCGCATCTCATGGCTGAGCGCGAGGACCTCTTTCTCAGAGCGAAAGAGCGGACTTTCAGCGGACTGACCGAAGGTAGAGCCCCGGCCGTCAGCTCGTTGAGCCGCGCCGGTTATCCGCCGTTAATGCGTCAGCTAGCTAGCGCGCGCTCTAACCGGCCGTTACACAAGTTGTTGTCGCTGGCTGTCATGGAACCGTTTGACGGCTTCGTGTGGCTATCTTGTGTTTTATAATGTAAAGCGGAAGTGTAGCTAACTTTAAAGTTGTGCTCCGTTTCAGCAGCGCTGTTGTTTAGAAGTGTTGTTGTTGTTGTTGTTGTTGAGTGTTGTTGTTGAGAAGTGTTGTAGCTTACGATCAAAGGCCATATGTCAGAGCTCGTGGTGATTTACTCCGAGTGGGCTAATGTTTTGGACTTTGAAAATAAATAACCCCGTCGTGTCCCGGGTCCTCTCATGTTGCAGCAATGTTTAACCACCTTTCTGCATTATTATTGTTATTATTTTTGGGAAGAGTGAGAGCGCAACTTGTTGTCACTGTCAAAGTGGCCGACCTCCTTTGGGTTGATTGCATTAGTCTGAAATGTTTAATTACTAAAGTGGTTCTTCCCTGCAGTCCGACCCAACCAGTAATCACATTAACGTGCTCACTATTTCATCCCTCCCTCCTAGTTTATTTCTTCAGCACCTACAGGTGGGACCCAGTTATTTTAAGCAGGGAACTCGAGGGGAAGGAAATTAAAAAATGTTCACAATTTTGCTTATTTGCTTGCAAATGGAGGCTCCCGTGAGCCCTCATCTCGGATGATGATTAATTTTAGTTTGGAATGCACAATCTGCCACCTGAGAAATCTGTGTGATTTATGTTTAAAGTTGTGCTCAACCAGCGCAGCCACACAGGGCCGCTTGCCTCTTATCTCCTGTCACCGGAGCCCTTTTTTAGCTTTCGAGTGTTGTTGTTTTAATTTCGTTTTCGTTTGTCTGTGAAATAGTTCACACGTCTGACTCCAGAGAGAGACATTGTGCTGTGAAGTATGCTCTGTAACGACAACAAAAAAGCTTGCAGGATTTGTGTGTGAGTGGGGCTTGCAGCTTCGTAAGAACCTTTGCGGATGGTGTCTGTTGTTTAGGACCTTCACAAAGAAGATTGCTAATAGATCAGGACTGGGACCAACATGCACGGAGGGTGTACGTGCACAATGCATATTATATGAGTATTTGTGAGATCTGAAAACACACAGGCTAGGACGTGAACACACGAGGCGAGCTGGGGCAGAGTTTCGACTCTCTGCGCAGCGGCAAGAGTTCAAGATGTGCTGACGAGAGTGTTTGATTACCTTGAAAGACAGACCTGGTCTGCATTCTCGGATGGACTGTCACTGACTTCTGAGACGAAGCAGGGAACTTAACTTCATACTTTAGTGGTCACGGCAGCGGATCAATTTAAAAATTCATCCTCAGCCTTCACTGCTTAGGGTGTCGGTAAAGATCAAGGCCAGGCGAGTTTGGATTGAAGAGATAATGATGATAATCACAAAAGCAGAATGTTTCCCCTCGCGGGTTTAAAAAAAAGAGTAAATTGCTCAGAGAGGATCATTGTTTTACTTGCCTGATTCCCCAGAGGCAAGACACTCGTTGTCTCGCTGTCTTCGCCCGTGATGATCAAGTTTCTCAGGAGGACCGAACTCATGAGCTCATTTGGGAGAGAGAGACGCATGGAGAGCATGTTAAACAAGAGGATGCTGAACAGCTACTCGTCCCCGCTGAGTGTGCGTGATGGGATTTGAGCAGAGTGCAGATGCAGACTCTCCACGGCGGGCGCGCACGCCTTTCTACATCCTCCGGAAACGAAACAAGTGGAGCAGAAACTGTTTACACCTGCGCTTTGCATCTGTCCATGTGCCGGGCAACAAAGGGACCCCATTTCCATATCACTTGGCCGTGCTTTCTCTTGTGTCCCTCATGTTGAACCTTGTCATTACCATCAGCCGGTTGAAGGGTCTGCTTCCGTCTCTATACATGGAAAGCCAGGAACTGTTTATTTTTAATGAACAGGGCCCTTCTGTTATGCAATATCAGGATTATGTAAAACACTTGGCTCTTTGGCATTCGATGCTCTAACATGTAGCTGTTTGTGAATTATTTAGCATGGGTTTCTCATCGAGTGGGCATGTGCATGTTTAACAAAAGGCCCCTTTATATGTTCATCCCAGTGTCTCAAAGTCCGAGGGGGTGCCTTGTTTTTCTCATTCCGAAACCCAAAGATATTAAGTTTAATGTGATGGCAAGAAAAACAGTAAATCTCCGTATTCGAGACGCTGAGTGTCATTTTTGCTCAAAAAATTAATGTAATGAGCATTCGATAATCAAGATAGCTTAACCATAGGCATTTAGTTTGCCTGATGCAGCTTTAAATTAAGTTTTATTTCATTGTCCCGGTACTAACCCCGCGGCTGTCCATTCTTGTCTCCTCTTCAGATGCCGAGCGTGAGTGGAAAGGACCGTTTTGCTTCATCCAGGGCGCCGACCCCCAGTTCGGGCTGATGAAGGCCTGGAGGGATGGCGACTGCGAAGGTGGAGGGGACGAATGGGCCGAGGAGATCGAACTCACCAAGCAGGCCGTGGAGGCCGTCAACCAGCTCAGACCCAGGCCGAGATTTATGGTGCTTTGTGGCGACCTGGTCCATGCCATGCCAGGTAGGGATACAGCCCATAAAGCACACGAAGCACAAACCTCTCCAAAATGTTGAAGTTTTTAAGAATTAACAAGTTTTCTTTGGGTTCTGCTGTTTTTTAAGTCCATTGCTTTTCTTTTTTTCTGCTTAACATTTAAATTCTCTGAGCGATAACTGCATGCTGAGTTCTGAGGGCTGTAAAGCACAAGCCCCAGCCGGGGAGAGAGGTTCCCGTGGACAAACAAGCTACTGGCAGCAACCAGTGGAGCTGCCAATTATCCCCCTAATGTTGGAGGACATCATGTGAACTCGCAGATGCCGGCGGCACAAGTTTAAACTCCGCTCAGCCTCTTTTAATGCGACCAAATGACACCGCAGTGGTCCCACAAGCGTCATCTCATGGCATCTGGTACATCGCGCGGGCCCGCGCGAACTCCGCACTTATCTCAAAGTGTGCGAAATGGCGCTCCCAAATTACAGATAACGGCAAACTATTTAGAAACACAAGCTGTGATGTCACGCGCGACGTGCCGTTTCACCAATCAACTTGTTTTATGCCTCATTTGTGTTCGGCACTCCCAAAAAGCTGCGCGCTGACAGATTCAGCGCCCCGAAGCGGAGATCTTGTTTTTCATCAACGAGATCAAAGGATGGTTCTGAGCAACGTTAGAAATGATAAACAACCAGCAGCCAAGCACTTTCAAATGATGTATTCATCCGCCATCAAACCAAGCCCTATCGCATCCTGAGATCCTTATTATTCTCTCCCTAACACCTGTTGACCTTTTCAAAGTGTGTGTGGCCAGTGCACATAAGAGTTTTCCGACTCGTAATGAGGCTGCGTCCGACCATCATACACACAATACAGCTTTTTAATATGACTGACACTTCTGTTATGAACATAAAGTGATCTGAAACTTAATCTGGAGAAATTACATGTCTGGCAAGAACATTAAAAGGACAGTGGGTAGGATTCGATGGCAAAGTGATGTGCTGAATACTCCTCCCTTCCAAAGACTGCTGTAACGTGAGTCTCAAAACATTGGTCAAGCTGGTTCGCTTGAGGTCAACACTACCATGAAAACGGCGGGTGGCGGTTCGACGGTTTTGCACCCTGCGGCCCACGTTACTGCATGACTCCATGAAGAGAACCTGCCCCCTCCTGTAGACATGACGTGTTCTACGCTAAAGAAAACAAGCTTGCTTTATTGTGGCCAAATTGTTTAAGTTAGTCAGCGGCGTCTCAAATGCGGATTTCCCATAATGGCACCTGAGCTGACCAATGGCAGCTCCTGCTGCCTCTGTGAGGCATCTCTGTGGCTGCTGTAGTCCAGACACACAGTGTCTTTTTTTTTTTTTTTTTTTTGAGGGGGCACAAGAAAAAAGCTCCAGCGCTAAGCCGTAACAGACCTTTGAATTCTCAATAGCCGATGCTCACTGTGATCACTCGTGCACTGCAAGCACCACCAACCAACCATGTCAACTATTGCTGTTGCTGAGTGCTTACACTTGCTGCTCGGATTTTGAAGGCTGAAATGCTATTCAGTTTGAACTGATTGGTAATTTATTCTCTAAACTTCCCACCGATCTGTGCTGCATCAGGCTTCTGAACTGATGCTTCAACCTCGTGTTGTATCCTGATGTGCCGAGGTCAAACTGATCAGCGGTGTTAAACCTGCCTCCGCTCCCTCGTTTTCCACTGTGGGTTGGAGTGTTTCACCTGCCCAGCATGAGATGACGTTCCGATTAGGTGGGAAAGCTGCTCTGAAAGGAGCGATTATGCCAATGTCAAATACATTTGTCATATGTACTACACTGCAGAATGTGACAGGAATGTTTTCTGACTGAAACCATTAAAATGTCACGCTTTTTCTCTGTCACATAGGCAAGTGGTGTAATCTGACTCTCATCGCGCGATGCGGCTGTCAGTACTTTTTATTTTTTTGGAGCCTCGGGCAGAATTGTTTATTTGTGACCTCGGTGCAGCTGGTCGCACAGGCTTTTGTGATGACCTGCAGAAAACGAATGCGCGTATGCACCTCTGAAAATAGTGAATGGCATTTGACCGAAACACTTAACAGAAAGGATGCGTACACTGGACGTGGGGTTTTGTTATGCTGAGTTCATATTTACGGACTTTGGAATATACAGAAAGTAGCAAGGAGTTTCAAACCTTCGTGATGCTGCGGCCATTGCTGCAGATTCTCAGATATGTTCTTGGCAGAAGACGAGGGCGCTCCTGCTGCTCTCTGAGACGATCCTAATCTAATTAATGCACTCTGTGAAGAACATCAGCTTCGGGATGGTTCTGCTGCAGAATAGTACTCATTGAGGTAGGTTTGAATATTAGCCGTTTCCCAATCAGCCAAACACTGAACTCCCCAATGACAGCTGATTATCTGTGAAAAAGCACAGGCCTTCGGGCTTTTCTCACGCAACTTTTGTTCATCTGCTGATGAGGATTTCGACAATTGATTCAACCAGACGCACTTTGAATTCCTTTCCAATTCTAAAAAGTTATGCAAGATAGCAACTGTGTTTTAGTGCTGCGGCGAGGAGGTTTAAAATTAAAACAAAAAAAAGTTACTTCTCCGCTGTGTTTGTGAAGTCTACTTAGTAAACGTCAGACTTCTTGTGACAGCACACAATATCTATTTGCACACCGCACCTGCTTGCCATTCGTCTGCAGGCAAGATTTTGCTTCGTGAAATGGTTGCAGGTGGAGAACACGCGGCCCAGTTTCAATTCAATCAATTTTAAATAATTTTGAACAGCGAGTACGACGTTGGTTTCGCTCCATCAGTCTAATGCGTGGAGTTAGACATGCTAGATGTCTTGGAACCGGGACAGCGGGCCGATGTATTCTGCCATGGTTGGCAGCTGGTTTCCCCAATTCACCAGATGCTTTCGCCGTCTAGCCAGACAAACAGATTTTCACAGTAAAACGGGGGTTTGGAAATAGTTGGTTACCTCCAGTAACGGCTGGTCGAGTAAAGCAAATAATAACGTCGCCGCTCATTTCCCACCTTGTTAGGAACTGCCACGCTGTGTTTGACTCCTGCTGTGTTCAATTGTGCTCCCTTCTGTCTGCCTGTGTCTCTGTTTCAGGCAGAGATGTAGATATGATGATTAATGCTTACCTGTCAACATAAGCCAACTAATTCCACCTGTAAAGTCAAAGCCTTTTGTCAAGCTGTCGACATTACCTGTGTATTTGTAAGGAGAAGGCATTCACTGTGCAGCTTGGCAGGCAATGGGGCAAGCAAGGGAAAAAAAGAAGCTTTTCATTGTAGTAACTGTAATGGAGTGAGTACAGCGTGGCGTGAGTGTTTCTCGATGTCCAGCTGCCTGATTTGATATCCGGATAAGATAAATGAGGCTGGCGGGACCGACAGCAGAGCTAACGTTCAGCAAAGAAAAGGGCCAGAAGCCGCCAACTGATGCAAACTACCATTGCATGACAATTAGGGAGTAGCGTGAGGCGCCTGCCTGGCCGAGGGGAGGGAAAAAGGAGACAGCGGGCGAACCTGCTTCTCCATCTCCATCTCTGCATGGCAGTGTCTCTCTGTGCGTTGAGTGGCTTGTGATGAGAGAAAGAAAAAAAACCTGGTAGTGATTCTGATTTTGAGGACGTATTTAGCAGAATATTGTAGTGATGTGGTGCACTATGTCATCTGTAAATTGTCCTTGGCCCCTGTTTCTAAAAATGTGACTCAAGGCAAACTACAGATTTAGCTTGGGTTAGTCACGGGGCAACTCTCGCCTGCCCTCGTCTGTTTTTGGGTCATAACGACCGCCAATTTTAGCTGCACGGCGACAGCCATGAGCACTCCTGTAGCTTGTCGCCCCCTATCATCCAGGAGCCTTGCCTGGAGGCGTGTAAGTGCTCTCATTGTCTCCACGACTGCACCATTTGGGCCACAGCACGGCCACCATCCCCGTGTCCCTCTAATCAAGGCCCGTTTAGAGGTCGCGGAGAGATCTGTTTCCCATGCACAGTGGGACAGTGTGACAGATATATAGTGTAAGCACGGGGGTTTAAACCGCGAGCCCTTGGGGACCTTTAAACGCCGCGGCGTCAGCCCTCGTTACTGTCAACCCCAACACAACAGGTTGTGTGTGCCATCCTCATTACTCGCCACGTCCGTCACTTGCATGGCAACTGGGCTGCGGCGCCGGCAGGAAGGAGGGAAGAGATATTCTAGCCGGAGCTGCTACTTCCGTCTCCCGGCTGACATTTCCCCTTAAACTGTTTATTTACAATACAGAATGAATGGGTGGCGGCCAGGGGAAGCTGGCTGTCAACCGGCAATATCAACACTGCTGCCTGTCGGCGACAGGAAATTGGCAACTGTATTTCTGTTCCCACGGATTTCGCTCTCTATCTCTCCTCTCCTTCGCTCTTCCATCCGTCTTTCTTTGCCGTCTGTCTGTTGTCCTTAGCAAACAGCTGCGATCTCATGCCTCGTACCTTATTTTTGACGTCCTTCATTTGCAAGTCTGACACCGCACACAAACACATTTATTCTCGTCCTCTGATGAATCTATTCGGAAACCCTTCATGTGAATTAAATCTAATGTGGCGGAATCAAAAAGTTTTGTTTGTCGTTGTAATTGCTCTGAATTGAACCCCTTTGGACTTGGAGGCTTTCGTTTGCGTCCCATGACAGCGGTCCGTGAGGTACAAAGCCAGTCCCTCGGAAACTAAACAATCTTAGGCCATGGCAGAGATGGGGACTATGGCCTGGAGCCAAGTCACACTTAAGTTGCACACACAGTGAATATCTGGGTTTAAGAGGCTACAGGGATGTGTTAAGTTACAGTAGATTATAAGATGTCATTAGTTTGAGACCCAGTGCAATTATAAAGTAATGTAGTACTCCAAACTGTTGTTGAAAAGCAGGGTACAATTATTATTGCATGCCTCATAGAAGCAGCAATAATTTCCTGTTACTGTGAGTAATGTTAATCTATATTAAGTTTTAGGGCCAAAATATAATCATTTACTTTAAAGGAATTGTTTCATATATTTTTTTTTCTTCATAATTTATTGCAACAGCCTGTTTCAAGTGATCGTGCACCACACAACTAATCAATGCTAATCGTGTATGCGAACAGATAAAGGAGGAATGATACAGAACACGCTTTGAATTCTTTAGATAAAGCTGCGTCGTGAGCTAAGCAGACCGGACGTCACGCAGCAGGTCATAGAGCGTTCATTACAAACACAACAGAGTTGACTGGGACTTTCAACTGAAAGACTTGAGACTCGACTTTGACTTTCCAACAAAAAAAATAAGACTTATGAGCATCTGGGTCATGGTTCCGAAAGAAATGTTGGCCAGTATCTGCTCCCACTGCATTGCGTCCTTTGTGACCTTAACTGATTGAATTTTCCCCGATCCCAATTCCCCGTCTCCTCTCCAATCCAAGCCAACCCCCCTAAGAGACGCTTTCTCATCTCAAGGACTTCCTTCAATCTTGCCTTTCCCTCACTCACTTTCCCTCTCCCATGTCTTTCCCTCACTTATTTTCAAAGCTGACAAATGAAGAGCATAAAGAGCGGCGGCAGAGGGAGGGGAGGGGGTGAGATAGAGAGCTGATTAGATTAGAGAAACATGCTGGACTTAACACCCTCCTAATGAGCACTACAAAGGATCCAAGCTTTGTCTCTGGGGTTTCGTAAGGGATATTGCTCATGATGCAGCGGGAGAAAGTGCTCCAGTATGTGTGCGCCTCTGCATGTGAGGCAAACTCATAAAGGTGAAGTAGAGGTCACCTTGGGACTTCCCTGTCCCCTCTCTGTAACTGTGGAAACCTGTTTTAATTGTCTCTCCGTGGGATTCTGAAGCTGAGGAGAGTTTGAATTTGCTTTAGGGATCAGCATGTTGGAATCTTTTTTTTTGGAGGCGTTGGTGATCAGGGATGTTCTCTGTGTGTTTGTCTAATGCGATCGTCCAGAGGCTTGGGCAGTACAGTAATAGCTTTCTAATGGAGTTTGGGACTGCCAAGGGTTGTAGAAGTTTAGAAATGTCCCTCTGTTGCCTTTTGCGTACCTCCAAGGAGATGCACCGTTTAAAGTGTCACTGTAAAAAGATCCTCGAAGACCACGCTGGTAAATATCTCGGTGGTCCTCCATCCATCCGTTTGTGACGGCATATCTGAGTCACACTTTGCAACAAGCTAGTAAGGTAGACCAGACACCCGCCTCCACAGCCACGTCCTCCACGTCCTCCAAGACAGACACGTTCTCTTCCCACACCTTTTGAATGACAATGTCTGTCACGTTCCGAAAACAGACGACATTAACGTCCACTTCACGGGATGAATGAGTGCATGGAGGTGAGAAACATGTCAGGGTTTAAACTTCTTCTTTTTTCTTCTTTACACAACTACGTCCAGAGCAGACATATTCTTCCTTCAATGAAACCTAAACATGGCATGAACACATGTTTGTTCATGCCAGAATCTTCACGGTGAAAAAAAATTGGAAGCATGGCTGATTTTTGATGAGGTTTTTACGTAGGGATGTCACATTCAATTTACATTTTCAAGCCCTGTAACATTTGGTTTCTGCTATTTCCGGGTCTGATTTGTTACTTGTTTGTATCTACATTTGAATGAAATGTGTATCAGACTTCTTAAAATACCGCACCCTATTTTTCACAAGCTATTGATCCAAATTCTGAAGATGCCGGTTCAGATGCGTTCAGATTCACACATTTTAACTTCCACTGGCTGCAAACTGTTATGCTTGTAGGGGCTATAGGCTGTTTAAGGTGGAAAGAATATTTGAAATGTCCGTAAAAATATGACCAGATGGCCCAGGTACCGATCACGAGGCGACATCTTTACTTCTATGGTGACGGTTTTCCTCAGGACATCAGGTTTTACAGTGCTTGTGGTGAATTTCATCATTCACAGGATTGAAAGGTCGTGGGATACGTTTAATACGCTCCCTCCCTTGCTACCTACCACCTCGTCATAAGCTGCAGGCCACTGCCACATCAGCACAACCTGTCAGCATCGATACACACTCGAGTTAGTCACAAATACACACCTTGAAAACACAGTTGTTTTAGTGAAAAAAACGTATGTGACAGCAGCAAGACCCCCAACACACACACACACACACACACACACACACACACACACACACACACAGACATAGACATACAGGCAATCTCAAGTGCTTACAGTGTTGGACGGGCTCAACGAGGACTTGGCAAAGTCTCCTGTCAAGGTTTGACACTCGCAGTGTTGCAATCTCATTAAATGAACAAGGCCTTTCAGTCAGAGCTCCAGGGAGAGAGAGAGAGAGAGAGAGAGAGAGAGAAAGAGAGAGAGAGAGAGATGTGTATTTCCGTACACCCGACTCGGTACATGTATTGCTTATTCCAAAAGAGGAAAGCAGGGCGAGAAAACATGTGCGTTAAAAAATCCTCTTACATAAAATACTTGATGAACCTTCATTATTGCCTAGGCACACTTTACAAAATGGGTTCTCATCACAGCCCCCATCCCCCCTCCCCTACGCCTTTGTGCAAATGAACACTTGTTTGGCAAGGGGTACAATACAATGTTGTACTATTATTAAGGGGAAGAGAAGGAGAACATGGCAACTGCCAAATGTAACCGGATAAGTCTGACTCCAGTTCTATAGTGAATAAGCAGTCTGGATCGTGGTCCATGCCTACTACTCATTATATGAATAGTTTCTGTCATATCCATGAATGTGTTGTAACTCTGTTACGTTGTTCATTCTGTACACATGACATCTCTTGCTTATGTCCACCCGGGGAGAGGAATCCTCCTCTGTTGCTCTCCTAAAGGTTTCTACCTTTTTTCCCTGTGAAAGGGGTTTTTTTTTTTCAGTTTTTTTTTGATCCGATGTGAGGTCCCGGGACAGGGATGTCATGTATGTACAGATTGTAAAGCCCTCCCGAGGCAGATTTGTGTTTTTTTCTAAATAAACTGAATTGAATTGGACTGCGGGACATATTTTTCAAAACAACCTACAATTATTAAACTGACATGATGTCATGCCCATAACCACTCCCCATGAATCGAAAGCATGGTGTCTTTAATCCAGATTGATGGACTGCCGATGGTTGAGGATCGGTCGATGCTGAAGGGAGGGCTCATAGACTTTGCCATAGTTAAAGGCAGGCAGCCGGGGATGTGAGGGAGCAGAAGGCAGCGCAGCGTTCCTGTCGCTTTCTACGGCCGACAGTGCTGCTTTTGTTTTTTTTCTTCACATTTATGTATCCAAAGAAAATAAAATATGGCCGCACGGGCTCGTTGAGCCCCGCCCCGCTTCCCACTCACCCGATTACACACATTCACACTTGGATGGTGTCGAGCGTGTAACATATATATTTTTTTTACTTCTGTGTTTCGCTACAAACCAGCTCCACTGGAGCAGGTGACAAGGTCCCTTCTGGAGTCGTCCAAGCTTGTTGAGTACTCGGAGAAACGGACCTTAGAAACAAAAACAAGACAAAGTCTCCTCTTGTAAATAAATGAAGAAAATTTGTTGCGATCCAATTCAACAGCTGGGTTTGTTGCAAGCTGGCAGCTGCAGTGCCTAAGCATTTCAAATGACAACCTTTTGCAGCCCCGACGATCCATCCCAGCTTCATTACTGCGGCTGCCTTTGTTTGTACTGTATATCATTGTGGCAGGGGTTAGATATCGTGTTTGTAGATTAATGACTCCACACTGTTGTGGCCTCAGCTGCCATTGTTTCCATCAACTCCGCAGAGACTAAACTACATGTTTCGTTGTTCTCAAGCTGCACTGCACATCACCCGCTGGAAAACCATTGCTCTGATCACTTATCTGTTTCAATTGATAAGTAAGGGGTCTTCCTACTACATAAACAACAACAAAAGATATTTATAGTATGACAGCTTTACTTTTGCTTTTCATGACACAGAAGCAAACTTCAAGGCAGCCCGGCGCCCGGACTGGATGCAACATATATCACAGAAAACCAAATATATCGCAGTACACTGTAGTCCTAATCTCTTTACACATTTCATTCTCAAATGGTAAATATAATGAACTTGCTATAGGTGATCTATAAATGTTTTTTTTTTTCATCACTAATCACGTTATCTTGAAAAACAACCTATTACATGTGAGGAACGGAATTCACTCACTGTATAAGGTTACACAGAAGCAGCTGCTCTCCAAACCTGCACACGAGTGCAGTCGTTAACAGTGTCACACAGAGTCTGTGTTACTAAACAATAAAAGGCCTTCATGTCTCTTTCTATTTTGCGTTACCGCTTGTGTCGTATTGACAACTTGAAGTCTGACAGGCCGGCTTAATTATAAAAAGAGACGGGTGAGAAACAGCGTTTTACCTTTCATATCGATGTGTTTTAAACTCTTCATTCTCTCGCTCTGTCATGCACAAGAGTCCTATTCAAACATCCAAGGAAACTCCAAAAGTAGGCCAGTACAATAATTACTCGGATGAATAGAAAGGAATAAGCGGGGAGAAGAGAGACGGAGGAATACTTAAGATAAATTAATAGGTTTGTTTGATATTCTTCATAAATAAGCTAGATTCTCACAGATCCTTCACCTCTGATGGGGCCGAGGTTTGTGCGCTCCTCTTTTAGCCTGATTGTTCCCCAACAAGCAAACAAACGCTTTGTAAGGATCTTATGAAACCAATCGTCTGGCCTATCTTGGACCGGTGAATCTTACAGGTGAAGGTTGGGTTTGCCGCGTGCACTCGAGAGGTTTTTCCCAGCAGAACATTGCTTATCATGCCAGTAACCATGGCGATATAAAGTCTCGCTGTACAGACTATTGATCATTCTCGGAGCTGTCATCGTTATCATCCAAATAATCCCCCTTCCCCGAGGCTACTCTCACCCGTCTCACCCTTCAAACTCCCAGCTGACAGTTTGCCTCGACATCCATATCAATTCCTCTCCCTCTGACTCAGACGATCTTGTCCAGGTTACATGTTGTTATCAATATTAATAATCAAGCATCGATTTTTCCTCATCCCAGCCGACACTGTTTTGTTTTTTTAAGTGGATGTCTGTGGCCACCACCGACATTATCGTCACAAGGACACCGAGCCGTCTTTCACCTTGTGACAATGGGTTCTCCGTTCCCCCTCAGACACTCCATTCAGAGAAGGTCAGGAGCGAGACCTGAAGGCCGCCTTGAAGGGGACGGATCCCTCCATCCCGCTGGTGTTTGTCAGTGGGAACCATGACCTGGGCAACACCCCCACCCCCACGACCCTGGAGCAGTATTGTAGTGCTTGGGGGAACGACTATTTCAGCTTCTGGGTAAGCAGAGACCTAAATGTTTAGTTAGTAGCAGCAGTAGTTGTGTCAGTAAGAGGGGCTCGAGTGGCTCATTGGGGCCCTGAGCCATGTATGTTCAAGGCTTAGCTACACATGCGTACATGTTTTGCCTTGAGCGTACATACACATAAACCACGTGTTATTTTGAATACGTTTGCCAAAGTCCATGGCTCTGTTTTGCAACGTGCATACCGCAACATCATGCAATATGTAACTGATGTCTAAAGGGGCACTTTGACTATTTAGGGATGTACTTTCATAAAGCTTGGGAGACTAGTCGGAATTCTTAAAATTTGACACAAACGTCCATCCGAAATCACGAAGGAACTGATTAGGTTTTGGTGGTCAAAGGTCAAAGTCACTCGAACATGCGTCCGTCTGATTCATGAACGGGATATTTCGGAAAGGCCTTGAGCGAATTTCTTCAAATCCTCTGGGACTGATTAGAAATTGTGGCCAAAGGTCACTGTGACCTCACAAATGACATTTCTGGGGCTAACTCAAGAATGAATTTGCTTATAACATCAATTTCACACAACTGTTGAAGAGGATGAAATCAGGAAGTAATTTTGTTTTGGACAGACTTTGATTTAACTTCATCACCGTTTACACTTTCACTGGCATGATTCTGGTCTTTTTACATATTTCTAACCACGTGGACACGTCTTTGAGGCCATAACGACCCTGCTCACATGCTCATTTTGCCGATGGTGTCATTTGTGTAGAAACCAAAGTTTCTACACAAACCATAGTTTACATGACATAACATAAGATGACAACACATGACATAAGATACATAACCTTACATAACATAACATGACATAAGATGATTTGTCATTGATCTGAAGTTACAAATAAGCACAGGTAACAAAGCAACTGCAGGAATAGACATATTGGTACAGATGGTATAAAAGGCACTCCAAAAGTAGTCTTTTGGTAAAGAGCTTATTGTTATTGTTATAAAAATGAATGAGCTGTCGGTAACCTCTCGTCTTTCTCCCGTGGTCTCAGGTGGGTGGAGTCCTCTGCCTGGTGCTGAACTCCCAGTTGTTCTACGACGCTTCGGCTTGCCCTCAGCTGAAGGAGGCCCAGGAGACGTGGCTGGAGGAGCAGCTGAGCAGAGCCTCCTCCTCAAAGGTAGAACGGCATCACTGACATGTTTCTTTTCTGGTCCGATTCACGGAGACGTTCAGCTAGATAATGTGCTCCTTTGCCGCTTCTGGGCGTTCTGATAATTGCGGCCCTCTGCAGCCATTTGACACATTTTGTCTCTGGAGACCGGTGATGAACCCTTCCCCTCACACGTGTCTCTGTTCAGGAACCCAGACCCAAACACGTCCTGGTATTCCAGCACATTCCTCTGTACCTAAAGAGCCCCGATGAGGAGGACAACTACTTCAACCTCCACAGGGAAGTCCGGCAAAACCTGCTGGACAGGTTCAAGAAGGCGGGTAAGACAGCAGGGCTCCTTTTCCTCTTTTTTTTCCTCCAGTTAATGTGGTTTTATGCAGATCGCTCAAGGGCACTTCGACATAACAGACAGCATGCCTGGCTCTTCTACATACTCGGCCTTGTCGGCCCAGATTTGTGTACATAATTTATCCCTTAACTTTTTGGACTTGGCAGTCACAAAAGAGATAAAGCATAGCCGTATTGTTCAGAAAGTCAAGCAGCTTCCGAAACGCTTAAATATCAGCAGTGTTTTCCATAATGATGGATTTGAGTCACTCTGAAGTGGTCTTAAATTTCTTTTCTTAATACCTTCGAGCTAATATTCCCGTTAAACCTGTTCCTTTCGAGCATATCTAACCGAAGCACAGTTAAGATCCCAGCCCAGAGGATTTATATGCCATTAGCTGGAATCACAGGAGGAGCTCCTGGCGCGTGCACACAACACAAGCGTAATTGAATTAATTAATGCATTCGCTTCGTTTTAAGAAGAATAATTCCATAATCAAATCCATTGTCATCGGCTTATAAGAGTCTGATACAAGGGTATCTGGCTGGGAGACTCTCACAAGGACAATACGTCTTTAAGAACACACACACGAAGATTACACTATCCGGCCACTTCTGCACCACTGATTGACAGAACCACTCATACGGACACGTGTCATGCTACTCGATCATGCATCAAGGTGACTGTCTTGGAGTGGTATTAATTTAGTTATCCGGACATTACTCCAACTCGTATTTACCCATGCTGGTCTGAAGACCCCTCAAGCCTTTATAATTGATTTCTCCTCTCAGGGAACACCGGTTGAAGATTAAAGTGCAGCCTTTGCAGGCTTTTTAGATGCGGGAAGTATGTGCATATACTGTATGTGCTGAACATGCGAACAAGTGTTCTTTCTCATCCACACACTTTTGTTCTCACATGTCCTTCTGGTAATTATACATTCACACTACATACCGGGTATGTACTGTATGAAGTACATACATGGTTGTTAATAATTGATGACAGACATGCGCCTGCTCGCTGTAAAGCTGTGCTCGCTGCACGACTTTCACATGTTCGTATCAACCAATTGTGCTACTTCAGCGAGAGAGGGGCTGTGATTCGGTGCGGCCTGCGATGCGTCTCGTCATGTCGTATTTTGCTCATCGCATGTCCAGTTCCTCCCCCAGACGGAACAATGGGCTGAGGCAAAATGATAGGCGCCGTCTCCTGAATTTATCTGGAATTAGTCTCCTGCTCGGACGGAGAACGTCACTGTTAAGTTCTCCTCCACTTTGGCTCGTTCGTAACGATTTGTAGAGATTTTAAGATCATAAGGAAATTCAAGGTTCCGTGCGAGAATAACAAGGAAAAGCTATAAAAAGTAGCGCCGCTTTGTCATGTAAGTAGCTCTTGATAAGTGAGCTAAATGTAAAAAAAACAAGAAAAAAGTGATGACTTGACAATAGGAATCAAACCAGTAATTGTTGAATTATACAGCCTTTGTCTCTTTGTTCTTTCTGCTCTGCACTGATCCGCCGGTTTCTCTTTCATGCCCCTTCTGCTCTCTCCTTCATCTCCTCACACTGTCTGATGCTGTAGCGTCTGTACTCTGAATCTACTTCAGTAGTCCTGGAGGCACGCTCCACTGTAATCATTAGTGTGCTCTTTGTCAGTTTATGATGAGCTGCTACTGTACATTCGTACCAGATATTGGTCAGGAAACTATCAGGGCCTTTTAGCCACGCTGGACCATAGTTGAATGTTGGGCGCTCACCCCTTTCACGTGATCAGCATGACTCAGGGTGTGTCTTCTTTTTTCTTTTTTTTTTAAGGAGAAAGCAATGGCAACGAGGAAGGAATTGAAGAAAAACATGTAATTTACTGCAAATTTACCAGGTCAAGTGTGTTGTTTGTCTTTCTGTCTGTGCGTTAAAGGGCTGAGTTTCCTGTCATCCGTGGTAATTCCTGTCTCTTCTGGACATACTATGGGATTTTTTTTCTTTTTCCTCTCTTTGGTGGTTATTAATGCATCATCTCCCGCCATCGTTCGTCCGTCCGCATCACTGTACCGTGTGATTTGAGACCTCCAGATGTGCTCTAGTGATCACTACTGTCATTACAGCAAAGGGCAGCGTCATTAACCTCACACACACACACACACACACACACACACACACACACACACACACAAGATTAAAGTTCACACCGGAACAGTTCAAAATTGGCACAGATAAAGCCAGAGTGTCATTTTTCCGCTCAGATTTTCATTAAGTACGCCGTTGACAGGGATAAGTCTGCAGCTATGTTGGTGCTGCCAGCTTCCCTTGGAAGACAAATGCCGTGAAATCAACAGTTGAAGGATTATCTGTTTTTAAAAGTGTGTGAAAGAAAAATTATAATTTAGTTCCAAAATCCCTTAAAGGAATGCTGGAAAGCTCTTTATGATACTTTAACAGTGTTTTTCTTTCTCCCAATAACACATGGACGCTGTTCAAAAATACTCTTCAAGGATATTGTTTTTAGTTGCTGCTTCAAAGTTCTTACGGGTTTTTATTCGAACAAAAGCAAAACAGCCGACTGGCAGGAACAAAGATGTGAAATTGGACAGCTTTCCTCATTCTTTGTCTGCTTTTCCAAAATTTAACAGAAAGCGGCCTTGAAATGGAATCGCTGGGTGTCTCTGGCATTAAATCAATCCCTCGTACGTAAGCACTCGTGTACGTGTGTGTGTGTGTGTGTGTGTGTGTGTGTGTGTGCGTGTGTGTGTGTGTGTTTTCTCTGACTACTCCAAAGGTGTCTTCTTGTGGTGTAGTTGACTTGCAGCAGCGGGGATTTGGCTCAGCGTTTGTGAGGTTGTTATAGCTGCTTCTCCCCCTCTGCTACTCCAGGGACAGACAGTATAATGAAAATAGAGAATATAGTCCCCCGCAGACAAAGAAATACACTTAATTGATTTTCTTCCCCACTAAGGTATATTTCCATCCCTCTCCCTACTGCTCCTTCTCATAGGAAATGTGTCGGGAGATGTTTGAGTAATTGTGTTTATTTTGTACATGTTTTTTGTGTGCGTATGCATTTTGCATATAAATCGCTGTGCATTGGTGCATTTTATTTATTTTTTTATGCGTAATATATTCCACAGTAAGTATCTATATGTTATCGCAGCAGCACAGCCGCACATGGGGAAAGGTGCGACACCAATTACTCTTCCTGTGGCTCATCGGAGCGAGCGCTTCCACCCAGGGACCCGTTGACTGCCTTCCAGCTCGTATAAACGGCACACCGTCTCCGCGTGATCACCGCCCTCTCGGGCAACTAAAGTATTGTGCTTTTCTTTTTCTTTTTTATTGCACAAGCAATTAGTTTGGTTTCTAATCCGACAGTGATGCGCTTGATATTAAATAGGGGTTTAATATCTTTTTAAGTTGAAACCATGCACCTGATTAGGAAAGGACGCGTTCCAAACGCTCGAATATCGTAAGTCTTTGAGCTGTTATGACAACCAGTACAACAGAATAACGAGGAAACTTGTTCCTGGCTTTAGTTGTGTTATTTTCTTCTTTTTGGTAGAAGACTTTTCAGTCAGTACAACACAGTCAGTTTGTTGGTAACGATCACACAAAGCCCTAAACAGCCTGGAGGATGTTCTTTGCTCTTATTATGGATACATCTGCGTTACCTCGTCACTGTCATACCCGTAATCATAGTAAATAACGCTCTCCTTGGCCTGACTACCTACGCCAATCTTTCACTGCATGAGTGCAGCCGGCAGTTAGTTACTGAAAGCAGAGGAAGAAAGACATGCAGGTCGACTGCTCGTTGCGGATGTGGAACTCAGAGAGGGAATGTTTTACGCACTCCCAGATTCTCCTCGGAGAAGATTGAATTCCCATCGCTGGAGACCGGTGTGTCCTTTCCGAGAGGCGAGTAGAGTAGCAGAAATCACAGCAGTGCTCTCAGCCTCTCCTCTCCTCATAGATGGAGTACTGTAATTAGATTTCTTTCCTCCTCCTCTGAGGTTAATTTTTTACATTCAGGATACCTTGAGCGCACACACAAACCCGGCCGAATGAACGCACACGCAGATCCACATGAAAGATATGCTTCCACTCTGCCTCCACACCCTGTGTATCTGCAGAAAAAAACAAAAACAAGAGAAACTCTTTGGGATTCCCAACATGGCTCGCGGCTGTAGAGTTGTACATACAGTAGCTAATTAGCGGTGAAGATAAGCCTCTTCGTCTCTCACTCTTTCTCTCTTGCCGCTGGTTGTCTTTATCAGCAAGGGTCCTACTCCGTTCAAAAGCGAGGACACATTTATCACCCACTGGGGATTTAATAAAAGGCCACAGTTAAGCCTTTAACCCCATTGTTTTAATGATGAGGATGAATAATGCTTTCTCTTATTATTCTCTCTTCCTTTGTCTCACTCTTCCACACACGTTTTAAGTCTCTCTAAGCACAGCCTTTGTGTACCCATCCATCACGTCTCCACGCTTGAAAACCAGCAGGACTGTCAGAGCGCACTACATCCGTGGAGCGATCCTCAACACTTTATGTTAATTTGCTGTTTTATCGATTGAACTGTGGACGAAGGTTCAGCCTGGTTTCTGCTTAATTGCGACGCTTTTCTCCTGCGCAACAAGTTTAAAGTTTTTAAAATGTAATGTGTGACCGTAGATGCATGTGACTACATTGCTCTTGTTATGTTCTTACTATGCAGCAGAAAGACCCTTATCTGAGTTTTTGTTATTGAATTATTATCTCACATTTGTTGAAATTAAAGCAGCAATATCATTTTGCAGCTTTCCAAAAGGGAACTATTTTTTTAAATAGTGTGTTTGCCGATCAAGTTGAATGTAGCTCCATGCTTTGTACTGAACAACAAAAGAGCGAATAAGGAGATACAATTATGGAGCCGAGTCCAAGCCAATAATTTTCATAATGTGAAGAAAAGAAATTCAACTTTGGTCTTGAATTTGAAAGATACAGCAATGTATTCAAACAAAAAATAATGAAACTTTTTGGGGGGGGTTTAAAATATTAGAATAAAATGTACCCTTTTTTTTTATAGATCATTTAGATATTTTCCGATTGAAATATTTTTTTTGTTTTAAAATCTTTGTTCAGTTTCAGATTGTTTTGGTTTTTCATTTGTAGAGTATCATACTGTAGCCAAAGCACTGTACATCTGTAAGCATAAAATGTTTGGCCTACGGAGGAGTTTATGATTTGTGTCGATGAAGCGAGTGCAGAGGACCCTGAACACAATTGTCCTTCGTGCAACACACCTCGTCCTTGTCATTCCTGAGAGGAAACCGACGGATGAAGACACTCTGTTCCACAGACACATGGCCTGCAGGATTCCTCTCATCATTCTGTATCCTACTTGTGGTGTCCTGGCTTTCACTGACCTCAACAAATTGTCTAGTTGTTCATCAGTGAGGTGAATGTAGAACGGCATGATGGAAAAGCCATCGGCGTGCATTACTGTCCTCTCAGGAATACCCAGAGGTTCTGCAATGCACACTGGTCGGGACTTTTCGATCAGGCTCTGTAGTTCCTGAGGAGACACCACGCACGCACAAACACACACACATACACATATATACATACACATACATACATATAAGAAACAAACATGCACGTTTTCTAAGTTGTATGCAAAGTAAGCAAACTTGAAAGACATTTACCGTTGCCCAACTCATGTATTGGAATACAACAATGAAGAGGAATGCGATAGTTATGCCAAGTAAACTAAAGGGCCGTCCTCACCAGGAACTGTAAAGATAACGATATGTGAGCATCCAAACTGCTGAATGACAAAGTCGTGTAAACGGTGGTGCTGTGTCGGCAGTTTAGCAAAGCTGTACCACTGCTCAATACGGTTAAAGGAACTTCAGAGACACCAGTTTGATGGTATGTCTCGAGTCAAATTAAGTTAAAAAAAAAAAAAAGTGTAATTGGCAGCAAAAATATTAGACTCGAAAACCTTTAAACTACGACACTGTATGATGGATTTTGATTGGCTGTCGGTGTTTTTATCGTTCATCAAATTGCTCTGAAAGAAATGCAAATGATATCACTCTCCTATTTTAGCTTCTCTGTAATATGTGTGTTAGCTAGTCGAATGTATAACTGCATATTATGTTGTTCTCGTCTCCTAAAGAGAGAAATTTGTGAGCGGGCACCGTATCTGTGGTTATGGAAACCACTTGTTTCAGCTCCATTCCCCTCTCTGTTTCCATCATTGTTGAGCAGTGAATTGAACTCCATTAGGATTTTGATCATATTGGGCTCTGAGATTGTTTATTTTTTTGTGGCCGCATTTCAGATTCGAGAGGGTGCGTTTTCTCAAAAGACTCGTAGTGGTTGTTCACACTGCCGCTTTCAATAATCGTCACGGTCTCTGAGCACGAGACACACTGGCTTTGAGATGCCCGCGGGAAGAATAAAGGTACACGAGTCCATTCTTGTTTGATTAAAGGCTCTGGTCTCGTCCACAATTCTCTTCTTGGAGAACGCCATCTGAAATAACTTCTCTGACTCACGTACTTCTCCGAATGTTAGGACTGTCTCGAATGTGCGTGTGTGTGTGTGTGTGTGCACATGTCACAGGAGTTGCGACGCTTATCAGAATACACATATTTGATTGGCTGAGTAGCCTCACGTGAAATGGTTTACAAGACAGTTTAGGACACATAGTTTCCTGAACCGCTGGACGAGTGCTGTAAAGGCTGGAGGTATGAACGGGTAGAAGGTCGTGATGGGCAGGCGGCACCTCGCGTGCAGCCTCTTTCATCAGTGTAGAAACGACACTGAGGTAGAGACTACAAGTACCTCCGTACTTAAGCATGAGGTATTCACTTGCTTACTGTTTGAAACGTTGAATAGTGGCGTCTTATTAAATATTGCCTGTAAGTTTTAGTTTTTCTTCTGAGCTGATGCAACTTCCCAGACTCCCTCAAAAGGTCTCCGCCATGCCTGGCACATGCTGCGGGTTAAGCCACGCCCCCCCCCCTGCCCCCGGGGTCTTTTAGTTGCATATCTACAGCAATTATGTTATGCCGCTGTGAGCGGTGCCGAAACACAGTTGACCTACGCTCACCACTGCTCCTGAACGCCTCCTTTTGTAGACGGTTTCTGAGGAGGAGCTACTGCTCCTGCTGCGCCTCCGGTGTTCGGCGCTCCGGAGTAGAGCGGGGTCCACGATGCTGTCATTAAGTAAGGGACATGGGCATGCACTCCAGGAGCGCTGTAATAGTTTACTTGTTATGCTAATAATGTCCAATTTGCAGATAAAAATAAGCTTTAAACTTCAGGCTTTTTGAGGGCCCTCACCAGGTTGGGCCCCTGGGGGTTTAATTCCACTGTTCTCCTCACTGCTAGGCCCCTGTGGTCCTTAGATGAACATATGGCTTAAAGCTCGCAGAAGTCAGGATGATTAGGAACCACGTTGGGTACCAAATGGCCAAAAGGCATGTACGCTCTCAGAGGGATGTATTACATGCCGACTACTTTCATTTCCCAGCTCCCTTTGTAATTGTGTGCGTGTTTTTATATACATATGCGCGCGTGTGCGTGTGTAACTGGAGGACACAGGAAGGAGATGCTGCGCGGTGACTGATGGCTGAGAGTGATTTATGGGGCGCCGCAGCAGCAAGACGCCTCACCGCGCTACATCATTCTGTATCCTTCTGTCATGCAAATTATCAACAGCCACCATTTCATGATGAATTAGTTCCCAGGCCTGCACTTTAATGACAACCGCTCCCTTTGGCGCGCGCGTCGCATGTCGACTCCTACACTCGGCCAGCTCGCACAGATAGTGCAGATGACGGCCTTGTTCTGAACCGCGTTTGTGTCGTGGGAGGAGAGGTCTGGAGGGAAATGGCTTCTCCTGGTGATCACTACCCGGCAGAGGTTTAGTGGCAAGATAGGAATTTAGCTGGCGAATCCGCGAATCCAATCTCGTGGCCTGCAGAATCGGTGACCACGAGATGAAAGGTAGACGACGGAAAGCGGAAAGGAGGGGAGATTGAAGGAAGGAGCGCACACACATCAAACACGATTTAGATGTGGACGAACGTTTCTTAATTCTTTTATTCCTTTATTTCGCGGCAGCGGCCGTCATTAGCATTTAAATAGCGAAGGCGTTTTCTGAATATTCAAACGCATCCGGCAATTAAGGCGAACATGTCCACAGCGTATGAAAATCACAGGAATAACTAAACGCGTTGGCATATCGGAGGGGACTCCCATCTCCTTTCTGTGCATTTTCCTGCAACTCTGACCACAATTCAATTTGACTCAGTTTGCATTCAATATGTTTTCATCACTCGAACTGCTTACCCATACTCCCCCCTCCCCCCCCCCTCTTCCCCCTCCTCCTCTTCCTCCCCGTCTGTCACAGCAAAGGCCAGTCCCCAGACGAGAATCTTCATCACAAAGAAAAGCACAAAAGAGCGAGCGCTGTTCCAAGGCTGACGAGTAAATGTGATTCCCGCAGAGACCGAGACGAGACACTCACACTTAGCATGGTTATATGTTCCATTCTCTACTGCGCTGAATGAGTTTAGTATAGTATTTTTTTTCTTTTCTTTAATCAAGGGCCACCCACGCTGATTGCACTTTGGCTAGTGAATGTACAGAAAAGTGAGGAGTGCTAGTTTGATTGAATCAAAGCGATGGGAAAAAGGTTGTTTTCCTCCTAATGATTGTCATGGTCGTGTGCGGGAAGGCCACGAGCTCTCAAGGTGTCCTTCCAGCAGTGAAGGTACTATGCAGCTTTTTTAAATGCAAAGGACCGCTAGCTGACATTGAACAAGAACACTTTTTTTCTGTTTTCCTTAATTCCTCACTGACTGTTCTTGTGAATGTTTGTTGGTCTCAGGTCTCTCTTTTGGGAATATATATTAATCCCATGAAAGCACCTGATTAAACAAAAATGTGATTAAAAATGTAAAAAAAAAAGATTTGCCATGAAGTAGGCTTCAAACGTTTCAGTTTATACGTTTGTTTAGCCACACTAGCAGCCACTAGCATCCATTAGATGGATTGCTTGTGATTTCAGATTCGGAATCAGCTTCTTTGGCCACAAACACATACATGCATACAAGGAATTTCACTCTGTTTTATTCTGTTGCTCTCAAAGTAGAACAAAGGTAAGCATAAACATTTAACTGTGTGTCCACATATACATACATATATATATATACACAGAAAACTATATATATGGACATAAAACACAGTGTCTTTAATGCTTGCCCGGGGCATGTGGACTCTGTTCAGGCAAGTGGAAAGCCTCATGCAGATGTCCTGTGGGGCGCGAGACAAATGACTGTCTTTATTAGAGGCCGATTTCATCATCGTATCAATGCCCTCTCGTCGGCTCCTCTGACCAGACGCCTTCTCCATGAAGCCGGAGCGTCTGACCGGCGTCTGACCCCGACCCCGGCCAGGAAGCAGGGTTTCTACTGCGGGTTTGTCCCTCACCGCTGTGTCCAGAAAGGGATCGCTGCCAATCAACAGTGATGTGCTTTGTCAAATCTTTGCAACAATGCTGAGGTGTTGTTGGGGGTTTTAAATTGTTTTTTTTTGGGGGGGGGGGCTTTTTATTTTGTGTATTTTTCTGTTCCATGCAGGCAATCTCAGCCTCTACTTTTCACTTGGAAAGAGTGCTTTCCCCACATGTATTATCTGGCAGACAATTTCAGAGGTCAGCTTCATCTTCTGACTGCATTGCAAAGGGGATCGCCTTTTCAACTTCTTCATTCAATTTTCTTTCTTCTTTTTTCCCAATTGTTTATCTTTTATTCATACTGAAAATCTTTTGGAGATTGAAAATGTTTTTCTTTCTCCGACAGGCCATCTTTTCTCTGTTTTTTTTGTATAGTTTTTAAAGCACACGAGAGCCCAGGTGGAGTAGCTTGACTTCCGAAGCCTGCGTAATGACGGCGCTCTGAAAAGGGACGCGCTCTAATGAATTCAGGTCAGGGTGTTATCTCTGGGCTTCTGCTAAATTGTTTCTATGAAAACGGTTTTGCTTGGTAAGAGCCAGCGGAGGGAGACGATTCATTCCCACAGCATACAGATTGTCTATTGGTTCAGTCCACTTCAGTTGTCAGCTTTACTGAAGGACTTGGAGGAAAGCTCGCAGCTCGCCGTGACGACCTGACGGGGTCCTGTTCTGCCTGACGGACATTAGACCGGTTAGCCAACCGCAACTCTCCAAGGACCGCTGTGCATCGGAGGAGAAAACCAAGAGGGGAATCTGTTATTGTTTATTCAAATAGTAGTTTTGGAAGGGGAAAAAAAGGACTGAGCGACAGCTCAGGGACTTTCCATAATCTGAAGGAACCACTTACACTTAATCTTATACTATACTTTAGGAGTACGGGAAAAAATCAATACGGCATAGCATTGCGATCTTTTGCGATATATCGATACATGGAAGCCAAGTATTGATCTTTAATTTAATCAATCCTAAATGTTTTTAGTCCTAGAATAGTAAAATCAATTTATTTTTTGACAATTTGCAGTTGAAAAAAAGCTAATAAATTGCAATATATCATAATATCGTATCGGGACTTAAGTATCGTGACAATATTGTATCGTGGGACCTCTGGTGATTCCCACCTCTACTACACTTATTGTTGTATTCAGTGCAAGTGACATATACTTACATTCAAGATTCTTTTGTTTATGCTGATTCATTTATTTCCTGTTTTTGCATCAGTTGTATTGAAGGAATAGTCCAACACTTTGCTTATGGAGTGTTAGATGAGATGATATCGTTAACACTAAATATGAAGCTACAGGCATCACCCGGCTAGCTAAGCTTAGCACGAGACCGGAGAGCTGTCCAAAGCTAACGAAGTCCACCGGCATAGGAGAGCTGGGCGACGAACGGATTTTACCAATTAATTGAAATTCATGGTTCAGAAAGCTATCGAGCGTCTGATCTCACCCTCGTTTTCCCAGAACGTTAAACGATTCCTTTAATTTCTAACGGCGCCTCCATCTGTGAAGGTTCCAAAAGTGCTGCACAGTGGGACCTCTTCTGACTTATTTCTCCTTTTTTTCTTCATTTTTTTTTTTTGGAGGCTACAAGCAACAAACATACAGCTCCATGGATGCCTCACAAACGTGTCACAGACATATAAGGGAAGCTCACTGCTGCTGCGTGGTGGTGTCATGCGGTGTTTGCGTGGGACGTGGATCGTCACGGACGTGGCAACACATGTATACATATGCACACTTACACGCTCCCACACACTGTATTTAGCGGCATGATTAATCATGGGCATCTTTTGGAGTCTCAGAGGAGGTTTAAAAAAGACACACACACATTTCCTGCTTAAAAAAAAGGGTTTTCTTTTGCCGCTTTAGTCATCAATATTACAGGGTTAATTCCTGTCTGTCGCTTCTTTACTATTGCTGTTTTACAGTCTTCATCCCGCCACCTCATCTCTCCGAAGGTGGCGGAAAAGTCCCAACCCTCACGCGCAGAAAATCCAACATTCGCCGTCGCTAAGTGAGTCATCAGGTGATCCCATCCAACGTTCACAGAGTTTGAATGAGTGCAAATGAGCTGTGTGATTCCTTGGAGGACAGATGCAACACACACACACGCAGTCATACAGAATAATGAGTACATGTTTTGTCCTACAGGGCATTTGTGGCCCTCATCTAGAAATAACATCAAGGACACACATTTGTGACCAGACAGTGTTGAGCCAGGCAAGTTATTCAGTCCCCAAGAGCAGTGGCAAGGTTACATGAAAGGCTAGCATTCCTGGCCACACACACACATTCACACACTTACACATGCACTATACACAAAACCAACTCGTGAAATGTGTCCGTAATGATACAGCTGCAGGCCCGTCCACACATGACGGGGATACCAGGTTTTGATTTTTAAATGACTTTAGTTCAGACGTACACACATGCAGGCCCAAACCATCAATTTCCATCATTGGCGGATTAATTATTTAATGGTCCGACGTGTGCAACCGCTGTCCTCACATAGCTCCGAATATTAATACAAATTTAGGTCACATTTGTATTCCAGTGCTGTTTGATTATGCAGCGTGGCGGTCTTGACGATTCAGAGCAATTTCACGATGCTGACATTAAAGTAGTATCAGTGGCGGGTACATAGGTTTTTTTGGGGGGGGGATCTCGTCTTCGGGTAGACCGATGACTTTCTCATGCACAAACTGCAATTAATCCTCTTTTGTCCCCAGTTTTCATTACTTTTTTTTTTGGCTGAGTGTCTCTCTGGAGGCAGCGCGCAGCAGGACTCCCCTCCGTGGAAACACTTGCTGTTAAATAGAGCAGCTCATTTTCTCTGTTCAAAGCCCGCTGCAGACCATCACCTACACATGCATGCACATGTGAGCATGCATACTCCCACATAGCTAGATTACACCCAAATGTGACCTCTATCGTGTCCTAACATTCATTTATTCTAATCCGAAAGCATAAAACCCCCAAACTCAATCTGTTGCTATAAGCCAAACATTATGTTCACCCCTCGGTCTCGTGGAAATTGACCAAAAATTGACCAACTTGCCAGAAAGTCAAATTGGTTCACTCCAACCGGACAGGAGCGACCTACACACGCATCAACACAACCCCTGTCCTGCCCCTCCATCACAGTGACGCTTTAAGTGTGCAGTCGTTTCCACGGCAGTGACACGGCATCGCTGCCGCGGGGCCGAGGCGACCCATTCTGGTAATGATGCCGTGTGTAATTGAAAAGAAATTGAAAATCGTGGCTCTCTTAATGAAAGTTCCCAAAGGTTTTAAAAGTATGCTACAAGTGGAGGGCTCCAGAGTATCTCCTTCACTTCCTTACTTCCTTCCTTTCTCCCTCTCATCTCTTTCTTTCTCTCTCTCTTCCTTCCTTCCTCTCATCTATTTTCTCAGTTTTTCAGCGCCTGGTCACAACAGCAGCCTTTTCTTTGCGCGCACGGTTTCTTTGCAGCGGCTTAACCTCTGTGTAAACCAGCTGAAGGGAGGCTTTGAAGTAGCAGCGGTGGAGTAGTGTGCCGCATGGAGAGGGTCGCACACTATCTGTTGCCTTGAGAGGAGTTGAGGGCTGACGCATGTTGAGCATCAACAAGAGACACACAAAAAGACAAGCGCTGGCTCGGCGTGGACGGTAGACCTAAACCGAGTTCTCCACCGACGGAGCGTGGCGCTCTTCACCAACCCGCTGGGGCGTGTTGTCGCCATAACGACTCGCAGCGATCGCCATTTTCTGAGCGAGTCGAGTCTGTTTGACCACACCGACCAGCACCGTGTCGCTATGCTCCAGTTCTCTGTGTGTAGTTTTCTAGTAATGGAGAGGAAATTCTTCTGGATTACACTGCACACTTGTATGGAGATGATTTACGACTGTACAACTAAAATTAGCATTCATCTATAATTTTCAAGGTAATAATAATTGCCTGCACCTCTTATGTGAGCTACATGAGGGGTCAGACGTGGTGTGAATTACACGGCGCTCTAAAGAGCGCGATGTCTATTCATAGTAACCTCCCAGTTCAGTGCGGTGACGTCAACAGAGACAAAGTCAGGCCACTAAAAACAATGGAAGCTCTTTGCGTTCATCGAATGCTTTGATTTCTTCATCAATGAAACTCGTCTCGTTGCCACAGGGGTGAAAGCGGTGTTCTCCGGCCATTACCACCGGAACGCCGGCGGATGCCACGACGGCCTGGACATGGTCGTGAGCTCGGCCATTGGGTGCCAGCTCGGCGAGGACACCCACGGCCTCAGGGTGGTGGTAGTGACCGCCGACGACGTCATCCACCGCTACTACAGCCTCAAGCAGCTGAGTGCGGCGGGCATGGACGCGGACCTCACGAAGCTGCTGCAGGTCTGAAGGCCGGAGGCGGGAACGTCAGGAAGTAAAGTTGTTTTTGTGTAAATAGTTTCTTTCTTTTTTGGGGGGATTTCCCCGTTCTTAGAGGCACACAAGAAGGTCTACGTAGACTATACAGTGTTCATGTCCGCAGGTAGGATTGAGATATTAAAACCATCCTTCATTCCTAGTATAATAAGCTATGTGTGATCAACCAGGCCAGTCTCATCAATAGTAAGTTGACTAACGGTCCAGTGGGAAATGTAGGAAATCACTAATGCTGTTTCACACCGAACGCGTAGACGCGTATTTTCCAGCGGGCAGCGCATCAGACGCGTAGAAGCAGCACGGACAGCCCGTTGGTCGCTGAGTGAACTCGGGTCGACATTAGGGCGATTAGTCTTGCTGCTTTTGGTGTGAACACACTTTTTTTCGACACGCGTTGAGAATTTTTGTGACTCGTTCGGTGTGAACGCACGATTAAATATATCAGTGACTACCGGTCAAAACTATGTACTACAGGTTCACATCTAACAATGTGAGTATTAAAGAGTATTAAGGGTGGAGTTTCCCTTTTTAATGATCCTAAATTATCCAGCTGTTGTAGCCAGGTCTACTGTTTGTTTGCTGCTGTTGCAGTTTAAGGCCTCCTTGGTTGTCCTATGCAATATATGTGTGTGTAAATGTTTTATTGTGGTACGACGTTTAACATGTGGAGCTGACCTCTGATCAGACTGAGCCGTCTGTATAGAGTCCCTTACACGGATAGTAACTGAGTCCTTTGGGGAAGTTTTATGTTTGTATAATAGATGTTGGTTTGAGAGGTTATTCTTAATCCATATGAATTATAACAGCAATGTCTGAGATTTTAAAGTTGTAATCCTTAGGAATTCAGTCCAGCCGTTCCTGGCTGTATTAAAATGCAATCCGCCTCGTCTTTTGCCACATTACAAATACAAAGTGAGGGCAGTGAACAGCGGGGCTGACATCAATCAGATAAAACAGTGAGGCTGGATTACATAACTTGAGTTCATGTAAATCCCCTGTGCGGGTGAAGGGAAATCAAAGCCAGCGGACCCCGACACTAACGAGGAAAACTATTATATAATTAAAAAAAAAAAAACAGGAATAATAATGAGAAAAAAATGGAATTGTATGTACGGAGAACCTCTCTCTTGAATCTCTGATCCTTTGTTGGATTTGTGCCCAAAACCAGATCCATGATGCACCTCACCACTTTAATCTGTTGGGGGGAGCTGCAGTGAACTCCGTTAATACAATGAAGACCGTGCGATTGTGTTGCTAAATGTCTAGCCGAAGGACTGCTGTCCGGCTGGCGCTACACGTAGCGATAGCGTCGTGGTTAGCGGGAGGAGGAGCGAGGTACTTCCTGACTGTCGAGTCGTGGTTGAGACGACCTCGCGGCGGAGCAGGCCGAATGGAAATTTCTGCAACCAAATGACTTTGTATGTGAGCCCTAAATGACTCTACTCAATTACCCTACACACACACACACACAGACACACACACACACACGCACTTTTTACTAACCAACTCCGAATTTAAAAGAATTGTCATGGCAACCCTTGAGCAACACACACGTGTGTGTGTGTGTGTGTGTGAGTGTGAGTGTGTGTGAAGGAGAGAGAGAGTGAGTGAGTGCAGGAGAGAAAGAGGACGTACTCCCCGGCTGTGCGTGTGTGCGTCCGTCCGTGGTCTGGAGGTCACTGTCGGGGATTTACCAACGGCGACACATTCTGTCTCTCCTCCAAAAAGTCAGCATGAGGAGAGAGAAGAGAGGGAGGGAGGAATGGAGGAGGGCGGAGGGCATCTCAAAGCAACGGATAATGAGTATGATGTGTGAAAGACGACTCAGTCCATCTCCTTCATTTCCTGTCTGAGAAGGAACCTGATGTCCTTATCTATTTTTATATCCTCGTGGTAGCCGAGCTCAATCACATTGTTCTTTATCTGTTTTTTGTGTGTGTTTTGAGTTTTGTTTCGAGCACATTTGCTCTGTGAATCGGGGAACATCACACGCTTTGACTTGTTCCCTTGTTCAATTCTAATGAATGACCCTACTGGATACTGTGACTATGACATGATTTGTTGTATTTTTTGTATGATAAATAAATGATTTTATCTAATGATTGCAGGGTGTTAACGTGTTTGTTGTGTCTCAGTTCTTTACAGCACCTGTGAGACATAACTCTTATTGTCTGAATACTCTGAACTTCACAACATTAACGTGCACTGGAAATGCTTATGTTCAACAACCTGTTGCTTTGTTAACTTAAAGGAACAGTGTGTAGGATTTGGCGGCATCCAGTGGTGAGGCTGCAGATTGCATCCAAGTGAAACTTCTCCCATGTGCCGAGCGCATAGCAGAACTATGATGAACGAACGCAAAGGGCCGTATCGAGAGTGTTTGGTTTGTCCGTTCTGGGCCACCGTAGAAACATGGCAGCCGACGCCCTGAACCAGCTCAATATAGATACAAGAATAATGAATGTTAGAAACCAAAATGATTCTTATTTTCAGTCGATCATACACTAAAGAAAACATACTTATTACCATCACATTCAATTTCTTCCGTATATCCGGCTTATTTTCAAGAAGTTCTGTTTAAAGGTTTGAAGTTCACAAGGTAACTTCGGACTTCATCAGTGATCCAGTCGACCAGACTGTGAAACGCTTGTTTTCTCCAAAGCCCCGTGAACATTAAATCTACAGTATGTCAAGCTCCTCACGCCTTGACACTTATTAAGTGAAATCAATAGCTCATATCTTTGAGATGACTGAAGATGGAGTGTTTCATATTCTGGACACAATTAAAAAAATAAATAAATAAAAGCCTCCTTGTTCTCATTCAAGCCAGCCGTGTCACAATCGGCTCTGCTTTTCTTTTATTTGCTGGATTATTTCTGGCATTTTTGCCTTTATTGCACAGCCCAAGCTCTGCTTTTTTCAGCGCCACCTTTATGAAACACCCCTCAGGATGAACCGCATCAATCCATGGTCTTTAGGGATCAAATGTACTCTTCAAAAGGAGTGTGTGTGTGTGTGTGTGTGTGTGTGTGTGTGTGTGTGTGTGTGTGTGTGTGTGTGTGTGTGTGTGTGTGTCTCTTTCTCTCCATTTTATTATTCATGCGAGAAAGCCTGCGTATCCTCCTCGTAAAGCAGAAACACGCGTGGCCTCGATTCGGCGTCCTTCATCTATGATGATGATGATGATGGCTCTTGCATGCGGCCGTCATTTTAAATCCGTGAGAGACCCACCACCGGCTTTGCGGATCAAACAGCCAAATGAGGAGATGCAAAACACACCGAGGCCGCTGATAAGATGCAGCAGTTTAACATAAGAGTATCAACACCTTCATCTTCAACTGAATCCAACTCGCCCGCTGCATATTGTATTCGTGTGTTTCCACTCCCTCTGCGTTAAAGCAGAGATTAGCTGACTCCAGCGCAGCCTGGAGGGGTGAGCAGGTGGGGATTGTTTGCTGGAGGACTCTACAGTCGAACAAAATGGCTGCTATTGGACACTGCAGAAGAGATTGAATGTGCGAGCGGCTGCTTGCAGGACAGTGATTCATTCAGAGAACCAAACATACATATTTAGAGTTGTTCCGCTCTGAAATCCAAGGTTTAGTCCGTTACTTTCCTGCTGAAAAAAAAAAGGTACATTTGGGGCAAATGGTTGATACTGGAAGCAAAGAGGAAGAACAAAAAGGTCCTCATGAGACGGCATCTTTCTGGACAGACTGGAGGTCAGCGGCCCGGCTCCAGCGGGAGATTTATTCCACCGTGACGGATAAAAGCTAGTCCCTGTTTATTGATCTAAAGCACCGCGCGCCACACATGGACACACTACACGCACACATAAAAGACGCGTGCATCGCTCAACACTTTCATCAGCTGCCAGAGTCTGGAGACCGTAATATAGTGTTTTTTCATCAGAGGGGACTCGGGTCAAAGGTCACCTGCTTTTGAACGCACATGAGAGGGTCGGAATGATAGCTTGAGAGAATGTTTCCACCGGAGACACAAAACGCAGCTTGTTTCATCTTCGTCTGAGTGTTTTGCTTCCTAATGGAAACCAGAGACTTATCGCTACGCGGCGGCTCGATCAATTTGGCCGTCGGATATCTCGCGCGACATGCTGTTCGCCGTGTGAGCAGGCGTCTGAGGAAACTCACAACGCACACGGTAGGCTTTCAAAGCAAATATTGCTTTAGACCAACGGGTCTGGAATAGAATAGGAGTAGGTCAAGGCACTCCAGGGGGTACGTGATATTAAAACATATATATATTTAAAATGAGCATCCATTACAAAATCCTTTAAAAATAGTTATTTAATAAATATTCAATTCAATATAAGTGTAAGTTCATGAACTGAATTGTTTATATTCTACATTAAACCAGACACTGATGGCACTGCGCTGTTTATTTTTCAACCCAAAATGCTTTGCACTAGTCAGGGGGTACTCGGCTGAAAGATTATTTCACATGGGAACATCACTATAAAAAGATTGAGAACCTCTGCTCTAATGGACCTCGGCTCTTGGTGAGGTGCCAGGAAAAGTTTAAATAGCTCGGAATAAGCTCTAAGGGTCTGTTTAGTGGAGTGAGAACTAGAATAACTATTCAGGACTGTATGGATGTTATGCACACAGCAGTGCTTATCTTTTACGACCATTTTCTACATTATATATTAGGAATGTTTGAATATTATAATGAAAGAAGGTTTAATAAATAATGATATGCACGCTGTTTGCACTGTTATCATCAGGCTAAAATAACTGCATATATATATATATATATATATATATATATATATATATATACATATATATATATATATATATATATATATATATACATATATATATATATATATATATATATATATATATATATATATATATATATATATAGTATATGTAGAAGGTCTAACGCACAGCTCTTTCCCTGTTTGTAACCAGAGCAGACGTTCAATTCAACTAAACCCTCTAAGCTGATAATCTTGTTGCAGAATTATCAGGAAATTATGCCATAACTACACAAATCTGTTTTGAAAGCAATTCTATGTTTGGGTATACGTTTTGATTAAGTTCTCACTCTTTACAGCACAAATCTCCCATTTACTGCTCGCCTGTTTCTGTTGGTTTGCTCACGTTGACCTGGTGTCTCCACATGATGCTGAAGCTCTCGTGTGCTTTGACTTTGTGGTTCACGTAGTTGAGAACCCTCTTTGACAACCAAATAAATGTGACTGTTGATTTGTTTTACCACTGATTCACTGTGCACAAATAATGATTCAGAACTTGGAAAATCATGATTGCCAAAATCCTTGATAATGCTTGTACCTTATATGACAAACCCTGATCTTACATCTGCACAACCTCTTGCTTCATACCAGGTATCGGGTCTGTATCGCACCCACTTAAAAACAATTTAATGAGCATAAAATGATTTGATGCTTTCAACTATAAAACATCCGACTGCCTTGATATTCTCACCGGACACTTTTTTCAAAAGTCAACACTCAAACACACATTGAAATGATATCCAGGCCTTGAAAACCGCAGTTATTAACAAAACAATGTCACCACAAAGGATCTTGAAAAATAAACGCACATTAACCGATTTTATTTGAGCAACTTTGGGCCAGCAGAAACAAGTTGTAAACCCAATTCACTACAAAGTTGTCACGGTGAACATGTTGGCAAACGATTGCCTGTTTACACACAGCAAAACTACTGGAGACTATTTGGGACTCAACTAATGTCTCTTTAGGTAAATGCTCGCCTATTTGTCTTTTCACGCCTCAAAGTCCGAATCAAGGTTCTCTTTTCTTTTACATGCTACATTTTGTTGGTTTCATCTTGCAATTACGCAAACATACGAGATAACTGCTTCCTGTAATGGATCCAAAAGTCCTAACAC
Organism: Clinocottus analis; assembly: GCF_023055335.1. Taxonomy (NCBI): domain Eukaryota; kingdom Metazoa; phylum Chordata; class Actinopteri; order Perciformes; family Cottidae; genus Clinocottus; species Clinocottus analis. Next base: position 11,035,809 of record NW_027175920.1, on the reverse strand, counting down.
TCGAAACGAACCAGTGTTGGTTTGATCCTGACCGAGAACACCTTTTTCTACCGTGGGTCCCACGATCTGAGGAGGTTTCACACCTGTCATTTATGTTCGGCTCAAACTGGAAAGTCCGGACCAAATGAGGGAAGTGTGAAAGAGCTCTGTGTCCACCATCTCGTCCCTAACTTTGTCGGTTTGTTATTCGGTGCTGCAGCTTCGTCTTACAGTCAGTTTTTCTAGCTTTTCCCTCTAAACTGCTGCCTGAAGAAACTAGTTCTCTTCATGCGCTCCCCACAACAGTTGTTGGTGTCAAACCAAAACCCTGAGCTGAAAGACGCCAACGGATGTGATATAATCATAATTTCAAGAAATGCTCCTAAATGGACATTTTGGTGACATTGTTTTGTCAACTTCTGTTCTCAAGGTCAAACATCTCAGCCAAAATGGCCGTCAAAAATCGCCGTAGAAGTACGAGAACATGCACGCACACTCGGCCAGACTCCAGTAGCACCACCGCTTCATCCCCCCGCGCAGCCCACAGGTGGGTGGTGGTGGTGGTGGTGGTGGTGATGCTGTGGGTGGGGGCGGGGGACTTGGGGGGGAAAGTTGGCATACCCCATCGTGGCCTGACGTCAGGGTGCCGCCCCTCCTGGTGGCGAGCCCGCTGACAGAGCGAGCCATCTGGGCAACGGAGAGCCGGCGACAGGCCCATCCATCGCCGCGTCCTGCCCGCCCTCTGGGCCGGCGGCCAGCAAGACAGACTGGGAGAGCTGGCGGGGATCGGCGCTCGCTTGCCAAGACGGAGCATGTTTTGATGATTCTGCCATTCAGCGGGGTCAAAATTGTGCATGAGTCATTTTATTTAATGTGACGGATTGGTTTCAGCCTCGTAGTCTGACTGGTCACAACAGATGTGTCCCAACTGTTGCATCACGGCCGTAAATAACCCGTCATATTTTTACATCAATATGCATCTCATTTTGTTTCTCCGCCTATTACCAGATGATATGAAACAGTTGGAGGCAGCGACGATAGCGAGGAGACGCGACAGAGAGCTCTACTAATCACGGTCGACAGAAAAGTACCGGCACAAAACTTAGTGAGTTCACTGGATAATAATTGAGAGGTGGAGACGGGGCGTGATGAGAACATTTAAATGATAACGGTCTCTCTGAGTAGAAGCTTCTTCTTTTCTTTTCTTTTTCTCGTTTCAATCGCAGAGAAAAGTTTTCAGCTCAAATGTCCCACTTAAAGCCGAGAGCAGAGCATCCCCGAAGAGGAACGGTGGTTAAACATTTATGACGCCATGCTGCCCCTCTGCTGGAGACATCTCAGGGACGTTTCTGTGGCCAACACCTGACCTCCAAAAGAACTGCCTGCTGACACTACATCACCATTTTGATGAAATGAATGAAAGCTTCGGACCTATTTAGTTTTTAGTGCTACAATGTGTAGTAACGCAAGGCAAGGCAAGTATAATTGTATAAGACATTTCAACCACAAGGTTAAAAACATCAAAACATAATGCAGAAAACCCAATTTAAAAACAATTAAGAACATATATGAAACATTAAAAACTGTCAAAAAGGAAACAAAAAGCAGCAGTGAGATGCAGAAATCGATTGGTATCCGTGAGTCTGGTTCAATTAAAGCAGCAGCAAACAGGAAAGTCTTCAGTCTGGATGTCAAGGAGCTGAGGGTCTCAGCAGACCTGCAGCTTTCAGGGACCTTGTTCCAGATAAGTGGAGCAGAAAAGCTGAACGCTGCCTCTGTGGTTTAGTTCTGACTCTTGAAACAGGAAGTAGACCAGAACCAGACGACCTGAGGGGTCGGGATGGTTCAGAAGGTCGCAGCAGGTCACAAACATACTTAGGCCCTAAACCATTCAGTGCTTTATAAACCAGCAGCAGGACTTTAAAGTCAATTCTTTGTTGGAGAGGAGCAGTGCAAAGACATCAGAGCTGCAGTGAGGTGATCCACTTTCCTGGTGAGGACTCTGGCTGCAGCGTTCTGTACGTTCACGGGTTTTATCAAACATTGTCACATGTTACTCAGTAACTGACTCATTTAAAAATTTCAAATGTAATTTGTACATTCATTTTTAAATTGTACATTTCATGCTTCTATTTATTTTTTGCACTCTTCATTGTTTAATTGTATGCACCACCTGCCAAGACAAATTCCTTTTACGTGAAAACATACGTGGCAATAAATGGTTCAGATCCTGATTCTGGTTTGTGTCCTCAGAATCACTGTAATTACCTGTTTCCCACTTCTCCTTTGCTTTTGTAAAACTCCTGTTTACTCAGCCAAAGTCTGCTTCAGATGTGATCAAACCCAGATGTAATTAACATATCGCTTTATTGGTATTTCAAAGGTTAAACTACTAACCTTTCATTTACAAGCGTTGACTTTACTTGAAATGTTTCCAGTTTAAAAAAGATCCCATATGACACAATACACTGTATGAGCAGGGAAGATTTTTAATGTGTCTGTGTGTCATTTAAACAGAGATATACTGTGTACAGCGTACAATAACCGGAAATCTGGGCAAGAAGCCAAAGTCATTTTTCTGATAAATGTGTCCCTATTTTTTTTTTTCCTATGAATAATAATTGTAATGGTTGCTCAGCAGTTACATATGTGTCTTTGTACTAAAAGGATGTCAGCGACAGTCGTTACTGGAATCAGATGACATGGATCCTACTGTTCTTGAGTCTTGCTCTTACTGTGTGTTGTTACAGCAGACTAAGTGCTGGATCTGCCCATGGACTCTTTTTTTTTTGTGTGTCCCTTGTTCACTTAGTCAAATATGGAACAGAAGGCTCTCTGTGACATTTACCCACAATACTGTTCTTCACACCACCACCAACTGGACTCCCACTCTCTCAAAGTGAAGATGGAAGATTGTTTCAACAGTTTGTTTGGACGTAGAACACAACCTCCCCATCAACCAGCCACCTGCTGGACTAAAAATGGCCGAATGCTGTTATTTACCAGCACACAGGATGTGAATGTAGTGGCGGAGAGGCGGAGAGAGACAGGAGTGGTTCATCAGGACAACAAGGAGCACCTGCGCCCACCTAGAGCTGTGTGTGTGTGTGTGTGTGTGTGTGTGTGTGTGTGTGTGTGTGTGTGTGTGTGTGTGTGTGTGTGTGTGTGTGTTCAGATAAAAGCCATGTTTGTGAAGAAGCAGAGAGGACAATAGCGAGCTTATGTTGCATAAGTGAAAACTGGATGATTTCCTCATTTGAGAAACATAATAATTGTTGCATATTGCCCGCTGCATACAACTATCTTTTTTTCTTCTCGTTCCTTTAATTTGAACACCAGAAATCAACACCTTTTCTGAAAGTCTGGAGGCCGGAAATATGCTTTTTTGGCTGGGCGGAGGTAATGTTGCGCCAGTTTACAACAGTTTTGCGTAATTTGCGTCCATCTGATGTGTAAAGTTGACATGGTCTCCTGCGATTCCTGTGATCACAACACCACCGTTATATGTTAAAGTTAGCTCATTTGGCAGGAAGGCCACCTACTGAAGAGCTATTGGAGCCATGTTAAAGATGTCTGTATTTTCACACAAAACAGTGTTTGATATAACATGAGCAGAGGAGCAACTGCTCACGCACCATTGGCAAAAAACTGTGTTTTCCCTTTGAGATATGTTATCAAAACCTCTAGACTTCTGCCTGTTGGCTCGAAGCACATTGGATTTGCAAGTCATTTTTGTATTCTGCCCAAATCTTCATCTAAAGATCCATATTTTTGTAAATATGGATGTAATACACAATTAAAGTCACCCCAAATTACTTGTTTTGAGTAATGTGACTAGAAGTAGTAAAAATAGTAATGTTTACAATCACATATCTTCAAAAAAGTATCTTTGATTATCGACACATTTAAACATCCATGGGACAGATATTGCAATATTCTGCTATCAGTTCAAGCTATGCTCTCTTATAAAGCCATATCCACACGTGGTCCTATAGCCGTGACATCATCATTAGCCAGAGACAGAGGTCCTGCGAACCAACTCAGAAGTTGCCAGCAGAGTATTTGTGGTGTGGCATCGGCGGCCATTTCCCACTGTCATCCCAACAGTCTCCTCAGTGCTGAATTGCTTCTATAAGACCCCCGAGGAGCAGCAGAGTGTAACAGCTGACTGGAAGTGAGCGCGTCTCTGAGGCACCTGCTATCCCCTTGAGGAGACTGCACACACATAAACACACACTTATTCTCTCTCTAGTGCACGTGCGCACACATACTCGCCAAGTACAAACATACAAACAACCCACAAAAAGCACACACACTCAGACACTCACATGCACATGTGTGATGGCTGGCAATAACGGTACATTTTCTCCACAAACACACACAGACACACAGTACACGGTGTAAAGGCAGGTTGACATTTTGCCTCCCTGCCTGTCAGTCAACATTCGCACAACTCTTAAGTTGCTTTCGCGCATGGCGGGCCATCTGCATGCCGTTTCTGTGGGCTTTCGACGCTAATGGAGCCATTTTACCGAGCAATAAACTGCAGGGGAACATTAGCACCCAAGATGCAGTGAAGTGACGGGTGTCGACGTGCTGCGCATCGCTGAAAGCGCCCCCGGGGGCGAGGCAATGCAACAATGGTTCTTAATATTAATCCTTTAGTTTACCGGAGAAGGAGGAAAAAACCAGAGGGAAAGCCCTGGATTAATGTACATATATGCCTCGGTCAATCAGACTCCGCCCCTTTTGTGGGGCAGAACGACTCAATTCATGACTCAATCCTTCAGTAAGGCCTTCCTCAGGGTTTTGTTTTGGGTCCTTTAGAAGCACATGTTGATACGCATGCTCTCATATTGATTGGTTTTTAGAATGATGCCTCCAGATTCCCCTCCATGTGTTTACCGCCGTGATTGCATGCTTTTACCATGTTGACATTGAAATTTAATCCGTCCTTGTAATTAGGCAGGCCCCAACAACATAAGCAAAAATAGAGGCAGAGTGATTAAAACATGAAATCCAATCACACATGCTTCTTATGTCAGTGAACATTCACTGATGAGGTGGCGGCTCCACATATAGGATATAATACCGCAACAATTACCCTATCACGCATACTGTCAAATGCACAAACACACGTCCACGCACATTCACAGAGATTCTGGCACACACTTACAAAGTGGCTGTATAACCAAACGCACACACAGCCACAACAATACTAATTAATCCAGATATCTTTTCCCACACAGGATATCCTTGGCTTTCATCCCCTCCTCAATTAGACTGAACTTCTTACTGTTATGTTAGTGTTTGGATTAAGAGGAATTATGGAGGAATGCTAATGTTTGAAATCCTCCTTTGCCTTTGACTTACTGCATCAGACACTTGACAGCTATCTGGCTTTTATTAGGAGGTGTGTGTGTGTGTGTGTGTGTGTGTGTGTGTGTGTGTGTGTTTGCGTCTGAATGAGCGTTTACGCCGGCAAACGCGCAAGCTACGTGCTAGCGCCCTCAGACCTTGCATCACTCTCCCGGCTGCCCTTCTTTTCATACTCCTCATAGCTGAGAGGAAAATGAGAGCAAAGGATCCTTAAGATGTTTTCTATGTGAACTTTGACTCGGTCTTTCATCTCCTTTGGGTCTTAATCACATAAAACATAAGCCATGTACTGCAGGCAAATACGCTAATGTGTTAGCTCGTATGTCAAATAGCAACTTCTGAGGTACTTTCGTGGTCAACAATGAAAGAGAAAGACAAAGTATGAAGCAAAATGTTTTGTTGGTCACTGCAGACTCCTGATGGCTCTCACTATTAATATATACTGTGTGAATTGTGTGAAATCACCAGACTTTGTGTACTTATAGGTGTGAGTTCTCCTCGACTGCTTTCCAGCAGACACTTTGACATGTCACTGCAGAAGTGTAATTAGTTGGGTGAGTTATGCCTCGACCATAAAATGTAACACTCTATACATATCTTGGTCACAATTCTTCAGGAATTGTATTGTAAATTGAATTTTTGTAGTTTTTTTTTACACTAGTACCTCACAATAAAAAACCTTTTGGTGCTTTCTTCTTCTTCTTCTTCTTCTTCTTCTTCTTCTTCTTCTTCTTCTTCTTCTTCAGTGTTCCTGCTAAACGGAGTCAAACACATGCACAGAAGAGATCAGGGTTTCAATGCTATCAATCCTCTCAAGACAGAAATATCAGAGTTTTCAACGGAGGTGGAGGAGGGTGATGCAGTTACCTGCTTCAAGGCAAGAAGTTCAATATTGTAGCCCTCAATGTTAAGATACGGTTAATGTGAGAAAACGCCTATACAAAGGTTTCGGCCTCACACCTCCTCCACCAGCTCAGAGAGCGTGGAGGTTCTCCTCTCCGGGACATAACTGGTAGAGATCAAATCAGCCTTTGAGCTGCCTTGATCTCTGCTTTTCTCCTTTGGTTAACTCTTGTTGTTCCTCCCCTCCCTATCTCTGGTCCAGGAAGTGCAGCGTTGTAGACTCGAGGTCCGCCGGTCGATAACGGGCCTCGGATCCTGTCGGGATTTGTGGTTTATTGGTTTATAGACAGAGGAACTGCGTGTCCGTAACATCAAACGGAGAGCTCTGGTCTGTGCTGGGCAGAAATACCTTGAGAACAGTTTGCAGCTCTCCCATGATCGCTCATCAGAGGCACTGAGTGAGATATGCTAATGGCTCTTGAAAAACTCGGCGTGTGAGTCCCTCGGCAGTGTGGATATTTCTCTGTTAGTGCCGGCTCTCTCACAAACACACAATCCTTTCTGCGCTCTGTCTCCGTTTCTCATATTCCCACCAAACATTGTCGCACAAACGCACGTAGCAGCCATGCCCTCCAATGCGTCACTGACATGCAGTCCAGCCTGTAACGTGTCTCCCCTGTCACCTCCCCACACCCTCCTCGAAACCTCCAGTCTGCCAGCCGCCCTTGAATTATTCATCTAATATGACTATTTGACAAAGCCTGCCATTGTACTGCTCGGCCAAACATTACAGGCAAGAAGAATTAGTTGTTCTGTCTCTGCCCGTCTCACTCCTTCACTTCCTGTTGTTGTCTTTTCCTGTGTTCCTCCTTCTCATCTTTTCTCACAAATGCCACATTCCCCTCACATTTATTGGCATCCGCTGTCACAGTGATTTGCTGAAGTGGATGCGACAGCCAGCGAGCCTGGTTCATGCATTTTACTAAAGCCATGCGTTTGCTTCAATAGAATTTGTTTCCCCTTTATATTCCTTCTGCTTCTTTTGCATGCCGCGTTTGACCGTGAGAGTGTGTTTTCTTCACTGATTTAATGTTTATCCCTTTTTGTGTCACTTTTAATTTATGCAAATTGCAGCCCTGGAAAAAAAAGGTCTCTTTGCTTGTAGTAATCAGCTCCCGCCGTTACGTAAACAAATAAATTACTCCTGTGTGTCATTATGGTTATGGTTGAACATTACAGCGGCTGCTTGACTGGTGCTGCTTGACCCGGCTCTGAGAGCCCAAATGCTCGTCTCTCTCATCTAAATTTCACTGAGGGTCTTCCGTAATAATCCCAATTTGTGAACATTGCCGGCACCACTCTGTAGTCACATCCCGCTGAGGTGTTGGAGTAACAAGGGTCACGACTACCTGAAAATGCTACGCATGTAAAGCCTGCAGCAGCCATCTTCTGTGCCGCTGGAGTACTTTTATTTCCACTGAAACTTGGCTCGGCTCGTTTTCTAAAATTGTAATTTGTGCTCTTCTCACTAAAAGGCTTTCAGTGAGTCGTGCTTTTCAGAATCTGACCTTGAGTTGGTGGATTCAACCTGAGGAGATGTCTCAGAGTTTGGACCCTTGCACTTAACACACAACTGATATTATTTGCAGAAGTAGTCCGTGCAGCTTTGAATGGAGCTTATTTGTTTCACATTCCTTACAAAATCTTTTCAAAATTCTTTCACCATGAAGAGAAATGTTTGACTTTGCGTGTTGCTTTGTTGGTGCAGGGCCGGCTTTTGGTTTCAGGGTTGGAATCAGCCTGAAAGGATGAATGAATCTGGGTTGAGGGCAGAAGTAAAGATGCCACTGTTACTGTGGTGGCTTCACACAGGTAAATCTGCACGATGACACTATCATGGTTGACTTTTTTGAATTTTTAACTTTGCCAAAAAATCGGACATATTGAAATTATGTTTATGGAAATAAGTTTGACTTTCCACTGCAAATCATCAATTCAAAGTCACAGGTCTCTGCAACGTGAAATGAATTGTGGCTCAGAGGTTAGCATGCCTGTGTTTTAATCAGCGGATCGGTGGTTCGAGCCCCGGCTCTGCTAGTTGTTGCGTCCTTGAGCAACACACTTAACCCTGAATTGCTCCCCGTTGCTTTGTCTACGTTGAATAGATCAAAAATGTAAGTCACTTTGGATAAAATTGTCAGTTAAATGTAATGTATTGAAAAAATGCTATTACTGTAATGTTTGTACAGTAAATATGAAGCTGAACTGTCAGCGGCAGATTATCGGCCTGCATCTCTTAAAATCAAACCAACATGCTCAGCAGTATACTGTCCTCTATGTATTTAATCTATGCAAACACTGAGGAGTATTTACTTCATGGTGTGGTTTCGCAGAGAGTTACATGCCAGACTTATATACCAGCTTAGTTGAAAATAGTCCGGCACCTCACAACCCATAAAACCACAGGTCATTCAATACAAATGTGAATAAGTGAGCTCAATGCTGGTAGGTGGACCTTGTTATCTTCGGCCAGAGCCATGCTATCTGTTTCCAGTGTTCGTGCTCAACTAAAAAAAGCTAACTGGCTGCCGGCTGGAGCTTCATATTCAACGTACAAACACGAGAGTGGATGCAACTCAGCAAGGTAGCGAGCGAATAAGTGTGTTTCCCAGAATGTCGAGCTCTTGCTTTAAAGTGTGTGTGTGTGCGTGCGTGTACGTGCGTGCGTGTGTGTTAACCTCCAGAGGCGTTGAGTTTGGCCCTTGGAGCCAAGTCGGCTCTCAGGCTTAGCCCTCCATTAACAACAAAACCCTGCTGCTTCTCTCTTTTTCTAATGAGGGCTGGAGGGACGTATCGGGCCTTCAGCTGTTTCATCTTCTCCCGCTCTCTCTCTTTCCCTCCTACATCGCAGTTAGGCAGGAAGTGTTAAATATCTCTTCTTATTTTATCCTCCAGCCTGCCATCAATTTCAAGCTGTTTCTTCTCTCATTTACAATAATGCCACAGCGACCATGGGGACGCTCATCAGCTGCCGAATCGTTCGCTCATCTCTCGCTCGGTGCAAAGAGAAGCAGAGTTTTCCTCACAATCCTTCACTTGTGTAACCTGACGTTCCCTTTGTGGAAATTTTGCTGGTTCCTCCAAGCACATTTATGCATAGTTTTATTTAATTTCATGTACCATAAACTGTACTAATAGCAGGATCAATTACGTCTTTTCATTTTTTTCATTCTCTCTCTTGTCGTAATGTGACGTGTTACCACTCCATCCCAACCGCCTGCTTCAGGTTTTCATCCTTACATTGAGCTGCAGAGAAGCTGCTCTGACACACACATTCTCTCTCTCTCTCTCTCTCTCTCTCTCTCTCTCTCTCTCTCTCTCACACACACACACACACACACACACACACACACACGCGTGTTTGCAGAACACAGCGCTCCACTGCTCTCTATAGGTTTCTTCATGACGGTGCATCACTCCCATCCTCCAGGAGGAACTCCAGCGTCTGTGCAATGTTTCGCCGTTAAAAAGTCCCTGCAGTCAGAAAAACTTCATTTCCCTCATGTGTCACTCAGCAGAATTGACTCAGACGCACCGTTGTCAAGCTAAACACCAGGTTGACCTGGCTGTAAAAGACAGTTTGGAGATGCAAGTGTTTCAACGTGTTTTCAGTGTGACTTTTCTTACCTTTCTTTGGATTTTACACTTGACTGAAAACCCACATTATGGCACTTTTGTTCTCATTCCCTTTAGTGCTTTCTTCTGAAGGGGAAAGTGAGCCAAAAAGGTTGGAAATCATTAGTTTAATCGTTGTATTTGATCAAATACATGTTGTAAAAAGCACAATATTTCTCCCTACGGTTTAGTCGATTAGAATGATATAAGAGGATGGACTCAAGTAACTCGCACCTCAAAACTACAGTAATTGTAGCCCACATATCTTTGGCCATGTTATATTTTGCGGCATTAGACTTTCCATATTAGTCTTACTTCACTTGTTGACAGCATTAATGAAACTCATTAGTGATGGAAGAGTCACTGAAATGTGAGTTTGAATTAATATACTGCGTCAGTCCTTCACCCCTCATTTACTCAAATTTGGGATTCTAAAAGAAGTAATTTTTCCTGACACACACACACACACACACACACACACACACACACAGACAGACAGACAGACAGACAGACAGACAGACACACGCAGACAGACAGACAGACAGACAGACAGACAGACAGACAGACAGACACACACACACACACACACACACACACACACACACACACACACACACACACACACACACACACACACACACACACACACACACAGAATATCCTGTGTCACTTCAAGGATAACTTGAACTAACTTTGCAGAGTAGGACAGAAAGGAAGGAAAGAAAAAGAAGAACATATTGTCCGGATATCTCATTATAATAAGTCCCACCTAGAGGCGTTGTTTTACATAATCTGGCTCCACACGGAGTCCGTACGTCTGAGCGGATGAGTGACAGATGTAAACATCAAAGTGTTTAAATTCAAGCCTGAAGTTTCAAGTCTCAACTGTGGTGAGTCATGTCCGTGCCTCTGTGTAACAAAACCTCTGCAAGTTTGTTTGTTTGTGTGTGTGTCTGTGTGTGTGTGTGTGTGTGTGTGTGTGTGTGTGTGTGTGTGAAGAGGGGTGGTGGTGTGCTCAGCATCGTCCTGCTCCTCTGCTGTCGTTCATGAGACAGACCTATTCTGGTCCCATCCTCTCTTACGGCGGAGAAATGTGGGCTGACACAACAGTGAGTTTTACGAAACCCAGCTGGCAGGCTTTGTTATGCAAGCACATTACAGCTCTGTTCCTGTTGGTGCTTTATAGGAATAATCCACCCGAATACCCGTTAATACTGTCACCAAAACAGCTATTGGGGACGTTGCCTTACATTTCTTGGCCCATTTTATTGTTTGATTGTGTGTTAGTGTGTCTCTTATTGCTGCAGTTAACTGAAAGTTGATTAGTGTTTGATTAGCAGGTCTGATACTGATGTCATTACACTGATGCCTCTGATTGACAGTCGTTACGACAGATCACAACCATCAATGATATTAAATAACTTTAAATATCGTGTTTGACGGCAAAACAATTCAAGGTCTCATTGATTATCTTCTTGTCAGGAAGAAAATGCTTTAAGACAAAAATTATGTTCATATTTTAACCACATAAGTCATGTATGCCACATATTTTCCTAATTTGTAAATTCCATTATGTTCTGGAAATAAAGGTACATTATTTTTATTACGTTATCATTCTGTTTGAATACATTGGAGAGCTTGAACTGTTACATGCGTTGTTTGTTTGGGAAATACAAACAGTAGAGACGAACAAAAAGGATTAAACAAAGTATATTATCTGTTCATCTATCGAATTTCAAATCTCACAAAAATAATCGAGAAGGAAGAGTTTTCCAATTATATAACATTTTATAAGATTGTGAAAAAGATATATTCAAAACGATATAAATGCATGAAAGAGACTTCATCTGCATTGTTGAAATATTCAATAAAGCATCCGCGTCACCAGATACAACAGGCAGGCTTGAATGCGCTGTTTTTCTGCTCCAGTCCTCCACGCCGCCAGGCGGCGCTGCTGGTCCTGACGGTCACGCTCACTGTCACGTCTCGATTGTTTTTAAGTGTCACGTGACCGGATGTGCAACTTCAAAACAAAGGTTTGATGGCGGGTGCGAGCGGCCAACCGTGGTTTTCTCTTGTCTTTTAGTTACTTTTATAAGCAGGAGTAAGAGAAAACGTGGTTGTGTTGGTGTCTGTTAGTTTTTTTTCCCACCGCCGACATGGCGGGGCCGCTGCTCGAGTACGAGACCGAGATGTTCCTCAGCCTGTTTGAATGTGACGGGCTGCTGGTGGCGGCGGAGGGGATGGGGATAGACCGCATCCTGCTGCAGTTCATGCGGGTTTACTCTGAGCAGGGCAGCCTGGTGCTGCTGCTCAACACGACCATACCTGAACAGGTGAAGAACACACGCGCCTCTTTATGAAGGCGCCACGTGGCTCCTATCGATAATGTAAATGCACCGTGACTCAAGGGGTTCAAACATATTTGTAGGTGGTATGGGTGTGAGAAACCTGTTCAAAAGACTCGAGCATGTGTCGCTGTGGCTGACTCATGACTGGGACACTTAACCTCGTGTAACGGAAATAAACTTAAAGATGAGACTATTTGAAATGCTGGTGTTAGTGTTGACATGTCTTATCAAATTTGTACGTTTCATTTGGGCTTCATTTGGCCCACAACCACTGTGTGCTGGACTGGCAACAGTAGATGACTTGACAGAGACAAAATATTGCAGTTTTGAATCAACATTTTGAGGTTTTGCAGATACCTGTTGCAGCATCCTATGTGTAAAAGTACTCGGAGGAGCTTTAACAAACTCTTCCTCGTTCCTTTCATCCCAGGAGTATTTCACAGAGCAGTTGCGAGTGCAGGGAGTGACCCACCTGCCCAGGACGGTGACCAGCGACGTCAACAGCACCGAGCGCTATAATGTTTACACTGATGGAGGGGTGCTGTTCGTCACCAGCAGAATCCTGGTGGTCGACTTCCTCACCGACCGCGTCCCTGCTCATCTCATATCAGGTCAGACCACTGCTCAGTGGCTAAAAGGACTCACTTTGTGAGTTGTTACTGTATTTGCATCGTTTGATATCATGTCAGTTATCACACATTTGTATATGCCTTACTAATATATATTTTAACGGCCTTAATGCAGAATTGATAATTGGTATAACAGGCTTTTAACATAGGATCTCTTGGCTTCAGCCTGGTTTCAGGGGCTTCAGTATTGTAAAGGAGCAATATCAAGCTTAAAGACATAAACATTTCAAGCATGATGTCACTCACAATTTGATTGACAGGTGTTTTAATACAGGGACTAACAAGAGACAAGTTTAATATTTTTTCAGAATTTACTACCAGAACAAATCTGCCAATATTGTTACTTTTAAAAAAAATATATATTATTATAAATATGTATTATTATATGTATTATAACTCATTAGTTGTAAATGTAAATATACTTGTAAATTTTATGGAAAAAAAATTACAGATTGGCTTAAATACATTTTAAAACAAACATTTAATGTGAGGTATAAAACGTATTACACAATACATCCATTTTCATCAAAAACTTAAATAACTGTATTATTTATTGATGGCTGTTGCACTGCATTACATTTTCAGTACTAACCAATAACCCAGACTGTCTTTCCATACCACCCTCTCAGGCATCCTGGTGTACCGTGCGCATAAAATCATTGAGTCATGCCAGGAGGCCTTTATTCTTCGTCTTTTCAGACAGAAGAATAAGACGGGCTTCATAAAGGCCTTCACTGACAAGGCCACATCCTTCTCCTCTGGCTTCTGCCAGGTGGAACGCGTAATGAGAAACCTCTTTGTCAAGAAGCTCTACCTTTGGCCCAGGTATGACCGAACATAATAGACCTTTTCCACAGCAGCCATTTAGACATGTCATAGCAGGAACAGCTCATGTGTAATTGAATAAAGACTTGATTCTTCCCTCATTCTTGTTTAAATTCACTTTCTTAACTGGCTTCTTTCAACAGGTTTCAAGCATCAGTAAACACGGCACTGGACAAGCACAAGCCGGAGGTGGTGGAGCTCCATGTGTCATTGACGCCTGCTATGAGGGCCATCCAGAGCTCCATCCTGGACATCATGAGCGCCTGTCTGAAGGAGCTGAAACGCTACAACCCCACTCTGGAGGCTGAGGACCTCTCAGTGGAGAACACGCTGGGCAACGCCTTCGAAAAGGTTTGTCACCAATGACATAGATTAAGGTGCTTTGGTGTGGAATTTTGTGTTGAAATGAAAACAATCTGCTTCTCTCTAGTATATTGTTTCGGGAACAAGAAAAAAAGTAATTTTTATGGCTGATCTATTTCTTTGAATGGATGTCAATGCTAAATAGTGAGATGAGTCATCTAATTTTGCACCCAAAAATGTTATAGCTGCATTGTTACACAGGGCTCAAATTACCAGATTACTTCTGTGTTTGCCAAAGTATTCCAGGTCATGCCAGATTCACTTGGACACAGGAGATTTTTGTAATCATTACAAATAACAGGAAACCCGAGCTAGGAATAAATGAGACTTTTAACAACACACCTTCTGTTGGTGTCCAACAACTGTAGTGGATTTCATTTTTACGGTGGGGGCTTCCCCTCTCCCAACCAGACCATCCGTCACTACCTGGACCCCTTGTGGCACCAGCTGGGAGCAAAGACCAAGGCGCTGGTCCAGGACCTGAAAGTGCTGAGGGTTCTCCTGCTCTACCTCACACAGTACGACTGTGTCACCTTCCTCAATCTGCTCGAGTCGCTGCGGACCAGCCAAAAGAACTTCGGATCCAATTCAGGTAAACGAGAACTAGTTTAGTATTAAGTAAGTATATACTACTAGAAGTATGTTGATTAATCACCTTAGCCATGTTTGATGCCATGCACTTGGTGTTGTAACCATCAGGGTGGTTGTTCCTGGACTCCAGTACCTCCATGTTTATGAATGCCAGGGGCAGAGTGTACCGCATCCCTGAGAGCAAGAAGAAACTCAAAGTGGGAGCGGAGGCAGAGAAACCAAAGGCGTCCTCTGCCTTAGGTAACTGACCAACCAACACATCTCTGACAACAAGTTCTTCAGAGTAGAGATCCACAACGGCACCTGCTTGTATGTGTATTGATGTGGGAATGACTAAAGGCTGAGTGTATGTGTGTGTTTCAGAGGTGAAGCGGGAACTGATGCTGGAAAAGAGCCCCAAGTGGGAGGCTCTGACTGAGGTACTGCAGGAGATTGAGAGGGAGAACGAGAGCTCTCAACATGAACCAGGTTAGAGCTCAGTTCTGTTAAAGCGCTATCAGAGTCCCTCGTGTCAACAGTGAATATCATCTCTATTCTACTGATTTGCATATAATGATCGCTAGCAACAGAGTATCATTAAAAACAACCTTTTCTTAAAGGTAGTTTTGTTGTCCATTAAAATTTACAAGTACACACATGTAATCTAATTCTAAATTTAGAACCAGCAGAGAGGCCAAGAAAAGCCCAGATTAAAAAAAGAATAATATTAAGGATGCCAGTGATTCTGAACCAGGTGGACATTGTATCCCAAAGGAGACACGGAAAGATTGTGGAGTAGTTTGAAAGTAAAAATAGAGTGTGTGTGTGTGTGTGTGTGTGTGTGTGTGTGTGTGTGTGTGTGTGTGTGTGTGTGTGTGTGTGTGTGTGTGTGTGTGTGTGTAACTGACTGACATGCCGTCTCCTAGGTCGTGTGCTGATCTGTGCCAGTGATGACAGGACGTGTGCTCAGCTTCAGCAGTACATCAGGCACGGCTCCGTCTGGATGCTCAACAGACTATACATCCGCACAATCGGCAAACGGGACTCCGCCGCAGCCTCTGCAATGGACCTTGAGTCGCACAAAAAGGGCCACAGCCGGCCAAAGAATGGAGCCAAGGGAAAAGAGCCTGCACAAAAGAAAAAGTCCACGAAGAGCAAAAAAAGGCCATCCTTGACCCTGACTCAGATGATGGGGAATAAAGAGATGGATGGGGCAGCGAAGATGGGCAGCAGTGGAGATGATGGTGACCCAATGGAGGATGAGGAAGGAGAGGAGGGAGAACAGCTGAAGCTGGATTTGTCGTCGGACGCCTACTATGGTGTCCTAAAGGAGCCGCTGACTGTCATTCACCCACTAAAAGGTCTCACTGACCCCCACAGCTTGACGCGGGTGCTGCATGAGGTGGAGCCCAGTTTCGTGGTGCTGTACGACGCTGAAATCAGTTTTGTCCGCCAGCTGGAGATCTACAAAGCCAGCCGGCCCGGAAAGATGCTACGGGTGTATTTCCTTATCTATGGAGGCTCAACAGAAGAACAGAAGTACCTGACGGCGCTGTCCAAAGAAAAGAAAGCCTTTGAACACCTGATCAGGTCAGAGTCTTTTCTTTCTCCTGCTGCACTCGTATTCATTGATTTGTGGTATGTTGAAGTGTCTGTTTCTCCTTGGTGCTTATGTGTGTGTTTCTCTGCAGGGAAAAGGCTACTATGGTCATCCCAGAGGAGAGGGAGGGGCGAGAAGACACCAACCTAGACCTCGCTAGAAATTTAGAGCCTGCCAATGCCACCACCAACACCCGCAAAGCAGGCACGTCTGTCTTTGAATTTCCTGGACAGTTTCCTGTATTTATCCTTATAAGAGAAAGTCTCACGTTTTCTTGAATAAGTATATCATTGTTTTGTGTTTCCCATCTCCTGTCCGATAACCAGGAGGCCAGGAGCAGCCCAAAGAGCCGTCACGAGTCATTGTGGACATGCGGGAGTTCCGCAGTGAATTGCCCTCCTTGTTGCACCGCCGTGGGCTGGACATCGAACCCGTCACCTTAGACGTCGGTGACTACATCCTGACCCCGGACACATGCGTGGAACGCAAGAGTGTCAGTGATCTGATTGGCTCATTGCAGAGCGGGCGCCTCTACACCCAGTGTCTCTCCATGACCCGGTACTACAAGAAACCTGTGCTCCTCATCGAGTTCGACCCCGCTAAACCGTTTTCCCTGATGGCCCGATCCGATTTCCGTCACGAGATATCGTCGACGGATGTTTCTTCAAAACTCACCTTGCTCACTTTGCATTTCCCGCGGCTCCGTATACTCTGGTGCCCGTCCCCACACACCACAGCTGAGCTCTTTCTTGATCTGAAGCAAGGTCGCTCCGAACCCGATGCCGCAGCAGCTCAGGCAGTCACAGCCGAGTCAGACATGGTGGCTGAATCGGCAGGACTCTACAACCCCGGACCTTATGACTTCCTGTTGAAAATGCCCGGGGTCAATATAAAAAACTACAGGTCTGTCATAAAAAATGCAGACAACCTGGCAGATATATGCAATCTCAGTCAGGACAAGCTCGCAGAAATCCTAGAGAATACTCACAACGCTAAGTTGCTGTACGAGTTTCTGCACAATGTCGCTGATGTCCCTGCTCCTGTGCTGAAGGCCAAAATGACATGAAAGACAGTAAAGAAATGAAGTTTCCCTCTGATGGATTAATATAGTATGCTTTCTTCTTCTGAAGCATCCGACTGTAAACATCCATGTTTATAAATGTATTTTTCCTGGCGTCAGGAACAGTTTTGTATTTTAAAGTTAGATGACGATAGCGGTACTGTAGAACGTTGCAGACTGAATTCACATCTTACACTTACAACAAAAGTGAAATGTGTTTAATATTATTGTACAGAATTAATTGAAAGAATGCAGCTTATTTCTATTGTATTTTGCTAACTACTCTGAAATGGTATTTATTATGATTTTTTAAAATATTAATAAATATGAATTAACATTTTGTAATTGTTTTATATAACCTATGTTTCAAAATAAGGATTTAAGGAACAACACTGTTTTTTATTACCGAAAAGGAAACAAATGTAAAGTTGTATCTATTGGGTGACTACAATTTACTCAAGTGTTAAAAAAAATTGTTCTTGCTAAATGAAACCACACAAACCAGTTGTACTTTATACTTAATCTTAACTGTATTTTACTAACTGCATCGATTTACTTGCCTTATTTTACCATTACTTGTGGGTATTTGCTCAAGTATTCATGTTAAAAGGATTTCTTCCTGAAGTACTGAATTACACTCAACTTCACAAATCCCAGAGCATGGCAGTGCCCTTGTGCTCAGTTTCTGATGCACTTCAGCTTGAAGTACTTTCCATGCAGCAAATAGTGAAGCACACATGAGTAATCCTGCTCTTCCTCGTACATTTGCGATATCTTAGTAAACTCTTAATATAGAAGAAATGAAAACACAGTAATTATATAACACCAGGTGTCTATTTCAAAATGCCAACTTGTAGTTACTCGGCTGTGGATTGCTTTAGTTTTTTCTCGGATTTTATTATAATGCAACATTAATGCTCCCAAATAATGTGACAACAAAAACAAACGTTGTTCGTTGGGAGAACATTGTTATAAAATATAAATCAGTGGACCCCCACACCTTCTCCGAGGCTTCCTCAACGTCAGCGTCATGACGTCACTACGCAGCCGAACTAGACTAGTCGCAGCCATTTTACTCAGCGAAATAAACTTCAATCTCACAGCTAGGGGGTGAAAAAACAACACACCGAAGACAATTTCCGCTGACATCAATGGATACCTCGTTGTGAACCAGAGCTCGGACATATCTGGACTTCAAGTCTTTGCAATTCGGTAAGACGACAGTCTCCGGCGCGACGCGGTCCTGTTTTTAGCAGTTAGCCCGCGTGAGCCAAACCAAGCTAACCTAACTGGCGGAGCTGAGAGGAGGTTGTTGTTGAAGAATTGTTCGCGCAATGCAGACGAGACAGCAGACGAGGCTTCGTGAGTCGGCACGGGGGGAGCGTGGACAACAAGGGTTTGGCTGTCACAAATCTCTTTAGCCCCGAGGAAAGACGCCGTCGTCGCAATGGTAGCGATATTGTCACTCACCTGTCAGATTTAAAGTGACGTTAGCTTAGCAGACGTTAGCCTCTCGCGCACCCACCCACCTCCAGCACCGCGGGAACGATGGCTGGGCCATGTCGGTCAATAACAACTTTCCCTCCCGAGGGGGAAACGTGTTCAAGCTAGTTATCAAGTTACTATTCGCGTGTACTGTGTGTGTGTGTGCAGCGTGTTTCATTACAGACTTATCTGAAAGCCGGGAGGCTCTCTGACGCTGCGGCATTACTGGAGGAGTGTGTTGGCAGCCGCGTTACTACCCACCACGCGCGCGGTGGACCGAGGCTCCTCTGGCGCACATGACGTGATCTCTTATTGCCCTTCCCGATCGATTGAGGCGAGGTAGCGTGGCGCTGCAGCAAAGGCAGACGGGATGTGGTGGTCTCAGAGGGGGCCCTGTGCTGTCAAAGTCTGTCACTGAAAAAAACAAGTTTGAATAATTAGCGTCAACTTAAACCCTGCGCTTATGGTCGGATGCTGAGGTCGTTATCCCCCAGGCTGGCAGCAATGTGTGTCCCTGGGTGCGATATTAGTTTGCAGGAGGACCACTTCAGACTAGAGTTTCCACATCTCTCCCTTTGGCGAATTAAATTTCAACTAAACAAACATTTTGTGATACCCTATTTTTGACTAATCGTTTTTGAACGTTGCAATATCCGACTTTCCTTTTCTCCTCCCTTTGCAGTGGTTGTGGTAAATCGGATTGAGTTAATAGCACTGTCATGCTCGAGTTACTTTCCCTCATAAAAGCACTCCACCCGGGGCAGTTCATTTGGATTTGTTTATGTTCCTCAGAATCTACTTTACATTACCAAACTTGCATAACTCTTCATTGCAGGCTGCACTCGCTGTAGAAGTTTGGCCATGTAGCTTCTTTTCTTGGATGAGGCAGTCCCATGGGGTTTGGCTTCCACCCCTTGAACCTTTTGTTCTGTTTTTTAGTAGATATCTTTTCAGCCCAGTCCACAAAGACAGCCAGGAAGGAAACGACACCACACGTGTGTGTCTGTGGGAACAGAACAGAGCAGAACAATGATGACATCATTTATGTCTTATCACAGGGATAAAAGAGGACATTTTTGTTGGAACCAGACGTGGTCTATTTAAGGCCCAGAACACTGCAGACTCAAGCTGTAGTTTGGCATGGAGTAGTTCTCGTGCTTGTGTTTGTATGGTACATTTGTTTCGCATTTCTCACTTAATTACAGCATTAATGGCTTGTAGGGTTAGCTCATAATAGAAAGTTTATTAATCAAGGTCATATTTATTTGGCTGTCAAGACTTATTATTCTTTCTTTTCTTGGAAGATTCACAGTCAATGAGGACATAGAATATGTTGTTTTTAGAGAAAGGTCTTGCCTTTTAAGAAAGTAAGGCCTATTTGTATTTTACAAATGCGCTGTGTCAGGGTTTCATCAAATGTTCTTTTT
Organism: Clinocottus analis; assembly: GCF_023055335.1. Lineage (NCBI taxonomy): Eukaryota > Metazoa > Chordata > Actinopteri > Perciformes > Cottidae > Clinocottus > Clinocottus analis. The sequence continues at coordinate 11,015,623 of NW_027175920.1, read as the reverse complement.
TCCATAGACAATCGTCATTGGTATGTTTACATATTTTCTTTTTCACAGAAACTAGACCTCATGTAGTCTATGATTTATTAGCTCTTGAACCAAGGCTGCAGTTTTCAGTTATGTCATGCTGTCGTTCACAGGGCCTTTCCAAAAGCAGAATCAAATTGTACACACCATGTTAACCTAACATTAAACAAAACAGAGCACTGATTTCACTTTCGCTTCATGCTACATTCCTGAAGTCTTTGTTTCAAAATGAGACTTAAAATAATATTCTTATTTAAAGGGTCAGTGCGTTTTTATTTGGCAAAACAAGTAATCTATTGCACAGTACTTTTCTTCTCTGCAACATTCAGGAACGTCCTTCACAGACTCATAGGAAGGGTGCACACATAACGGCACGATGGCTCCCCAAATGTGAAGCTTGATTGCCCACCTGGTGGCTTCCTGTTAGTTTAGGAAGTGCTTAATTTCACTTGCAGCAGAATGTTCTCAGAGTAGAATGAACATTTTAAATGTCAGTTTCGTGGGAAGCCAAAATCGCGATCCCGATTAATGTTAGACTAATTGTGCAGCCCTAGGGCTTGTGGGTACTTTATTACGTGAAGGCTTCACAGGCAGGCCTTTTTGTTGGGAAGTTGACCCATTACATAGTCTGCAGAGACGGGGAAGTGTGTTTTTTTACTGAGATACATACTATCTATTCTATTGATTGGTCTCAAGATCATTTGCTGATTTGTTTTTATTGCTAAAACAGAATCGTGAAATATTATGAATAGTAGTACATTTTATTTGCATAGCACTTTAAAGAGTACTCAAAGGCACTTTTACATGGTAAAGAGAGAAACTAAAATACTGGTTAGACTTTGAGCATTGTTTTACATACTGAATCCACCACACCCACATGTGAGGTTATTTGTTTTTCTTTAATCCCTGTCAGCCTTAAGACATTCAGGTGGCGGTTCACACTGCAGTAGAAGGTCATAATGCCTTTCACCTGCTCTGCATATGTCTTAAGCCAAGCCATTTTATAGGGTTTTTGATACAGAAAGCATATACACACCCAGATACTGTCATTCTGCTATCTAAATGTTGACTGATCATCTAGTGCAGCAGGAAATACTGTGCAGATAAAACCCTGAAGCCCGTTTTTTGTTTTCAGTTGATCATTGAATCCACCCTGGTTAATGTGGCACGGTCCGATATTCTAGCATTCCAGTGAGCTCCACAATAAGCCTTGTTAATGAGGAAGAATACCTTCAAGCCACCATCGAACTGAAGTCTGGGTCATTGCAGTGTCAATAACAAAGTATTTTGAGCTATTCCAGTGAGCCCACAGGAATAGGAAGATGGCCTGGTTCGTCAGTGTATTGCCTCTTCTGGTTGAATGTGTAGCCGGCCCACTATTTGACCGATACTCCAACCTCCTCGCTCGTTGTTATACAGCGAGCGAGCGAGGAGGTAAATACTGATTGAAGATTAACTTTTGTTGTCTTTTGACAATCATTGTCTGTGTGGCGCTGTCACACCGTACCGGTGTTGTTTGGTTTCAAGAATAATAAAAGCAAAGGGGATCTTTTTTCTGTCTTCATGACATCTTGAGGCCAACCTGATCGCGGGTTGTTGACAACGCATTTAGCAAGAATGCAGACTATTTGCCGGCAGGAAAGGGATGGGTCTGTTCGTTTGTGGTTGCACAGTGTTGATCATTTGCCAGAGTGTGGGCCGCTGCAATGACCCAACACATCACCTGTGTCAGGTTTGGAATCTCAAATGACGGCAGAAAATGACCACACTGCCTCGCAGCAGAACAATATATTGTGCTGCGCTGACCTACGCAAACCCTCAACCCTCTACTGTTGAGCCCACATCTGACTCCAGTTGTGTGTTCACCGGTTTGTGGGTGTGTGTGTGTGTGTATGTACTACCCTTTGATGAAACACATGGTGCTTGTTGCCCTGTGCCATTAAAAGAGCAGTCGAGGGCAACAGGCACCGCCAACCATCTGGAACTGCTCTTTGATTCTGCTGGGCAAGCTCTGCTGTTTATCCCACAACGCCCTGTCAGCCGTGACAGTTGTTTGTTCCTTCTTTCTCTCCCTTTCCCCGTCACCCTCTCCCCCCACCTCTCTCTCCCTCGTTTCCCCCACCGAATATACATACAATATGTCGTGCTCTGACTATTGGAATTTGACTGACTTTATTGTCTTTCGTTCTCGCAAATTTAAATTATTTGACCATCAAAACCAAGGGTTCGACTGATGTGGGTTATTTGTTTTTGCATTTGGCATTCAGTAATGCATACTCTTTCGGTCAATATGTGATTTCCCTCCCGCCCTTCCAGATGCTATGTACTGGTGATAACACTGTATTTCTTCAGGAAATGTTCTAAAACAGCTTCTGGAAATCATAGCCCCGCCCCAAAAAAGAAGAAAAAAAACATTGCAATTTCTTCAAACAATATTTATAGTGTGGTCAGGGAAGAACCTTTCTAAACAAATACATATTGAAATACACATCAGATATGTAGTATAGTGCCAGTAAATTGACCCATCACTAAAACCCTAACGTATTTATTTCAAGCACATTTCCCAAAGAGTCTCGAAAGCTTCTGTGTGCGCAGTTTGTAATTACATTCTGGGAGTCTCTCCCTCACACTGCAGCGTGACGCTGCATTACGGTGCTTTAGTTATCCGTACCAAGAGCTTTCATTGTCTCTGCATTGGCGATCCACTTCCATTGTCATAGAGACCGCTGTAGGTTTTCCTAGCAACCTTGTGAACATCAATGCTCAGACCTTGATGCAGCCCTAAGTGGCGGCCAGTTTCATTCAGGCATCTTTTAATGGTACTCATCATCTGTTTTATTCTTCACTTATCCTCAAGCACAGCGGTGTCCGATTTGGCACTGTGTATTTTTATCTCACTATTTTCTTATTGATTTAAGTTGTTATCGCAACCGTTTCTTGTAGTTGGCCCTTCTGTTGTACTTTGTAAAATGCATTTTTTTTGTGTATTACAACTTTAGAAACAGAAAATGAAGATATTGCAGGACTGAACATGCATACAGAGGTAAAATCCTTTCTCTGTCCTACCAGGTTCAACTCGATGGCTTAGCGTGACTCTCGACAGCAACCGGCCCTCTTTCGTCTCTGCGGTCCTCTGCCCCTACAGGTAGGCGTCAACTCATCTACTGGAAGACTAATATTATTGATTCATCAACAACTGGTACACAAGCCTTCTTATAGTTGGGCCTCTCGCCCATATACAGTCAAGCATGCAAATACATTTGACCATGTTGTTTCGGAGGTTGTGATGCACTCTGGAATATATTTGTTTGTATTAATTCATCAACACTTTCTTTCTGTATTTGTTTACTTTTTTGCAAAAATCTTGGGTGAACCCAATATTGTCAAACTTCCCTTTTCAAAATCTGTAAATGTGACTGAAGCCGGGATCCGCTTATCCCATCACACCAAACATCAAAGTTGGTGACTTTATTTAGATCACAATAAAAATGGGGACGAGGCAGACTTGCATCATTTAACCTAGGATATTAGTTCTGCAAGAGGGGCCAGAAATCAGGTGCTATTTATCTTTCCATCGCAGTTTTTGTTCTACCTCCTTTGTTCAAGAAACTGAAGGGGAGGAAGATGGTTCTGCGGTGAAGATTGAAATCCAGTATCTGCAGAGTGGATACACTTCACTGTTTAATGACCTCTCCTAAAAGACAGCCTGGAAGAGATGACTCTTGACCAGAGTCCATGCATGCAGAGACTCTCAGTCTAAATGTGTTGGATTGGCCTAGAACAGTCAAAGTAAACGGCTCACAGCACAGGTTGCATCTTTTGATCGTTATCTGAAGGAAGTACATGCTACAGAGCCGGTCTCTGGTTGGTCACTGCAGATCCGTTGCTGCAGTTGAGTCACAGAGAACAACTGAGGTTGACCATAAAGGCCTGAGTAATCTCTGTAACCCAGTGTTTTACTGACACTTCATCATCATTAAGGTGCCAGAAAGTGGCTGCCGGTCAGAAGCCAAGTTTTTGGGAGGTTTTGCAGTGGTTGCCAGATTCAACTTCAAGTAGATGCCAAGTGAACTGTGTTTGACCCTCACATCAAGACTCGGTGTCTGATTGGTTGGTCTGAATTCACACTCCGGAAATGTTACAGGTGTTATAGCAGTTACTACAAAGTATACCAGAAAGTCCAGAAGACAGAGACGACGCGTCCATAACTGACTGAAATAATTCCTCCAGTTACAGTCGTCATGTAAAGTCCATCTGGGACAGTGTTTATATTTCTGTGTCTGGACAATGTCCCAAGAGTGCAAGAAGCAGTCAATAAAACTTCACAGGTGTGTAGTTAAGGTCAAAAAGAAGTTAGGCGTGGTCTGAGAAAGGAGCTAAGCAAAAGGGCTGTTGTCCCCTCCACTTTATGCTCCAGTCCCTAATTTGGAGTCACAAAACTTTGCCATTAAAATTTGAGTTTGACGATGTGTGTGTGGTCCGGGTTAAGGGCTCATGAAGAAGATGTGGGAGGAAGATGTGAAGGGCCGTCTCAACTTAACCCTCGTGGCCCTATTTGGAGTCACGTCTGCTGTAAACCATTACAAGATGGTCTCTAGTTATAACAAGTTTTTCAGAGTTTTATGTACTTTTTTGTGACGTGTGAAATGGTTCATGTATGGCACATCAATTATATATTTTAAAAAAATTAAAATAAAAGAAACATTATTTTCACATAGATATGATAAACTTTCCTTTGAGAAAGACCACGTTGAGTGTAAAGGGCGCAAATCAATAGTAAAAAAGAAGCTTCTGGCAAATTATGTTTCTTGCTCTGAGCAACATCACATTTGATTTTTTTTTTTCAAAGATTATTGTACAATCTTTCAAAGCATAACAAGAGATGATAAAACATGAGCTTTGGGACTTGTTGTGTTTGGACACATGACGTCAATCAGCATGCAGCCACCAGAATGGACAACACTCGGACGTGTAGAAAACAAATGTGTCTGAGTCCAGTTCGGTCCCAACTCGTAGTCTCCCTTGGCCTCTAATGTCTTTGGCACTTTGAGGACCTACAGGGAGAAATGAAAGCAGCCATAGGAACAAAGTGGTTCTCAGCCAAGAGCAACATCAGGGTGGTTAGTAAAGAGTGCTGAGGTCCTGTGGGTGCTGCTGAAGAGCGATAAATGGCATGCACGTCCAGACTGCGCAGTCCGTCGTCTGCTTAAAAGAGGCTGTGGGGAAGCCATGGATACTAAACTGTTTGTTTTGCTCCCCGAAATGTTTCCGTTCCCCCTGTTTGAAACCACCATGGCGACGTCATATTCCAGATTATGTCTGAACAGAGAGAACATTCATGGACAAACTGGCGTTGTTTCTCACTCGCAGCGGTTTGAGGCGATTATTCAGTGTAATGGCCAGCCCAGCTCGTTTAATGAATAATTTGGGCTGTGACTGAGCTCTTCCAGATGGCCCAAATGAAATGCCACCCTTCACATTTCACCAGTTGGGTGAAGTAGTCATACCAACAGGATGATGGTTATTATTATGAAATACTGTTGAGGAGCCCACGAAATATCCTTGAGTGTAGTCGTCCTGTCGAGTTCTTCAGTGAGATGAGCAAAGCAGTTACTGGACGACTCAAACGCTTTCTCCCTTGTTTCTTGTGTCCACACAGGTAGCAGCAAATCACAACCCGAGGGTCAGTGACCCATAACCCCACCCCCCGCTCCCTGTTGCTTGCCGCGCCCTCCAGAGGCAACATGGAGCTCCAGGCGTCTTACGGGCAGCTGGGAGCAGAGGGGGATTGCGAGATGTCGAGTCTGCTGTTGCCCAGTCCGCAAAGCGAGGCGGTTACCCACGAGATGGAGGAGCTGTCGCTGCAGCCTCTGCCTCCGCTCAATGAACGCAAAAACGGTGAGGAAATACTGCCGAACTAGCCGGTCATGGCATGCTAAGAATAAAGATGCATCAGGCAGGCCACCGTGGTGAAAGAGATTGCAAGTAAAAAAGATGACTCTGGGTCAAAATGAACAACTGTCTCTCATATATAACATTTATGCTCCTTTCCTGTGTTGCAACTCCTCCTCCTGCATGGTGGCAATTATGGCAGCCCCGTTCTATCCTTAAATACCCTCACATACCCTTAAATGGCCCACACACTGTTAAATGCATGTACACGTGCACACAGGCACGTACAGCATAAATCAACTGTTACAGTGAGTGAAACTTCCATCAGCTTTTTTCTTTTGTGCAGTGCGCAACATTATTTCAACAACAAATGATCTTCATCATGCGAGCCGGCCGGCATGTTGGCTTCTCATTAAACTCACAATGTTGGTGGTGTTCTGGCAGCCACAAGGGACTGACTCAGATACTAGTGGATGGATATGCGATTACCGAGCTTTAGGAGTGGGGTAAAGCCACCGCTGCCTTTGCCAGCTCCTAATCATGGCTTAGACGGTTTAGGGAGATCAGTTCAGTTCAGTGCAGCCACTGTGATATTGGTCACCATACTAATAATAAATAAAAAAAATCAAGCTTGTCAAGATACAGTCCCCAAAACGCAGAGTGTTACGCCGGAGCTGTGGATTATACACTTTTTGGATGGTTGTGGGATTTTGTGTATTCGTGCGCGGCGTCTGCTGCCGAGCAGAATGAAAGCGACTCCACGGTGGAACATTTCTGTGGAATGTCAACAGTAGCGGCTCCCGCTCATCATCTTGGCTTTTGTCATTTCCCTTCCTGTGAGAACGCACACATCATACTTTCCACCCCTCTGAGCCATCCCAAGCACTCCGCCAACCGCAGAGTACCCCTCTCACATATTGGTTTTAACATGCAGGTGTTAATCTGTCTAGCATGGTGACAGGTCTGAGTGTCTCAGACAACTTCAGTTGTGTACAGCAGGAGGCTGTAGTGAGAGAGGACACCTGCTCTGTCAGACCAGAACCTCGAGACTTGCGTTACGGGGTTTGTTGTGACAGGGAATAAGAGTCTGTCCACAAAGAGATTGCATGTTTTTGCTGTCATCGATAATAATATTGATTTCACATAATAGGCTAAGAGAATAAAGAAGTGCACCGCAGAAAAGATAGCAAAAAGTTTTGGACTAAAATGGGATCTTCAAATGATTACGAGTTACTTCCCCAAAGTAAGAGACCAACTTAAATCTGCAGCATTTCGAGAAGTTTATAAATAGCGAATGTTGTCTGTAATTAATTAAAGTTCTTTGTGGCGAGATTTTAAACGAGACACGTAGAATGAAATGTTAAATATCACAATTTTAAGCTTAGTTGCGGTTGCTTTTTCTGAGGTCAGCGTTCCTGACACATGATGTGTTCGAGGACCCTCTTAAAGATGAAAATCTGCCGATAATGACGGTAACGAGAGCATTCTGTCATATGCCATCAGCGCTCCAGAAATAAAGAGGAAAGACAAAAAAAAATAAAGACAAAAATGATGCAAAATCCATGGAAACTTCCAGCCACAGCATGTGCTGCTGTTGCCTCTGGTTTTCCGGTCTTCATGCTAAACTATGAAGGCTGGTCTCCGATTTGATTTAGTGTCCATCTTCCTATCTGACGATCAACAAGAAAACATATGACTGTATTTCCAAAAAATGTCAAAACTATTCCTTATGTCAATATACATGTCACTTTTGGTTCTTTTCATGCCGCTTGTTTTTTGTTTCCCACACATCATCAGCTATGTTTTGCCTCGTGTCTTTAGTTTAAGCGTTATATAAGACCCTCTAAATCTACCTCCCGATTAAATTACAGTTTACTTGTTAAATGTAGTTGAAACGGACACATTTCCATGCTAGCCTGTAATTCCTGCATTGACCCGCTGACTGCCTGCCTGTCTCACAGTGCGTCAACAGCTCCGTCATGTCATCCACCTCTCTGCTCCGTCTGCTTAGTTCACAGGTCAACATGTGCTTCTCAGGCTGAACAGTATTTCCCGTAGGAATGTAGGACAATGCCACTGACTGGAAGTCTATATATATCACCTTAAGCTAACATGCCTCCTCTGCAAGTCTTTCTCCAACTATTTACTGAGTGTAGCCAAGCTCCAAATCAGGCCTGCGTCGACTGGTATATCAACAATTTAAGGGATGATCGTTGGTTGTTTTTTTCTATGCCGATATTGAGACAATTTTAACACATTTTACGATCAAAATTAAAATAATCACTCGAATTGCCATCAATCAGCAATTTTATGTAACCACCATTGGTCGTTATGAGAAACGATCGCCCGACGCGTCTGAATTGTTGCAACAAACCCTACAAAATGTTTGTTCGACAGGAGCCAGAGTCTGACTCTTTCTGTAATTGTTTAACCTCAGCCCAAGTTGGAAAGAAACCTGCAGTGTGCCGTATATGCAAAAGGTTATGACATATTGATGCATGGCTGTTTTGCATAGCCACAAAGGTGACGCAATCTGTGGTCAGTTGCGGACCTTGGGAGAGTTGTACCACGTTTATGTTTATCACCAAAGAGATGAGGTAGATTACCAATGTGACAATGTTTCCTGTTGGACCAAGAGAGCTAGCATTCTCTGTAATTTTGACGCATCCCTTCCTGTGAATGGAGAAGTGTCTGTACTCAGTCAGTATTTAATTCGTGCAAATCTACAAGCCCTCCTCCCTAATATGACACATCCACATGTTTAGGCCCCGCTGACAAAGCAACACTAAAGCTAAACAACACTTGTGTTGCCACAAGTCCATCTTTTTAGTTGTTTTTGTCCTTAGTCAGTGCTGACTCAGACTCTTGACTGTTCCTCAAAATTTACAAGGAACCAGTGCGTGTTGGGATTGCGTACAGCCAGAAAACAAGGCATCCCAAGCTGGCTGAGGGAGAGAGGGAAGTAAGAGTAGGCTGGCAGGAGGGGGTTGTGGCCCTGCTGTAAAAAAAATGAAAGAAAATGTTGGGGAGGAGTGTAGGACGGGGCTAATGCTGCTTCTCTAATTCTTAGAAGCTGTGGATTCCTACCATTCGGCTGAACATGTTACACCGCGGCTGCGGGAGGATATGACTATGAGTTACATATTTTAGGCTTTAGTACAACCAAGGCTGTCACCGTGCGATCAAATGGCTTAATCACTCGGTTGTATTTTGGACTGCTCTTTAGGCCAGGACTCTCAGACTCAGACAATGGCCTATATGGAGGTAGAGACCCCCAGTGACCGCTGCACTAGGTTCAGAGCAGGTGAGCACTCCTCTTCTTTGTTCTCATGCTTATTCCTCAACTCGAGTAGGCATATGCTGTTGCAGGCTTGTCCAGGAGTTCATCAAAATGATCACTTACAATGTCCACCTTTTTGTTAACAGATGGAAATAAAGGGATGAAATAAAGGATAATGAACCCATACGTAGTGCCGGCTATCCGTCTGCTTCTTGTGCCGTTGTTTAGATGTTGTAGCAGTGGTCCAAGCGTAAACGTCATGTGAACTGTCATACCCTGGTGAACATATAGTATGCTTATGGGGAAACAGAATGAAACATTGCATTCTGAAACAGCTACTGAGGACTAGGTCACCCTCAGGAGTGAAGTTATGTAAAATCCCACAGGATAAGACTCCTTCAGGCTTTTATTGCTGGCACAGGAATAGCTGGTATAGTTTTGCCACACTACCTACCATGCACTTATGTTTGCAACCAATGTTTATAGAAATGGAGGTCGACTGGCAGGATAACTTACGTCCTGTATGCCAAATGTCGCCTATAGAATTATGTTATCATATATTGTCAACCTAATGACTAACAAACAGGACGTGAGTGATGTATTGGAGGTGGGGAGGTGTTATTATGTGGTTACCTTCTCAGCTTGATGTCATTTACTTCCCTGTTTTATTTTTTCCTTTTTATTTGTACATAATACCTCATCTGTTGTTTCTCTGTCTACTTCACTTGTTTTCTACTTGTATAACTTGTAGTATATTTACTTATATTGCAATCAAAATCAGTGTTTCTTCTTTTATAATATTTTATTTGTTTGCAGTCCTGCAGTTGAGGCTTCAGCAAAGGCGAACCCGGGAGCAGCTGGCGGACCAGGGCATCATGCCACGTGAGTATCTGCAGCACTGCCAGGTGTCACTCACTGAAAAGCTGATGTGGTGTGTGCAGATGTATGATAGCCAACCAGGATCCTGATGGCTGAGATAATAAACCCGTTTGCCCTTTTCCAGATCGTTTGTCTTTAAAAATTGTGCTCAGACTTGTGTATTTATGTATTGTGTTGCAGCTCTGAAGAGCCCGGCAGCTTTCCATGGGCAGATTCGCAGCTTGGAGAGAGCCAGGGTATGTTGGAAATAAAGTGCTAACTGCGGACTTGAGAAGCGGAGGAAATACTCTCCGGGGACTGTTGTGTGGAATGAACATTTAGACAATTAACTGACTGTCTGTCTTTCTCTTTAGACCGAAAATTTCCTCAAGCACAAGATCCGCAGTCGTCCAGAGAGAGCAGAGCTGGTCAGGATGCACATCCTGCAAGGTACTGTAAGGATCCTCTGGTTCTCAATACAAACAGTGCTGCACTGTATTGTCTAGTGTTCCATGTGGACTTTTTTATAAGCGTCGTAGAATTACAATTGGCACCAGACACGATACTATAAACAAACCAATATTTTTCTAGCCAGCACCGCAAACAAGAAATCTTCAAGCTGTCATTTTTTGCAGTGACATCATTTCTCTTCCTCAGAGACCGGAGCAGAACCCTCATTACAGGCCACTCAGATGAGACTGAAGAGGGCGCGGCTGGCTGACAACCTGAATGAGAAAATCGCCCAGAGACCCGGCCCCTTGGAGCTGGTGGAGAAAAACATCCTGCCTGTGGACTCCACCGTTAAACAGGCGATCATCGGTGAGGGGCAGATAAACGGTGATGATGAAACCATTAATGTTGCCATATTAGACAGCGAGTGCTTTTTAGAGCCTCGCTGGACACTATCAGGAAGAAGACGCCGTCATTTGGCTGTGCGTCACATTGTGCATTACTTGCACAGATACAAAAAAACTGAGTGATTGAGTGCTGGACTTTTTTTTTTGGTTGTCTGTCAGTAGGTGAGGTGAATTATCCGAAGGTGTTGGACGAAGACAGCTGTGATGCCCTGTCCCCGGAGCATCCAGCCAGCCAGGAGCCTCAGACCTGTGTCCCCTCTCCCGCGGAGAGCAAAGTGCCAGAGACGCCTTCTCCAGTGCCAGAGACGCCTTCTCTAGTCCCAACACCACCAACACCCAACACCCTGATGCAGGTCAGATACTGGACTAGTAAAACAAGTGTTTGTGTATGCCTGCCCTAATAGCCCCAGGTCTTCAAATATAAGTGTTTATTCGAAGTTTAGTGTTTGCTTTGCAGTTATTGGTGTCTTTTTTTTTTGTTCTGCATCCATAGATCTTCCCAGTTGCTACACAAGCAGCAACAGATTTTGTGAAAGTAAAATCTGCGATCGAACAGCCTGCCAGCCGCCCAGCGGTCACTCCTGCACAGCCGGTCACCACATCTGCTCCTGTAAAACCGGGCCCAACGCTGGTGAAAGTAAGAGCATTTATTTCCACCGCTAAATGTAATATTTGAACACTGCTGGACCATTGGTGATTTTTTTTCTTCTTCTTTTTTCTCCAACAACAGCAAAGTCAGCAGAAGTCACCCTCAGAGAAGAGCCGCAGTAAGAAGAGCAAAGAGCTTAAGTCCCGGGTGAAAAAGCTCAAGTACCACCAGTATGTTCCCCCAGACCAGAAGCTGGAGGCCAGTGAAGCACCCATGGACTCCTCTTACGCCCGACTGCTGCAGCAACAGCAGCTGTTCCTCCAGCTGCAGATCCTCAGCCAGCAACAGCAGCATTACAACTACCAGACCATATTACCGGCACCACTGAAGTACGTATATAAAACATTGGAACAAGCAATAGCAATGTGGTAATTGCATTGCGTTATTTGTGTTTTTGGCTTCGCTCCATAACTTGTATCTGAAAAACAAGTCAAGTACTGTTGTTTTTCAAAGACCCAGAGGGCCATTAGCTGGTTTCCAATAACAACTCTGTATCTAATCGTATTAATAACTACTAAGATGTTGCTTCCCCCGCTGCTGTTTTCATAAATGTCCCACAGCCGCGGCGTGACCAAGCTCACTTTTGAACTGCTGCACTGTGGTTTGGTTGACTGGCTTTCTTAGTGAGGCGCAGGGCACAGGATGGATGGTCTGTTCATACTGGGAACAGATTTCCTCTCTTTCTCTTTCCTGCCTATTTCTTTCTCTTCTGAGCTCTCCATTAATACTCCTTTGTCCACCATCCCTCTTTCCCCCACTTCCCCTCCCTCTTTTCTGTTTCTCAAGTACTGTGAATTATTTTGGGATACGATAATGACCTCATGTTTTTGTGTCTCATTCTCACTGAAGGCCTGTAACTGAGGGTCAGAGCGGCAGCGCTGGGAGCCTGCCAACCTCCATTATGGTGTCTTTGCCCACTGCACCTCCACCTCCCTCTATAACTCCGGCTCTGACTCGTCCAAACAATTCGCTCTCAAACCGCAAGCCAGGAGTCTTGCCTGCCAATCTGGAGGAGATGAAGGTATTTGAAAACCCACTGGTACTAGCAAACCCCTCGTCCTTGTAGCTTAAAATGTCAGACCCCAGCAGCTTTAAAATTAAAGTTATGATTGTAGCCTAAAGAAAGAAATTTAGCCAGAAATTGCCGTTTTCTTAGGCACACTCAAAATTTGAAATTGATAACTGAAAAACAATAAAAGCAGGAGAAGCAGCTGACCCCGCTCTGTCCAAAGTCTGCCTAACAGCACCTCTCAAGCTCGCACAGTCAACACACATTAATTGTACAGACATATATATTGTCTGTTTAATTTGTGCAAAAAGTCTAAAAGTTTTGGTTTTATTTTTCTATTTATCTTTGACTCTTGGTGATGGTTGCTCAACTGATGGATGGCAGATTTTTTCTTGTGTAAAATTTGAACTTAGCAAGGCTGTCTTTGTGGTAAACTAATCTGCATCAGCTGCATTACTCCTCCAGCACCAGTCCAAAATTGCTTATGTGATCATGTCTTTTGTCTAGGTGGCTGAACTAAAACTGGAGCTAAAGCTGCGTGGTCTGCCTGTGTCAGGAACAAAAACTGATCTGATAGAAAGACTGAAGCCTTTCCAGGACCACTGCACCTCAGCTCCTACCGCCAGTCCTGCCGCTGCCGTCACCACCCTCTCCTCCATGACCATGGACGTCACCACCACCACTGGCAGCCCTGCCATAGTCCTTCCAGTCCAGCAGGTGGCTTCAGAGAACATGAACCCGACACCACCCGTCTCACCCATTCCCACTGATCGCTCAACCCTCCAGCAGGATCTCAGCATGTCTGACGCTCTGTCTGAAATGATAAACTCTGGCTGGGCAGGTTCGCAGTCCTCACCTCTCGCGTCTTTTCAAGTCCCGGAGGAAAAGGACCGGCGGCTCCATGAAAAGGAGCAGCAGATCATGGAGTTGATGAAGAAGCTGGAGCAGGAGCAGAGGTTGGTGGAGGAGCTGAAGATGCAGCTGGAGGTGGAGAAGAGAGGCCAGGTTGGCTGCGCCGCTGACTCTGCCTCTCCAAAACTCAATTCTGTACCTGCCATCAGCCCTGTTCTTACTGCCCTCAGCTCAAATGTAGTAAAAATGGAGGGTACAGTCCTGTCAAACTGTTCATCCTCGCCTGGAACAATCCCCAACGCTGTGCTTGGCTCCCAGGCTCTCTCCCCCCTGCCAACTGTGGTCAAGTTGGAGGATGTGACTGTGTCTTCTGGCAAGCCTCTTCAGCTCCAAAGCCAAAACCAGATTATCACCAAGATCCAGCCCCAAATAATCAACAGCCCTCACCTCCTCTCCCAGTCACGGAGAAGTCCCAAACTCCAGACCCAGCCCCAACCTGCAGCCACGAGCCTGCAGCAGTTCTTCATCAGCCACACTGGCGGGGTGTCCCAGGTGCTGGGTCAGCCTCAGACCTTGTTGACCACCACAGGCCAAGCTGGGAGGATCCTCCTACCAGTCTCGCTGCCCAACAGTGCTACAGCAATCCAGCTGCCGAGCACCAATGTTAGCCTGCAGGTAAGGTTTCTGTTAGAATAGTGGTAGTTCCCTTGCTTGCTTTGGAGGCTTACTAATTATAAAACTGCATGTATAGACTCACAATTATGTTCTTACACCTTTTCCCTTCATCTCAGCCTGTTCTTCAGGCCACAGTCTCAAATCCAGGCCTGGTCCAGGCCTCAGTTCCTCAGCGGCAAACCACTAAGGAGACTGCACCCAACCAGCAGTTATCCAACCACAACCCACTGCTTCAGGTCAGTCCAAATTATAACCAGAGTATTTGAGCATTTCTGCTTACAAAAATAACTGAATAACTTCAATTCAATTGTCATAAATGTTCTAATTGTTTCTGCAGTATGACATGCAAGATATGAGTCATGCTATCTTTTACCTCTATTGTGTAGTGTCAGGTGTAATGTTTACTGTCAACAGCTTGTGTATTAGTCCTGATCACAATGTGTTTACTTTTAGATTTAGCTTGTTTTAACATTTTAACAGAAGCAGCCGTCTGTGAGCGCTAAGGATGGAACAATATAGGATTGTATTGCAGATTGTGTTAAATAAACACTGAATTGATTGTGCTGAGTTTCCATCATCAGGATAATTGTAAAATATTCTCAAAAGTGACTTGAAAAAGCTGTCAAACAAACCATCGTGACTGAAAAGTGGATAATAGAGACCATTAAAAATAAACACAGGGAATTATCTTTTAAGAAGGAACACTGTCACATTGTTGCTATTTTTAAATTAATTCTTGATGTATGATGTGACGACCCCTCCCTTCTACTAGAGGTCTGTGTCCTTATGAGCTACGATTACCTTATTTAAGAATATTTCATTGTTTTTCACAAAGAAAAATGACGTTCACTAAAGAAAGATGTCTTATTTGTGATCCACAACATGTAATGTAAAGTGATTCCAATATGTTTTACAACATTTTCATCCAGTTTCAAGAATATCTTAATGGTTATTTGCATAATAGTGTGATTTTAAAAATGATTTTAGCCGCAATAATTCTGCCTTCACACTTTCATATCATCTCACGCCCAGTGAAAGCGACGGAGGTGCATGTCCCTCATCCCATTTGCTGTAACTCCAGTTCCTTCCACTGATCCGTCTGAATCTCCCCTGTGTCTTGACAGACTCTGACTATGTGCAATAATACGACCGCTTTGGAGAACCAGACTCGGCCTGAGATGAATCCACAGTGTTTCCTGAGAAGTACGCCGGAGAACAGAGTCTCTCCCCGAGCTTCACCCAACCATGGCATCTCCAACGGACCTCTCAACAAGGTATCAGTGCTGAGTGACCCCAGAGGGCGTTACACCATCATGCTGACTGGTTAATGTTAACTTTCCCAACTTGACGGTTCTTAATTCTGCCCATATTTTCTCCGTCTCTCTCCCTTATCCTTCAGTCTCCTTCTCCTCAGCCCACCTTCATCCTTCAACCCACCTCCCTTGTTGCTCAGCCTCCCAAGACAAGAGAGCCCCCCCGCTATGAGGAGGCTATCAAGCAGAGCCGCAACCTGCACGTCAACAACGTTTCACAGGTCAGATGCGCATCAGTCAGTCAAAGCATAGACTACAAACTATTTTCCATTTTGCTTTTGATAAGCAGCCTTCAGTCGCTTCACCTTGTTGTCCGTCTTTTCAGGTTCCCACAGCAACCAGCCAGCAAATGGATGACTTGTTCGACATCCTCATAGAGAGTGGAGGTAAAGACACACACACCGTGGGACTCGGAAACATTACCTCCTTTGAGTGCAGAGGCACTGCCAAAATCTACAAACACAAAATTTAAATCCGCTAACTGTTATGGATAACATGTGAAATAGTAAATAAGAATAAAGAGTTGACAGTAAGCTGACAACATATGCAAACAAATACATGAAAAACATTATTGTTCACTTTGATATCATACACAGTATTAGTATCAAGTTCACTTAATTTCTGCTTCAATTAATTTCGTGGAACGTGAAGGTTATGATGTCCACTAAGGGGTTTATGAGCTGCTAACACTAAAAAGGTTTTCACTAAAAGTTGTATTGTCCAACTGAAGAAAAGATTATTTTTTTTAAAGTCTCAGTGTCAGTACCGGTTTTAATCCTTCGGCGGTTGAACACTTATAATAATCCATGTTTTTTTCTCCAGAAATCACTCCATTCATCCAGCAGGACCCTCATGTGTCTCACAATAAGACCCTCCCGGTCACAGCACACATCTCGACCCTGCCGGTCAGCACCGCTCTCTCCAGACCGCCTCCACAGATCCAGTTGGCCCCTCCTCCCACCTTGAGCCTCATCGGCCCCGGCCTGTCCAGCCTCTCCTCGCTGGCCACAGACAATCAGCTGGAGGCCTTTCTGGAGGGCACCCTGGCTGACGCGGCGCCAGCGTCAGACCCGCGCACACGGGGCCTGATGGAGGAGCTGCAGGCCCAGCTGATGGAACAGCAGCCCTACTCGCCCATGGACACATCCGACTTGTCCTTCTGCGATTCTTCCTCGCCCTCGTCGCTCAACATGGGCCTGTCTGACCCAGGCCTGGACAATATGGAGTGGCTGGACCTCACCATGCCACCGGGTCCTGCTGGGGCACTCACACCTCTGGGAATCCCAACAGACTTCCTGGATACACAAGACCTGCACCTGCACTGGGATTGACGGACGGATAGATGGATGGATGAAGGAAGAGAACAGGAAATGGATCGACAGCCTTGCAGAGGTTGAGTTTCTACATTTTCAATAAGGAGAAAACATGGCATTTTGTGCCAAACCACTCTCATTGGTACATCCACACCATCTGTAATATTCCCACTTTACTACAGTGAAAAGACGACAGTGCACTGATTCAAGTTGAACTACAAGCAGGAGTTTGCACAGCGTTAAAAGACGGCCTCATACGGCTGAACAGCCAAAATAGCATCACCACTAAGGCAAGAGCGCCGATCATATCAGTGGTGAAGGGATTTAAAAACGACTTTTACAGTGGCTGAAGTCATGATCACTTAAAGAGATAAGAGATGGAGCCAGGTTGATTCTAATAGCATGGACTGTTTGTAAATACGCTTTAAACCACACTAAAACGACTTCACTTGAATGAAGAATGACATTGATGGCTGATAGCATCGACTGGTGGTCTTTCAGTGTGAACACTGCATCTATTTTACCGTGTAAGCACAGTAGCGGAATGTAAAAGGGTAAAGTGGAGCACAGTCTAAGTTATAAACGCTGGTCATTACAACACAATAAATGACAGCTCACAGGCTGCAGATGTAATCTAGACTTCATATTCACAAAACAATACATAGACCTGGGACGTCAGCTACTGACCACTCCACCAGGATGCTCGGACTGAACTAGTCTGAGGTGCTGGACGGTCCAGTCTGTTTGGTCCCTTTAAAGGAAGCTGCATGTGCTCAGTCAGTCACTGCAATGATTTAAAGGAATTTCTAACTGAGAGGAGGTCAAGCCTCAGTTCACTGGTCCAGTCAACCACATACTGTACATTACATGTATGCTGACTGATCTGATATGTTCTATCAGACGCGACTGTTTTCTTCTGACCTTTCATGACCCCGCAGTTAGGCTGACGAACCAATGGCTGTAAAGAACAAAGACTTCACTTCGGTCGGATGGCGAGAGGAGGAAGCTCCTCCGTCCACGTGAGAGCTATGCACTTGAGAGGCGGAGAGACCTGGCGATGCGCCTCACCTCAGAACAAAGGGAATGCGAACTTTGCATATCCAAGGGGATCAATACTATGAAGGGATCAATATGATTGTGATCGACTTCAAGATCATGTGGCCAATTGCTCCAGAGATACTGCAGTTGTCCAAGTATCTTACTTTGAATGTAATTTTAGAAAAACAAATGGGACTTTAATCGCAAAGTTGGCAGCTTATCTTTTTTCTTCTGATGGTAAACTGACAAAAAACGGTTGTGTGTGTGTGTGTGCGTGCGCGCGTGTGTGTGTCATTAAGTGACCAACCATCATTTGAATGAATCAGAATACTCTTCAGTAGGGCTGCACTAAACGGTTTCAAGTTTAGTTCATAATTTCGACGTTCAGCTGTATTTCTACACAGCTGCAGACACAGATTAGGCTGCGCTAACATTAGTATTTTGGTCCGCTATGTGTAGAATTAGATTCCACTGGTGGCTGCATAGGATTGTTTCCAGCTGGTATGATCCAGACAGCATTAAGTCAGAAAATCATTGTAGATGCTTTAATATAAACAAACCAAAACCCTGATCAATCCTCTAAGACTTGGTAGAACATCTTGTTCTATGTACATTGACTATCTATGATCTATCTTATTCCAATATGAGCCTTTCATTTCAGTTTTCATCCCGTTTCACATAATAACAAGCTGTGAGCTTCGGCGATATTGTCTTCCCTTCAGCCGGTTTGGTGGCCTGGGACCTGTCTCTCTTTCTCTCTACTCCATAAACAAAGACGTTAGACTTTCTGTCCGACACGAGCGGGTAAAAACAAGACTCTGTCGGTGACGTTGCTTCATGAGCTCTAGCATGCTGCCGTTAACATGAGTTGTACACGTGTTGTTGTTGTCCAGTCAGGGAGCCACTGAGCGTGGAGGTGTTTCTCTGGTAGTATTTAGCCTTTCCATCTTTGGACAGAGACTTCCACTGTGGAAAGAGGACAACATCAATGAGATCGGGCTCCCGCCGCACAACCGCTAATCTTCATTTCGGCCACATAATTCGGCCTCTGCTCTTTACTGAACAGCAGATAGGCGTTCATCACGGTGCCGCTTCACACGCTTTCTCTCTCTGTGGGAAAACAGAACAAAAACAGAAGCATTTTAGGAAGCAACACTAAAGTGAATAGAGTTATACATTACATGGGCACAATGCATCCTTTCTGTGCTGTTGTTCATTGGAAATAAGACAGATTATAAAAATGTTCATGCAAAGATGAATGTAATGACATAAATAAGACGTTGAGCCATTCAAAACCATTTCCACTGTGGTCTAAAACACTTTACCTGTATTAATGGGGCTGTGTGGCAGTAATCTTACAGCACCTTAAACTCACATTTATATGACCACAATGTTCTTTTTTTAGTATTGATAAGACGACAGACATTTAAAGCTTCATTCCAAAACCTCGAAGACATTCAGTCCAGTCCGATTCAGAAGAGGAAATACTCTCTCGTGGTGCATCAGTTCGTGTAGCCTGCAGCCGAACGTCCTGACCAAGTGTGAGAGAAGCAAGCACGCATGTTGTGAGTCTGAGTGTGTTTGTGTGTGTGTTGATTTGTCTTCCCGTCTTTTGCATGTGCACCTGTGACTCTGTGTGCATGATTGTATTCGTGTGACATCACGGGCCGCCTCGAGCTCTTTCCCATCCGCCGCCCACAAGTTGTCTGAAGAAATGTAACTAATATCTATGAGATCAAATCACTCGGTCGACATTATTCAAAGCTAAACTCTTGGAAAAGGCTCCTGATGACTGTTTCCTGTTCTTATCCGTGTTGGCGACGAGGCGAGATACACAGTGAAGAGGGCTAAGCTACTTTTAAAGCCGTCACGCATTCGAGATCACCCTTTTTAACAGATTGCTTCGTATCCCACTAGTTTCTTTTCAAACCTAAACCTTGAGTTCCTGCTTTAGTGTCTCAGTTAAGGATATATATTATATATATTTGGGTTAGATGCAGTCTCACTGTACAGCACTTTGAAATAAGGTAGATTTTTTTAATTCTTTGTCTTTTCTTTCATTCAGTCATGTCCAGTGAAATCACATTTTTAACTTAAATTACGTCCACGGAGACTAGAGGGCGCTGCCTCTCTTCTGCTGTGGCACATTTTCAGGGGCATTTCTAGCACGAAAACATTTAAATGAGGCTTTTTTTCTTGCATTTTAAATCCTTTTTATTATTTTTTTTACAACTGTGTAATTGTGACTTGCTGCTCATCAGCAATAATCCGGTGGGTGACAGAGCAAACTGATGCAGGGCCCTCCGTGTAAACACTGTCTTGTCAAAGAACTGTGGTGCTCTTCCTGCTGCAGTTACACATCAGATCTGATGGACGTGCCCAAAGTCCAACCAACATGGGACCATTGAAGGAGTTACGGCTCCTGGACTTTGTTGTGTTTTAGTTTTATTTTCTCCTACGAAGAAACCGGTCTGAGACGACCTGGTCCTGGTTCAGCCCTGGTTGGTGCACTTTGGACCCTGAGGATAACAATCACTATTTTATTCCTGTGTTTCCTATGAGAGATGATTTTATTCACTGAGTCAGCTTTAAGGTTGACAAATTTGACATTTTGTTGCCAAAAAGGCAGTGAGACATATTATCACATGTTGTTTTTGTATTTTTTTTTTTGCTGGGTAAACATTTTAAAGGAGGAAAACAAACTAAAAACATCTTGATTTCATGCCCATGTAAACAAATCTGATTCCATGTTATTTTCCATATCAGACAAGCTCAATTGTCTTGGCTGCAGTAAGAGTGTGTGTGTGTGTGTGTGTGTGTGTGTGTGTGTGTGTGTGTGTGTGTGTGTGTGTGTGTGTGTGTGTGTGTGTGTGTGTGTGTGTGTGTGTGTGTGTGTGTGTGTGTGTGTGTGTGTGTGTGTGTGTGTGTGTGTGTGTGTGTGTCGCTCCATGTGACACCACTTACAGCTGTTGGCCGGACCGGGACAGTTTCAAGCAACACTGTTCCCTCGATACACACCATCATGTCTGATGGTGCAAAAACCTCTACACTGACCTTCACCCTTCAAGGTCAGCGCCTGACCTCAGTCATCTTGAGGGAGTTTCACACCTTGTGGGTTTCCCTCCAGACGCTCCATGTACTGTTCTGTGTGATCCTGCCTTGATTTGTATTAATCATAGAACCCACGTTCAAAAGCACTTCATAACCGCGTGGTTTGTTTGAATAACCTTCTAAAGTTGAGGTGTGCGGAGGCCCGGTCCATCTGAAGAACCCCCGAGGGTCCTGTCGGCTTCTCCACCTTCATAGTTGGAGTCAGCGGGTGTTGGCTCGGACTCGTCCCAATTCAGCGGCGACGTGTATCGCCGCGTAGACGCACAACGTAAAGAGCAGGCAAGACGTTTCATTTCAGTCGATGTATTTGGGGAACGTTTCCATCCTCCATTGTAGCAGAGTCGCCTCTCGACCTCCACCACCCCATGCTATGCCTCTTGTTGTTTGTATGCCATATGTTTTGCACATTGTGTACATATTTATATAGATGTAATGCATATTTTTCTACATGTGTAACATCCACGGGGTCTCTATAATGTAAATACTCAAAAAGATGTATATAAGTACTGTATGCCTTTCTGTGTCAATAAAGTTGGTGTACTGTGAACACCTCTACAGAAGTCCATTACAGAATAACACACCTTTGTTATCAGAATACCACAAACTTAAAATATGTACAGCAGTTGGCATTGTACAGGCACTACATTTGAATGTTGTTGTTGCTGACCGTGTATGTAAATCCCACTTGACGCTTTACAGACTCACATTTGCATATGTTGAATATTACCATTTCCCTCCTGAGATAACAGATAGTCCCAGATATGTTACTTGAATACCTAGAAAAGCTTTCATAAAGGCCACGAGACTGTTGACAGAAAAGCCAGAAAGATGCATCCTAATATCAGCGGGAAAAGGCTTTAATCCTTTCAAATTGAGTTCTTCGTATCTGACAAAGCGAGCTATTGTTATTTAGGGCCTGTTAAGATATTCTGGTTGGTCCACTGCGCATGTCTCTCCCTGTGTGAGCTTACGGTTGACGTCCTTAAAGATAAAGGTCCTAAAGGGGGATCAATTGGCAGAAATGTCCAATAATATTTAAGAAATGGCTCGTGGGAGAAGTTTCAGTTTGATCCTACACACGAGACCTTTTAGGTTCTCGGAGCCTTCTTGCAGATCGTACCAGTCGACTCCGGGAACATCGCCAAGATCAGCTGTGGAGTCCAGGACTCGAGGCCGAGTCCCAGACAGCTCCGAGGCCGCGAGGGAGCCGTCACTGGAGTATCGGAGCCGTGGATCGTGCTCGACACATCGCTCCGGGGCTGTTGGTGAGTGACCTGCGCGTCAAATTGGCTGGTGGGTGTGTATGCTGGTTCGGCACTTGGGACACTGGTGGTGGACGTCACTCAGACGGCTCATGCAGAAAGGGATTAGACAGCAGCCCGCGACACACCTGAGGGAGGGAGGAAGATGTCCTAGTTAAGAACTATGAAGCTCCAAATACCAGCTGTATGTAAAATAAATATGAAGCGTTGTACTTTTAACTGGTTGAATACATTGTTCAGCCTGTTATTTATTTCCCATTGATGTACTTTCATCTTAGTACCATGAAGGCTAATCATTAGTAAAATGGGAATTGTTGTGTGGGGACAACATGGAAGGAAAGAGTCCATGTTGGAAGAGAGGTGACGCAATAGCGGAGGTGTCATGAAACTCTTCCCCCAACAGAACTATTTGTCTTCAATACTATGAATCGCTTTTGAAAACAGAGGAAGTTGTCTGCAGCTCCACGCACCCTGTCAAGGCGCACAAGAAGCAAATCGTCCAGGACGCCGCGCCCACTCTGCTGCGGGTTTCTGTGACGACGACCTCGTCACAGGACGGACACCTGGTGACCGCAGGCGTTTGACTGAGAGAGTCCACTAGAGGGAGAGAGAGAGACATTCATATCAAAGCCATAATGAAGTCAGACGTCATCGGGGAGAAAACCAGTCATAATATAGCGCGTCATAGTATTATAGTATGTCGTAGGATAACATTCATGAAGTATTTCATTGTGTTGTAGCGCACACAAAAAAGTCATAGCTTGTATATAGTTGCTTTCAGTCCTTTCCTCCAAAGTTGAATAGCTGATTACAGCCCAGCCTTTACCTGAGACCGTTACTTCTGTGTACTTCTGTGTACTTGTGTGTGCGTACGTGTACATGGATGTAACTCACCTGGGACGATTGAGTCAGCCAGTGCTTCTGCTGCACGCCTCATCTTCTCTCTGGCCTCCAGTGTGAAGTCGTCGTCCGCCGGCTGCGGAGGCGGGAGCATGTAGATGCCCCCACGGGGCGGCTCCGGTTTATAGACGGTGGGATGGACGCCTTGTTGGCCTGATTTAAAACACGAGCAGAGACCTTCACGGATGCGTGAAGCAACATCAGAAAACAAAGTATTCACAGGAAGCGGGGTGGCCATGACCGAGCTACGTTAATGCTCAATGCTGCACTTTAAAAGTAATAATGTTCACGTATATTTTCCGTTGACGTAGAGTCTCTAACGTGACGATTAAAAAAGGAAAACGTGCCGTTGTTTGCTGTGACTTTGAAGCCATTTCTCTGTTTCTTCAACTCCTTCTTCCTCAGCAGCTCATCGAGCTCTTGCTGAATGGCCTCCAGCTCACACAGGTGGTCGCTGTCCTCCCAGGTCACTGCCACACACACACACACACACGCACACACACACGCACACACACACGCACGTGAGAGGACGTTAACACGGCCGTACAGATCACGCATGCTACTGCACCTCATGTGTAACTATCGCTGTGGTTCTTCATGGAGCCACAAATTAACCAAATGTGGCAAAACATTATGAGGCAGTTAGAAATATGATTGAGTATTATTGTCATTTAAATGTTAAAATGGAGGGAAAAGAGCTCTTCAATTTATTTTACTCCTCTATTTGGTTTCTTTTGAACTCAGTATATTTTTTACTCCATGGTTTTTGTATTTCTTAGGTCTCAACATTATAATACATCATTTATTCCATGTTGTCCCAACACAACGTTTCCTTTTTTTTTACTAATGATTACCCTTCATGGTTTACGTGGAAGTTCATCAGAGGGAAATAAATAACTGCTTCTAGTCTGCAGCTAACTTGGTTGGTGCCAGTTTACTGGATTACTTTTCTGTTGAAAACCAAAATGAACAAGTAAAATATAAACAATGTAAAATAAATCAATTTCATCAACTGAACGTTTTGCTGTTGGGTACAGCTCGTGGGCAAAAATACCATCAACCTGTAAAAGATTAAAAAATAATAAATTAAATTAAGTTTAATTATTTTACAAACGGAATAGTGAAAGACAAGTACAAAGCTTCATATTTACTCAACATTTTACATATTTGCTTGTATTTGGAGCTCCATAGTTCTTCACTTGACACGTCTAAACTGCAGGCTCAAGGAGAACCACTGAG
Organism: Clinocottus analis; assembly: GCF_023055335.1. NCBI lineage: Eukaryota > Metazoa > Chordata > Actinopteri > Perciformes > Cottidae > Clinocottus > Clinocottus analis. The sequence goes on along the minus strand of NW_027175920.1, from coordinate 10,991,357 downwards.
TGATCGTTTGAGTGCTTCATGGACTCACTTCCCTCTGTGGTCCCGACACCATCTCCCTGGATCTTCTTCCTGAAGCGCTGCATCTGCAGCAGGAGGAAACGTCTGTTGTGAAGCTCCTTGATGCGAAACTCGATGTCGGCGTGCGACGGGGGTCCGGTCCGCGGCTCTGGTGACGGGGTGTCGGGTTCAGAGCCGTCCTGCTGCTCGGGTATCGGCTCCAAACTGGCGTCTGTGTTCATCCCCAAGTTGTGTACTGGCCCTAATATCTGAAGAGGCACCTGGCCCTGCTCCATCCCGCCTCAGAGACACGAATCCAGCTGTTTTCTGACAGTTTTAATCCTCAAACTGAATGTAAACCACGAACTCAAAACAAATCCAACTGCGGGCTCGAATCGTTCTGGCGAAGATTTGACTTTCAAGACTCGCATACACAGGTGAGGATATAAAACATGCAAATGTCGACAGCGTGGACCACAAACAGGACAATGGACAGTAGCCGACATTACCAGGAAGACTGCACATGGACGGATTGCACTCATTTGGTTACTGCGGAAACATTTGGCACAATTCATCACATCTTTGTTTAGCGAGGTGTTTTTGTCAACACAATGCAGCAGTGGAAGGATTGACCTAAACAAAAAGGGTCAAAGTCCAGCGTAGTTAATAAACTCCAGAGTATTGTGTGTATTAAGGTGCTAAAGATCCTCTGTAGAGCTGAAGGGGAAGTTTGATAACGATATGCGAGTCCATCACCAGCAGCTCCTCTCACATTACATGCAGTACTTTGATCCCATATTGGAATAAAAACACTCATCAGCGCAGCTTTAAGACTTTTTAATAAAATCAGTGGCACAAAAAGAGTCTTAATGTGACTTTAAGCCCAACAGAATATCCATAAGGTCACATAATGTTGATTTTCTTTTTTTTTTCCCAGACCACCAGAAACCCCTGATAAGAATTTAGGTGTTCTGCTGAAAAAGCTGAGTTCAAAGGTCATAGCCAGTGCTCTCATAGAGGCGCTCGTAGCGGTCGATTATTGGTCTAATAATAACCCTCGTGGTCTTTGGTAGCACACAGCGTACCGACTTGTTCAACTGTGAAATGCGGCAGTTGGCCCCATGCGAGAGAAGACAGCCGCCGTGGCATCAATAAAGCCCGAAGCCGCTCTGCAACATCCACAGAGCAGATGATGTCTGACCTACATTCCACACGCACACGATCGCTCTGTACATTTACATCGGCCCCAACAACCGACACACTGTGATTGCAACCGCACAGATATGTATTTCATGAGCCTTATCTGTGACCGCTTTTCCTTTGTAGTGTGTGTTTCTTACACCACTTCACAGTCTGATGAGGGTTGTCATGCATGTGTCTAAAGCAGCGTGAAGGTCAAAGAGGAAAGAAGAAATGATGCGTTTTATGTATGAGGGGGAGCAAAACTTAAAGTGTGTGTGTGTGTGTTGTTCCAGCATTTCACCACTAGATGTCAGTCTCTTACAGTGACGGAGCGGGTCAGGCCGAGTCCTTAGTTTACAGAGCTGACGTCACCAGTCCTGCAGTGGCAGACGTCCATCCATCCATCGACCCATCTATTCTTTCATTCATCCCTCGGTGCGTCTACCAACCTGAAATATTTAGGAGCTGTGCGCAAGCTCATCGCCCCCATCCCCCGCCACACACACACACACACACACACACACACACAGAATTACTCAGCTGCTTATTTAACTGCGTGTGTACGAGTGTGTGTGTGTGTTTTAGATGCACACAGATCAAATAACAGCAAAGTATGTGTGAGTACCACCTGTCAGGGTGAAGGACACACACATTGATCGTCTAAGAGCTTTATTATGAAGCAACAAAAACTTCTCACGTCATCGTCAGACAAGTGTTACTGTAAAAGAGTAAATGTTTCACATTAAGGTCGAGGTGGTAACACTATTCTAACAGTAGCTTTTGTGGGACCAGCCCAAGAGTTGTAGTTAGTTCATTTGCCCTAAACACAGTAAACACTAGCGAGAGAACATAGTGTAGATAAAAAGACAGATTTTCTTTAATCATTGGAGACCAAAACTAAAGCTAAAAATGAAGTGAATGAGACTTGTGTTCTTTAGGGGCCAGAAATACAATTCAATATGAATGCAACGCTTGGTAATGTAAAAATGATGATACATTTTATACAGTAGAGATGCCAGCTTTGCCCACAGTATCCAAAATATTGCAGGTTCAAGTCGCACAGATACATTTTCCATTGTTTGTAAAGACTTGACACATTTCTGCCATTTTGTTTTTCCTCAAAACCCTTTTCAATGCCAAACATATCGTTATGAAATGTACTGATATCTTATCCTGAGACCTATGTATCATAAGTTTATACACATGTACTGTGTTTCAACATGTGTCGCTTCCGATTTTTTTTGACACGTGCTGCAGAGCTGGAAATGACGTCACACTAACCTGTTCAACCTGCTAGATGATATCTCCAGGTGAAATACATAAATATTGTGCTCCCAGCTCGCTGTGCTGTCATCACGGTCAAGCTAACCGGGCGAGCGTTAGCTGTTAGCTCACATGCTAGCTAGCGTGTACATATTTTCAAGCAGCAGCGGTGCTGAGCTTGTAAACAGAAACATTTAGTTCTGAATGCCGTAAATTGGTAAATGTATGATCAACACCGATGTCAGAAACCTTGACACAGAGTTGGAACGGCGCTGTGTACGCTAACATCGCCCTCTTACATAACCGAGACACTGAGCTGGTCCGTCAAACCATTTAATCTTTCGGCAGAACAATACTGCAATACCTCAGCGCAGTGAGCCGTGTCAGCCCGTGTGCTGGCTGCACTGTACAGATGGTGTAAACATACTCCGCTGCCCAGTGTGTCCATTATTAGGCAACATGCTGCACTGGGTCGCTGCCCGCCAGAGGACTTCACGCTGATGATGACATCCAGTCACTGAGAGGGTTGCGTCATGCCAGGATTAGTGTGTGTTGATGCTGATGTCTTCCTGTACTTATAAGGAACAAACTAGAACACGTGTGTCTCGGATGTCTTTCAAGTTGTAATTTTAAATGATATGTTTAACAATAATGCCTCATCTGGTTATGTCTTTAACCAATCATTAACAACCCTCCCCCTTCCCTGTTCTTTCTTCCTGTCTTCATAACACATTCATTTAGGATGCTGAGTTTAGGGTCAAGCTTGGCGTCAGGTTTGGATAAGGCGGCCTGTGATGACTGTCACACTCGTGCGGTATGACGGTGTTTGTGCGTCTGGCTGTTCCTCTTCTCTTGTCTGAACAAAACCTTTTGTTCGAATCACTTCCTGTGCAGCAGCTTGCAGCTGGACTCTCACGGTGACTAATGGGAGGAGAATCTGGATTCACAAACACACTCGCAGCAGTCGCTCTCACTCATGTCCTCGGACATGTTGGCCGAGCGCGAGTGGCGCTGTGGCAGCGATGATGTCATCAAACTGGGACAGTTTTTTTGTTCAGTTTGTTTGGCTTGGCCGGGCAGACGGGCGCGATCACTGCACCATTCAGGCCGATCAGAGAGAGGAGGAGAAGTGTGTTTGTGTGGGGGGACAGTAGGTGTGAGAGGACGGGAACGTAAAGAAAAGAGGAGAGAAAAGAGGAGGACAGAGGGCGCCGGGCACGATGCCAGCATGCAGGTCCAATATGAAAAACGATGGCTGCAGCCGCAGCGACAGGCGAGAGAGGATGGATCCAGTTCTGCTTCAGAGATACTCCATCACTTTCCCCACAGACGCCTCTCTGCACACGCGTTATGTTCACACACATCTCGCTGCTGGAAGTCATCTGTTGGAACAAGAGGGTTACGCAACGGAGCTTCCCTAAAATCTCTGTGCGGCATCATCCAGCTGTGAAAAAAAAATCCCAGATTAAAAGCGCACGACAACGATAGATCACGGGGACAAATCCCACGGAGTTCCCCGCCGTGTTACCCCGGCGTGCCTCGTTTATCTCAGGTGGATTGACTCGTCAACAGATCTGCACTCTCTTCGGCTCGCATGAGAGAAGCAAGACACGTTGCGTTTTAACGCGCCGCAGACATGGTGATGCTGAGATCATACAGGACACACAAGAACTGTCAGAATGATCCTCCATCTGGGTACAAAGGGCTCTGTTCTCAGTGCAAATGTCCGTTTAAGTCCGATTAATTCAAATAACTTTAGCGACTTTTGTGCTTTTTAGTGAAGCAACTATTTGATGGATTGCCATAAAGTTTGGTACAAACATTCATGTCTCTCTCCTCTCGGGATGAATTGTAAAAAAAAAAAAGTTGGCGATCATTTCATTATCAGGTCAAAATTGTCCAACGCTTCACACACACTTTGTGTTTAATGCTCATTGTTATGGTTATTATTATCAACCCATCATTAATGATAGCATGCTGTCACATCACACTAAGATTGAGACCATGCTAATCGTTGCTAAACCGTCGTGAGCTTTAGCTTGAAGCTCAAACACAAAGCCCAGCCTTTCACACACCACTTTTAATCTCGTTCATGCTGGTCAAAAATAAGAAAAACCAGACCAACAGTATTTTAGTCCATTTCTCAACACTTTGCCTTCCCCGCCTGTTACACTCGGCCCCCGGCCCGTTTCCTTCTGCTGATGGAAGTCTTTCACAATTAGTCCCAAACACAGAGGGTCTTTTTTTTTTAGGGGGAAGGATATTAGGGGAAAGGTCTAAAGTGATGCACAAATATTTCCATGTGTTGGAATGGTGCACCCATTCAAATGGGTGTGAACATGAATGTCTTCTCATTCCACTGCTAATGTATGAATTGTTATTCATATATGAATATGTCTTGTTGGAGTTGTTAGCTGCATGTTTGCAAACGCATCTCGTCGTCTTCTTTGCGTCCCATTTTCCTTTGAACACAGTCGGCGCTTGCTCGCTGCAATAGCCTGATTCCCCACAGCGATCATTAATGTTTCATCTAATCTAATCGAACTCCTGCTGTCACCACGGAGCTGCAGAGCGGCAATGAAACCGAACCTCACGTTTGAAGTAAAGCAGACAGCAGTCAGCTCATACGGAGTCATGCACAATTGTATAAATATTCAGGAATTATGCCATTGTGTCCAATTACCAAGCAGCAGAACAGCTGTGGAGTAGATCTGAAACACAAAGGGTTAAGCGACACATTCATTGTTCCTGTGCTGTCCTGCAGTGCAACAACCAGCTAACTCACCTGTAAACGGGTTTTATGGCCCGATTACCCCCCCGTGTCTTTTGGAAATGTCTTTTCTCCACATTCCAAGCTCTCTGTGCGGGAGTGAGAGGGTTTGGAGGCAGACAGAAAGTGAGACTGTGCATGTCTGCAAAGATGGACGATAAGGGGTGGTGAAGAAAGAGAGAGAGAGAGAGAAGGAAGTGAAAAAGAAAGAAAGATACAAAGAGGAACACTTTGAATGCATGACATTCTCATTCTGTTCAGGCACGACACACACACACACACACACACACACACACACAGCGACAGGACTCGGTAATGGTATATTGACATGCACACAGTGTACACACACACACACACACAGACCGGCCATGCAGCGTGTTACTTATAGATGACTTTCTTCCTGACAGCGCCACATGACATGGGAAACAGGAGCAGCAAGCGTCTCTGTCACTTCCCCCTGACGTCAGTGGTCTCTTTATGGTCGCAGATTCACGTCTGCACACACACATAACTTCCCCTGCTTCCAGTATAAGTGTAATGTATTGTTTTAGTACTGTGTGTGTGTGTGTGTGTGTGTGTGTGTGGCTGCTAAGTCCGGTGCTAATGCGTCCAGCCAGGCAGCACTGATACAACAGTGAGAGCAAAGATAAAGCCGGCTTTGTGCCCAACTCAGGAGCTCGGATACAGAGTGGCTGAAATGGCACACAGCCATTGTCACAGGTTCACTGCGGCCATACACACACACACACACACACACACACACACACACACACACACACACACACACACACACACACACACACACACACACACACACACACACACACACACACACACACTCTCTCTTTCACTGGTGGCAGCAGCAACAGTACTGGCTGAAGCCACAGATATAAAAGGTGCAATTGCAACACTTTAACGTTGGTGAATCATTGCCATATTATTTTGTGGCATTGCTATAATAACTGTAAACAAACAAGACCATTGAACCCAACTGACTGGCAGCCATTGTGTCGTCCCTCGTTGGAAATGTCAAGGATGAAAGAAAATACAAAGACTGCTGTTCTTGGATGGTCGAAGCTGCACCGATTTTTGGCAGATTGAGGCGCAAGCTGTAAACTCAGAACCAAACATCTGATCAGCCTCTGAGGTTGATACACACCGCCTACATCTGAGTGTTGATTTCAGCTCAGTATTCAACACAATCCCCCCCCCCCCCCCCCCTCCTATAAAACAGATTGGTAAACTCAGCACACAACGGGCTCGAGCGCCTCACTGTGCTGGTTATTAGACTTCCTCACAAACACACCGGATTGGTCGCCGGCTCTCCTCCTCTCTGGAGGTGGGATCCGGCCAAGGACAGGAGGGCTCTGCAGCGGGCGTTTGAAACCACCCAGAACATCCACCTAGCATCTGTGCTATCGGTGCGGGGAGGCGCCTGCAAAGAGCCCAAAAGATATTTGAACACAATGTTTTTCTGGTGGAGCAAAAACGTGACCGCACCTACATTGTGTTGCACAGCGCTGCGTTGTACAATGACAATACACTGATAGTGAATGACCGCAGTGCACTTGTCAGTCAGTCAGTCATGCATCAGATCTGGCTGCCGGCCAGCGGGGACTAACCTGTGTAACAGCAGCCGTCTGGGTCATCGAGGGCGGTCCTGCCCTCTCTCCTCCCGCTGAAGGAGCCGTAGAGTGAGGTGGAGAGGACTGAAGGCCGACAAAGGGACATGAATCATTTACAGTTATCTTTTAAGATAGCTTTAGAGTAATGTCCTGCTTTAATCATGCTACATGTAGCATTTAGCCACTGGTCACGTGCAATGACAGAGGGCGCTTTCACAGGAGCAGAGATTTAGTTTAAAGATGACCGTGAAGTCCAACAATTCCCCTGTTGATAACAGATATCTGTCCCAGAAAGATGAAACGAGAACCCAAATCCAGAAGTGAGGCTGAGCGATGCGGCTTCATTCACACACAGCCGCTCATTTCTACTCTGAACTTTGACTGACCGGCTCTGACCCGACACGATGCATCGTACTCTCCATGAATGTCGGGGCTTTCTGATTTGCTCTTGACTCCCGAGTCACGCTCAGTGACGTTTACGTGACGTTCAGGTGACAACGTCTTCCTGGATAGGAAACCTTCATTTGGTTGATTTCACTGCACACTCTGCCATGATGCATGTCCCCCGTGTCCTTCCAGAACCTTTGTCACGTATGTACAGTGTGTGTGTCTGTGTTTCACCTTCCTGCTGCTAGCTGCAGCTTGTCTGGTGTCGTCATGCAGCCTCCACCTGTAGGGCGATCAATGGGGGTGGTGGAGGGGGGAGAGGGGGGGGTGAGGTGCCAAGTTACAAACGCACCCGATGTCACCTTGTCCGTTCTGCTCCCCTGCCCTCCTCCACACAGGGTGCAGTGTCCTCCATACTTTACAAGCCCCCCCGTACATTTCCACAGTGGTGTCCGACGGTGCAGCTGCTAATGTGATGCTACTTGAACATGGTGTTGCTTCATGCTGGTCGCTACTTGCAAGCCGAGTTTCTCTGTTGATAAATATGATGAAGAGGTACAAACAGGAACATCTATTTACGCCTGCAGGCTCTAATGGGATCAACAACATTCTCCGGTGTTCATTGGACCTTTTTTATAACAAGCAGCTGCTGTTTAGCCGCGGCCAAACATCGTACCTCCTCTTTCATCTGCAAATATTTTAACTCGTGCATTAGTTAAACCCATGTTTTCTTTCTTCTTCTTCATCTTCTTCACTGCTTTTGTTGGTATCGTGCTGCAGTCAACAGAGCAGCGCTCCATGAAAATAAAACGTTGCTCAAAAGCGCTGCTAGTGGTCAAAAGCTCCACATGGTGGGCACCTTTAAGTGAATTTTACTGGCTTTTTATGAAGTTGTGTTATGTGGGCAGGCACTGATTTGATAAGATCTAGTCCGGTATCTTAAAATGACATCAGCTTTAAAAGGTCAAAGAGGCTCGAACTCTTCTCAAGTGTCTCCCTTCTTCTACGGGAAAGAGTCTAAATCAACGTCTAAACTAATGTTCCAGTGGTGAACCCCACGTGACCTACAGCGGCGCTACAATACAGAAATGTTTACCCACGAAGCGAGACAGGTGAACTGATGAGGCCATCTGTGAGGCCGTGTTGTGTCCACACCATCGCTGACCCGGAAAACAATGCCCTGCTCTTGTGAAAGCAGGGATGAAGTGAACAGAGCAGCATCCTGTGCAACAGTACACTGTGTGATACTGTGCAACAGTACACTGTGTGATGCTGTGCAACAGTACACTGTGTGATACTGTGCAACAGTACACTGTGTGATACTGTGCAACAGTACACTGTGTGATACTGTGCAACAGTACACTGTGTGACGCTGTGCAACAGTACACTGTGTGACACTGTGCAACAGTACGCTGTGTGACACTGTGCAACAGTACACTGTGTGACACTGTGCAACAGTACACTGTGTGATACTGTGCAACAGTACACTGTGTGATACTGTATGTACACTATATGATACTGTGCAACAGTACACTGTGTGATACTGTATGTACACTATATGATACTGTGCTGGTTATTGATACTTTACACATTTTCTTCTCTGGTTTAAAGAGTAAGTTTTTTGGAATCTGCTTCATTTCCTGCAGGAAGCGGTCATGGAGGGTTGGGCTGAGGATAGCGAGAACTCGGAGACACCCCCACTATCATCACCACACTGTGTGTGTGTGTGTGTGTGTGTGTGTGTGTGTGTGTGGGTTTGGCGTTTATGTATGGTGATTGTGTGCATGTGGACAGCTGGTGTTTACATCTTGTGAGAAAGGGAAGCGAAGCCTGAGATGAGCCGCAGAGCCAAACCCTCTTTCAAAAGTTTCTCTCTCGCTTCTCCTCAATTTTGGCGTTTGTCTTCGGCACTTCTTTGAAAAAAAACAAACATCAAAACATAAGACAGACCTCTTAGTACACACACGCACACACACACACACACACACACACACACACACACACACACACACGAGAACTAAACAATAATCCCACTCTGCAGTAAACCATGCCGATTTGGTTGACATACAATATTTATTAAGGTTCACAAAAATGATAAGTTAATTATCAGGTAGTCCACAAATATTGTGGGAATGGTCTCATACAGTCATACAAGTGGGGAAACATACATGAGAAACCATTTAGGAACAGGCCCACCCAGAAACGCTCTGATTTAACCAAATAAAGTATGAAGCATGGAAAAGGATGAAGTCAAACATTAGTTTAGTCTAAATAATAAAAAGGAAGTTGCTAATTTGTGGTTAATTATATGCATAATTCCCCATTTCTGTTTTTTTCTTTCATTTTAGGTGAAAAAAGGCTCTCGGCTATACAAACTATCTTATTACACTTTCTTCTTGTATTAAATGAAAAAAAATATCCAAACAGAATGAAACTAAAAAGGGGCAGACCTAGCATTTTAAATATTGCCAAACATCGTTCCTAATTGTTGAAAAAACCCTCTGCAGTACAGTATCAGATGGTGTATCTGAAAGTAGTCCGTCGTGTCCCCAAAGCTGCCCCACACACATCTATGCGTCTCATGTCCAAGCGGACACTTTGTCCACGCTGCTGATTTGACTGTTTGCATCTACATTAGCGTGGAGGAGACTCCGCCCCCAATAAACATGTCTTGACCTCATGTATGTTTGCTACAAAAGAAGTTACATGTTATGAACACATCATGCAAAGTGGCAATTCTGTTTACAAAGATGGGAGCAGTCGTGTTGTTTCTTCTTCTTTTGAATCTGTAGCCGTTTTAGCTGCGAAAAACAAGAACATAAAGATCCACATGAAATCCCTCCCCCCTTTTTTTCAAAGCCACCTCCCCTTAACCTTTCAACAAAAACAGAACAATTAGCATTACAAACAATATTATATAAACCACAATTTATCATTTTTCTTGTGATAACCCAAATATATATAATAATAAAAAAAGGTATACAGTGGAAAGTTGTTGTCTGAGTCCAGGTTTAAAACTGTGTCAAGAAAAGCCATCGCTGCAAGGATCAGGTAGCATGAACCAGAGTGACTGCTGCCTTTAAGAAAAAACCTTTAAAAACATGTCCTGTGGCAGCAACAGTTGGTTTTAGAAGAATCCCTGATTGGCTGAAAGAAGTCAGGTGACCACCAGGTGAGGTAAGAAAAGTCCCACCTTTAACGATGGGAATGACATTATGGAGGCGTTTCCTCTAAACGCTAATGTGTGTGTTTTTGTGTGTGTGTGTGTGTGTGTGTGTGTATTTGATTACAAACTGATCACCCGCTCACATGCGTACACACTCACACTCATGTGCGTGTTGATTTTTGAGTCAATCTCAAACACTGCATTGCCAGTTCCTCTCTCCTCATGCAGAACAAACAGTTGCAGAAACACAGAGACGCCAGCGGCAAAAAACACTGGCTGAAAAGATGGAGGAGAAGAAGAAAAAAACTAAACAGGAAACACAAAATTAAGTTTGCTGCCTTGAATGTCCTGGAACATCGCATAGAATCCTTGGGCGTGACAATTTTTTGTCTTTTTTTTTTTTTTTTTTTTAGTTCAATAATATTTTCTTATCTATGCATTTACTTAGGAAAAGCTAACAAATAATTCAGTTGCTCTCTTATTACTATGTGTGTGCGTATCTTTTTTTAATATATATATATATACATATACATACGTATACATACATATATATGTATGTATATATATATTTGTATCGACATTTGCATTGGTTTTCTCCTCTTCTTAATTTGTCCACGTTGAGTTTTCTTGGTTTACGTAGTTTCCATCTCTTTCCATATCCATTCGTCTTTTGGGGGAAAAAGACCAAAAACCCATTTCTACCCATTATCATCTCCCAACCTACCCTCCCTCCCTCCCTCCCTCCCTCCCTCCCGCCCGGCTTTCATCCCCCCGATCCCGTCCCTCCCCCGGGGGTGGAAAGCGGGGCTCTTCAGTCCCGTGCCGCCCCTTCATCTCTCCGCCTCCATCGCTACGCTGGCCTTCTGCTCGGTGCCTGCGCGGGGGTTCACGCCCGTGGGCCACGCGGGGCAGGGCTGCGTGGGCGGCTGCACGTGAGTCCAGAGTCCCTGTGAGGGTTGCGGCACGTTAGGTACGTTCGGTAAGACCCCCCAGCCGCCGATCTGAGGGGGCGGGGGCGAGGTGGCCATGGAGGCGTTCATGGGACTGCCGCCGCTGCCGCTGAAGCTCTCGGACGCCTTCAGCCTGGAGAACATGGTCAGCGCGTCGGGGAAGTTGGGGGGCGTCGCTGGTGTGTTGGCCGGGGTGCACATCTGAGGGTGACGAGGGGAAGAGGATGGTTACTGGTTATATCAAATATTCTACACACTTTTCCTTCATATGCAGAGTCCACGTCTACATCTGATCAACACGTATTTTGATGATTATTTGACTTTCAAACAAAAATACCAAATATTCATTGGTTCCAGCTCCTCCAATGTAAATACTGGCTGGTTCTCGTGGACATCTCTGATAATAACTTGGAGATGTTTGTGTTTGTGGACTGTCGGTCAGACAAAAACGAGCAATCTGAAGATGCCACTTTGCACTCTGGGAAACCAGCTACTATATAAGTAGAAGAGAGAAACATGCAACTTGCTTTATTGAGTCAATAATCAGAAATTTGACGGTTTCACTTTCAAATTGTGAGGCTATAAGGAAGTTTTGTCTCTTATTCTTATCATTTCATAACAAGATAATAACTCCAGCCCCTGGCTGATCAAACTCCAACGCTGCTGCAGTGGTAAACACCATGATGTGCTGCTGACGAGCAAACGCCACAAACTCTATTCAGCAAAGTCGACCAGCGGATCTCACTCTAAAGGAAGCAAACTGAAGGCGGTTGTGTAAATGAAGGGGAATTTAGGGGAATCCAAAAGGTACTCTTTGCATCCCCAGAGGGTCCTGACATAGACATTTCAGTCCTTTGTTTACATCCGCTTCCTGTTCCTGTATGACTTAACATACAAGATCCACTTGGTCAGGCAGACATATAACAGCAGCGCTTGCTTTCTGGACGCACATACATACACAAGGAAACACATGCAGACACACAAAGTCTCCTTGGCCTTTGTATAGCGGCTCTGCTTTAACCCGGCACGACCCTCTTCTGCCCCAGCATTGTTATTACTACCAGCACACACACACACACACACACACACACACACTTCACCATGTGCCAAAAACAACAGCATGTGAACAACATGTTTGGCTGCTCAGAAACAGCAAGCCTTCGTCCTCATCCTCACTAACGTCTCACACGGTGCTGCTGTGGCTGCTTCCTACACGTCCCGCTCTGTTTGTGACCAGGAAAACAACAACAACAACCTTCTGCATGTCCATAGGGAAGCAGAGGTGGAGCCTTGTTTTAATCAGGAGGCTTGTCATCTAAAAATAATTGCCCTACATGACAAAATAACCCCAAATCGCCACAACAATGGAAGAAAACTGTGTGGCAACTCCCAGGATTACGCAAGATACAAACTGTACTTATGATTCAAGAACTGGCATCAACAATATTTAACCATCTATTGAGCAGTTGAACCTATAAAAGGTCCCCGATAACATCTTCTTCACATTCAGGATGAATGCCAGACTGTTTTGTTGATTTAATGGGGGCATTTTTCTGGAATTGCGAGTCATAGTCTCTATGAATCAACTCTGAGGGGAACAACAGCTGCAGTCACACATGAGTACTGGAGAAAAACATGTTAACGTGCTGAAAGGGGAAGAATCTGTAAGGCAACATTTTCCTTTGCTGACAACCAGAACTCAGGCCGACCTCCGGTGTCCACGGCCTCATTTCCACTGCGCGGGTCGACTGCAGTCACTTCTGGTCCCGGGTTCTGGGCTCCTTCTCGTTTCCCTCTGGACCGATTGACGTGATATCATTTTTTTTCACCGAGACGCTCTCTGAATCATTTCGTTGGCAGCAGACAGAGAAACGTCTGCACTTTGTCAACGGTAAAGCGTCGTGAACCGAGTGCTTGTGCTGGTTGTGTGCAGTGAATACGAATACTGCGGCCATTTTAAAATGTGTTATTTCTGCAGGATGTCCCCTGACGGGCGAGTGTTGACTTGTGACAATTCTCTCTGTTTTAACTTCTCCTTTCGGGGTCTAGTAGCCATAATCCACCCTCGGCTCTGCCGCCCTGGACGCTCAGCTTGTGACACACGGCGTTAGTGCACGACAGCCTTGAGAAAAACAGCAGCGTGACAGGAACACCGTTCCTCCCTTGGGGTTGCAATCGGACCGCCGTGCCCCCTAAATGTGCTGCGGCAGGCGATTAGTCCTCTGAATACACAGCGCGCGGCTCGGCCCGAGGAAGAGGTTCCTCGCAGCGGCGCTCTGTTGTGAAAGCCGAGCGTGTCCACTGAGCGCGGCGACAGGAAACGCTGGCTCATGTCTCTGAGGCCGTTTCCTGCTGAAAAGAGACACTCGAGAACGCTGAAGTTGACCTCTGGGATTCTTCCGGTTCTTGGCGAGCGGCGCTGGAAGCCGCCGTTCGGGTTTCCTAAACATCGACATGAGTTCAGGGTCCGCCAACACCTGCCTCCTTGCGTACAGTCCAGGAATGGAACATGCTGACACTCGACCTCTGAACTACACCGGTGAGCAGGTATAAATACACACATCCTGCAGTCACGTTTCATATGTGTACGTATTTACTTGTTTGGCTTTTGCTTCGTACTCTACAGGAAAGATGCGAGAGGGACGCTGGCAACGAAATGAACTTCCAACACCAAGTTTGGGTTTCGCAATTGCACATCTCCCACTCCTCGAGTCATTAAATAACACAACACACCTCCAAGTGTCGGCATGCGAGTGTGTGTGCGTCTGTCTTTGCAGGGGACCTTGGACAGAGTCAGAGCATTAGACCGGATCGACTCACGGGAAAGAGGATCTGGTCCGAAGAGACCGATTAAGAGCCGACACTTCTGTCAGAGTTTGGATCTTAATGCTCATCTGACACTTGATAAAAGCTTCAACGGAGCTCAGCGTTTATTAATGATGACCCGCGTGTGTGCAAAGAAACACTTCCACTCCCAAACAAACGAGCCACAAAGATGGAAAATGCATTCTGCCGTTTTGTACAAATCAAAGCACGTGACCTGTGTCCTGTATCACCAGTAAAAAGACTAAAACCTGTGTTCTCCACTGAGGACCGAGACCTGTGCTCCTGGACTGCAGCTCGAATCTGATTGGCTGTTGGACAACTGCCGCGCACGTGGGCTGCAACCGTGAACTTCTAAACGAGAACTGTAAACCGTGTTGGGGGCGTGGCTTCCTTTCAGTTATGTGGAAGTTGCTCAATGGTGCATGAAGCAAAACTAAATATTACTTCCTGGTATGAGATTAAGATACAACTATCCAGATAGTCTGGGGATTTTCCAAAAGCATTGGCCCATAGAGGAGGAAACATAACGATTAATGCAGCCATTAGTGAATTTTTCAACTTTTAGGAAATGATTTAAAAGAAGGGATTTGCTCTTACTGGAAAGTTAATATACCGGGAAAACAAATGTTCTCTGATTTACATGCATGTTCTTCCCAATGTGTGTTTTTATATTGTACGGAGCCCAAATGCTCCATGGCGTCATGTGACGGACCCAGAAATTGTGATTCTTCGGTTCGGCCACGATGTAAAATTTGCTTCAAAGCCTGATGCCTGCAACGAGAGTTAATATTTAATTTAAGAAAAATCAATAACTTTGACACGCATGTACACATACAAACACGGGCACACGCACACATAGACACACACACACACACGGTGTCTCCAGAAGGTTTGCAGCTGTCTCACACACATACACACACTTGCCAATGTGTGTGTTGTGAACAGTGGGAGGTTCACTAGACGAGGAGATGAGTGTCACTCAGTTACTGAATGGGTTACTTGACTGAGTTGGCTGTCAAGTATTAAACCTTGAAATTAGCCAGTTACTTGGCGAAAGAGTGGAAATGACACAAACGTGTACTTAACCTTGCAGCATTTCTCTGTGTACAATATATTTGATGTTTTTCTTATGTCATTTCAAAACGTATGTGAACTAATCTTACGCAGTTCTCACATGGTATCAAACTGCAGGAGACCATCAGCGGTGAATTCCCCGTGTGCTGGATGGACTAAATATACAGTGACAAAGAAACAAAGAACAAGAAACACAAAGCAGTGAATGTAACTTCTGTTTATGCTGCGGGTGCACACTAGTTCGGTGCTGTTGAGCGTCAACGGCAGAGGTCCGGTGAGGTGAACTTGTTTTCAGATTGAGGGGTACTGTGACACCGTTAATCGTCTCCAAAACACGACGACTCGTAACCGGAGCAGTCAGCTCGGTTAACGCACACAAACTGCACCGCCATGTTGCTCCTGCCGAGAAACAGATCAGAAACACAAGCAGCAGCTCAACAGCGTCACTGAGGACCTTCTCTATGGCTGTGTGTGTGTGTGTGTGTGCGTGTGTGCGCGTGTGTGCGCGTGTGAGTGTGTGTTATAAGTGCACGTAGCAGCACATACAACTGAAAGTGCGTTCGAGGTGTGCAGATGGAGAGGCGGGTGAGGAGCAGACAGTGAGATCGGGTTTGTTTTCAAAACAGAGCCTGCAGAGAGAGGATCGCCATGGCGACTGTTGTTACGAGGAAGCGGCGCAGCTCTCCCGTTGACGGGACGAGCTCCGTGGCCACAGCGGCCGCGGAGCTCGTCCTCGCTCGCTCGCTCTCAAGTCTGTTTGCTGCGGAGGGACACGAGGCCGACAGGCAGCGACCACTCTAAACACGCCCGGCCCGGCCCTGCGGCGAGGCGCCACAAGCCTGAAACACTCCTCCGTTTGTGTGTGTGTGTGTGTGTGTGTGTGTGTGTGTGTGTCCACAAACACAGATGAGACGGTGTTATTTCCAGTCCAAACGACTACATTCCTCAGAAATATCGTGTGTGTGTGTGTGTGTGTGTGTGTGTGTGTGTGTGTGTGTGTGTGTGTGTGTGTGTGTGTGTGTGTGTCAGACTAGAGACAGAGAAGATTTTATTGTATTATTTATTTTCTTGCATACTTCGGGCAGAGGGTCCAGTTACGTCCCGTGACCCCAACTGACATTTATCTCAACGCACACACACACACACACACACGCACACGCACACACGCGAAACAGGACACGCTTGTTTCATTAACTTGATTGACGCAAACAAACAGACTTTTTTATAGACCAAAAGTGTTAAAGTCAAGGAAGACTGAGCGAGGTCAATTTTCACATTTGCATTTAAAATTACATCCAAAAGCCAAATCTGTGCACCATACCTACATCAATACCTTATTTGTCTATTTGCTTCATTTGTTGGGTCCGTTTGATCACATACTGCTGTACATATCTACGCTTATTGGTCCTTATCAATACTTATTCATGGGAACCAAATGTCTTCCTCCTCCCTCTGCTGTGGACATCAGTATGAAGCGACAACATGTCTGTTTTCTCTCCTTCTCCGTGGTTCTCTCACCTCCCACTCCGTCTACCTCTCCCTCCGGTCCGTGGCTTCACACACTGCCAGATCGCTTTTGCAGCAAACTGCGCTGAGATAAGTGAGACATGAGGATCACGGAGAGGCATGCGGCTCCTAACTCGCTGTTCGGTATGAAGCATACATGAAGTATCTGGACAAACTGACCGTCAGCGGGACGTGTTATGCTGCGTTTCTGCTCGCCGCCATTACTCTGACTATTCTAAATGACGCTAGTCTCGCTCTATAAATAACTAAAGATATCAGCAGACTTGTTTACAGCCAGTTCGTTAACTTTTTTAGGATAAGAAGATTATGAAACGTTGATAAGTGGAGTCATTATTCAAAGTAACACATGCTGGCGGTGACTGGTCAGTGTGACTGTCAGAAAAATTGTTTCTTCACTCCGGCGAGTCGGTCAACTTGCACATGGCGTGCAACTGCAAAAACAAGGCGAGGTGTCTGGATTGATGGCTCGAGGCACGCGCACTTCCAAATCTTTATTTGGCCGTCTGGTGAACCCCAAGACGATTTATGGTTCGAGGAATTCTGCTATTCGCTATTATTAGAGACAAATTCATAGGATAACCTGGAGTCACGGCTCCACATTGTGTTGCACATTAAATCACAAAATTCCACCATGACGGGACGTGTCACGACCCTGAACTCAATAACGACGGCTCGTCTTCCAGCGACGGTGTTGTGACCGACTTCGTAACGCTGGACCAAGTCAAAGAGGAGCGTAATCCAACGTAATCCAACTGCCGCACTGAAACTGAGGCTATTAATTAAAGTGTGGCTCCGGGGGGGGGAAAGCTGGCAATACTGAAAAAGAACATGGGGTTGTATTGAAATCAATTACGATTGAAACAGTAGATACGGACAGCAGATACAAACCTTGACTGCACCTTTTTTTTTTTTTTTTTTTACTGCTCCGAAGTGCTGGTCTGTGGGAGGATGCTGAGGTTTCATCAACATCAGGTCTGGGCTAGTCTTGGGTGCATTCACGTCATGCATGTTTAATAAGCATTCTGAAATATTCACTCCTTTTATTTGTTTGGGGAGGATAGTGCCATTTAAAACTGGCATCGCTGACAATGCAGGTCTGCGTCCAGCGTGCGACGCGTGCAGCGCGTTTGACTTCAACTGACGTGAAGCCATGGAAGCAAAGAGGAGACGAATGTTGGCCGAGCCAAGATGAAAAAGAAATATGGAGGTTAAACTTGGCCAATGATGAGATGAAATGCCTCCTGAATGTATCAAATTACTGGAAAAGAGCACCAAGGAGTCCATGTTGAGCTAAGATTACTGGAACGACTTGTTTTGACAATATGCTTCCCAAACATGTGACCTCAACACATGACCACGATCCTGTAAAATAAACAACCGACTCGTGAGTGCACGTGGCACGATTAACTTGTTATTTGGCCTCAATAAACTACAAACAAACACGCAACAAAAGACACGTCTCCATTGAAGAATTGCACAATAGGCGTACTTTTAATTGCGACGACAATCGAATGCTCGTGTTGCCGCACAGCCGCTGACGTGACGTACACAGGGAAAGGTTGACGAGAAGGAGAGAAGGCAGGCTGAATAAACCATCGCTGAATTAACTCTACATGATTCTTCCTGCCTGTTAAATGTTTAAAGAGGGAGTGTTTTTATGGTGTGTAGCCTTGAACGGCTTTTTCTTCTTCTTTCTTACAGCTTTTTTTGGAGCTGCCGCCCTGCAGTTGGATCCCAATGCAGCCATGTTTCACTATTACCATGCCAACTACAACAAAAGGATGAATTATTAGATAATAACTGACTGATCGCAGGAGCATTTTGTATGATTGAGAAATTAAATACAAAAATGTACCACCAGAAATGCCCGCAACGCATCAAAATAGGAGGAAATGAAGGATGTACAGTCAGAGGAGAATATGTCTGCAGACACATTGCTGCTGATCACTGGACTGCTTTTGTATTTTTGCATTGGTTTGTTCTGATTTTGCGGTATACAAAGCAGGGAATTATATGCAAATTCAGTGTTTCAACAGATGATGAGACCATTTGAAATAAAGTGAGCATTTACTTTTGTTACGACAACTGAACGCAAAACTAAAGAAACAAAAAACAAAACCGCTGACAAATTGACAATACTTTCACAAATACTTCAAAACGTATCAATATTTCAGAAAAAACCCCGGATAGATTCCAGGTAAGGATTTTTTTAAAAAAATGAAAAAGTCACAATCCAGTCTGAGCGGCGCGTGACGTCAGTACAAAGCGGAGGTTTGACAATAGTTAGTGTCACCAACACAACACAATAACATCATATCTAACCAGACAGGCAACTGTGTGTGTTTCTGATCATCATCATCATCATCATCATCATCCCGTCACATAGCTCATCAACAGGAGGTGACAGGCAGGTTTTTATGGGAGCGGCTGGATGTCAGAAGTTAAAGTTTATTCTCCAAACTAAATAGAGGTTGACAGGTGCTGCTGAGCGTTTCAAGTGACCGGCCCCTCCTTTTCTCCTTTCCTCCTTTCCTCCCTTCCTCACCCATGACCCCTCCACTCCTTCGAGCTCACCCGGCTTCCAGCAGCTGAGCCGCGAGGCGCTGCGTGTCCACGTCTGAGTTAATATCACAACCGCACAGGGACGCGGTTGGATTTGAGCTCACGAGGGACTCGGTTGATCATTAGCCGGGCTGAGCTCTGTTTTCAAGTGTACCGTCGCACTGTATCGCGAAGGAAAGAGAATGAAGAACAAAAAAAGATAGGAGCCTGGACGGGAAAACAGGAAAAGAACGGAAAGAAAGGGAAAGCAGCAGGCGTCAGAAGATATGAGAACGGGGGCTGAGTGGTTTGCTCTGTTTGACCAACTGTACACTGCACTGCTCACAACAACGGCAAACAGGCCGACAATAGGTGTTCAGGGACACGCTCATATCTGGAAAAAAGGGAGTTTGGCCTGCCGGCTGGTAACAGTCTGACAACAGAAACTACCAGGCCAAAGGTCACCGTGAAGTAGAACAAAAAAACACTACAATGTAAACACTGCGTAGACACAAGATATGTCTCTTAAGGCTACACATACACCGAAGAGCAAATTCCTTTCACTTTACATGCACGCCATATTTTAGGCTCAGCTCCCAGTTTCAATCTGAACCACTGAACACGTCACATGTGACTCGTTGTTTGACAACTCAGAATGTAGAGCGACTGATGTATTGTGTCGGAGGGAAGAGAAAAGCCCGGAGTCACCAAGTCAAATTCCTCGTATGCTCAGCATACTTGGCGAATAAACAATCATGATTCTGAATAAGAAGGATCAAA
This sequence comes from Clinocottus analis, assembly GCF_023055335.1. Classification (NCBI taxonomy): domain Eukaryota; kingdom Metazoa; phylum Chordata; class Actinopteri; order Perciformes; family Cottidae; genus Clinocottus; species Clinocottus analis. Next base: position 10,971,269 of record NW_027175920.1, on the reverse strand, counting down.
TGATGACACAATGAGAAGGATCAAATGATGACACAATGAGAAGGATCAAATGATGACACAATGAGAAGGATCAAATGATGACACAATGAGAAGGATCAAATGATGACACAATGAGAAGGATCAAATGATGACACAATGAGAAGGATCAAACGATGACACAATGAGAAGGATCAAACGATGACACAATGAGAAGGATCAAACGATGACACAATGAGAAGGATCAAACGATGACACAAAGGTCAAGAGTGGGAGTGGGGGAAGCAGGAAATGGATGGCTGAGGAGGGTGACAGCACAGGAATAGAAAGACGAGGTAGAGCGACAACCTGAGGCTAGCTGCAGCGCTACAGCTAACCTGAGGTCAGGGAGACACAATGTGACAACACTGTGCGTATGTGTGTGTGTTTGTGTGTACTCAGGAACTGCAAGAATCAGTGTGAAACTCAATGTAACTCCAAGACTCATAAATACATCTGGTCCTCGCAGCCATCCCACATGGATTCCCATTCTTAGAGTCCTTTGAAACAAAGTTCCTGTCTCTCTCTGTGTGTGTGTGTGTGTGTGTGTGTGTGTGTGTGTGTGTGTGTGTGTGCGTGTGTGTGTGTGCGTGTGTGGTTAGGGTTCTGGGAAGCCGTGCTCCTGGAAACATGCAGAGCAACACGCCGTAACATGCAGAGCGCAGGCCAAGCCTCTTCAGATGTGGCTAACTGCTTGGCGAGGCAGCGCGGTACAGACGAGGCTTAGGCGGTGTTACGGTGCCAGAATACTCACAAACCCTGACAGTATGGTGTATAATAGCGTCAAAAATGCAGACGATCGCAGAGTCTGGTGTACGTCACGGTGGAACAGGCAGCCGAGCACAGAAAGATGGCGTCCGAGTGCTTTGGGTTTATCTTCCTCAAACTACAACAGCAGTCCGCCGCCGCCGCCGCCGCCTCCACCCTCACCCGGCCACCACCTTTGTTCAGCACGCGGTGCCGTCGCTACCGACTGTAAGAGCGGAGCGGAGCAATTATTGAGACGATGGTGTGACCCGTAGCTCAACGCGCGTCTCAGCCTACAGATTAACGTGAACGGGTGTTAGCCCCGAGGTTAGTCACAAGGCTCTTACGGCGGGCCGGCTTTTAAGATTGAGCAGCTATCCTGCCCCAAACCACGGTGTGCCAGACACACTCGTATACCGTACACCCCGGTGAAATGTCAGGGAGGTAATACAGTATGAAAAAACAGAGATTGCCTGACCCTATTACAGACCAGCACACACACACACACACACACACATATCCAGGCACAGATGCACATTCATTAACAACATGAACAGATATAGACGTGATTAGATTTGAGACGCCCTGCTGCATGCACACCCAGGAGACTTCCGCGCACACACCCCTACGTGCTGATGAAATCACACTGCCATACAAACAATGGAACACAACAAACTGGATTTCACCTCATTCTGCGCTGAGCAGCACTTCTGTCAGCAAACGTGTGCAGCAGGACAGAGAGCACCTTGTTTCTTTTGTGGCTGAGACACACCTCAAGCACTCGCCAAACACCCTGCCTCGCTTGCTATTTAAGACACAATTTAAGTATCCCCTTTTGTTAGCCGCCCTCCGCCTCTCGCACTGCGGTGATAGACGGATAGAGGCCGTGACAGAGAGAGAAATAGGAGCAGACAGCCGTCCGTGTTGTCACATCGTGATTTATGAAGGTAATTATACCTCTGCTCTTCTGCATGGGCACACCACACACTTTAAATATCTGGGAGATCTTATACGGATGAGAAAAGTGAGTATTTTGAAAATTCCTCTTTTTTTTTTTTTTTTTTAAAGCCACACCCGGACACCAAAACCAAATGTTTGTAGTTACCAGAAACACCCCCTCAAACACACACACCCACACACACACACACACACACACGCACACGCACACAGCCTTTATCCTACTGGGTGTTTATATTGCCAGGAAACAGTGTTTAATGCTCAAGACTATTCTGCTACGTCACTTTGTACCCAGTTAGTTGCTGAACGTTGCCCTTCATAAAAGCCTCGCTTCATTCACCTTGAGCTCGACGCCAGTGACAAATAGCAATTACAAGACAATAAAAAAAGGTGATCATTCAAACCACGGAGCTGTTTTTCTTCTTCTGGTGATTCTGCGGGCTGTAGTATGTAGGCCAGGCTGGGTTGTGCTCAGTAGGAGGAAACTGTAAAAGTTCTTTAAATGGATCCAGTTTAAGATTACTTACTGCGTATATTTAGCTAATATGCTCATTTGAGGATGAAGAAGGAGAAGGCCAGCTGTTACATGGTGTAGTAGGACTTTGCAAGAGAGCGCTGAGAAAAGGAAAAAGAAACAGGAGCAAAGACAAGAACTAGAAGGGTTTCTCTTCTTTCTTTTTTTTTTACACCAATAAAAAGCAGATCAGAGCGAGAACACGAGGTAGACAAACTGTTCCAGTGCAGATATGATTGAAGAAGAGGAGAATGTGTAATATTTCTAGAGGAGATTATTTTCATTGCCCTGACATACTTTAACATAACACCACCGAGTCCTAACTTTACTGCAGGGCTGCCACATGATAACATCAATATATATTAAACTAACAGCCATAACTCGGAAATTACACGCGTGTGAAGCAGCGTTGTGGCTTAGTGAGGTCGTTTCCCTGCTTAGTCACATGATGGAGTCACATGTTTCCTGACAGCAGTAAAAGTCATCCAGCAAGGCGGCTTCCTCTTGTTTGGTCACATGCGGATTCATTCATGTTGCTGTGTGCCGTCTGTGCCCCACGGGGAGAGATCATAATCATGGAAACACTGATACCGGTGTTAGGGATCCGTGTTTTCCCCCTCGAGAATCATAGAGACGCACAGCGAACAACTCAGACGAGTATTTCTCCTCAGTGGCTCACGTGCATCTTGTTCAAAGGAAATCTCTTTCGATAGTTCTGACAAAAAAAACTGTGGTTCGTCTATTACAGCTGCAATTAATTGATTAGTTTGACAACAGTTTTGATTATGAAGTGATTGGTTTGAGTATTTCTTTTTTAAGTCAAATTCTCCTAAATGTGCATATTTTTATAGATGTAACTAATTGATTAATCTGGATAATAATCGACAGATTAATAAAAATCATCGTGAATTGCAGCCGCCCCGTATACGTGCATTCTGACAATGTGGATCATACTGGAGCATTTTTGACAGCTTGCGTACCAACTGTGTAAAAATATCAGAAATAGACTTAAAAGGTGTCGTTATTTGAGATTCAGAGCGTTTCAATTGGTTCCCATCGGCTCCCAACATGGCGACGCCTGAGCCGGCTTCCTCGGCTGTAAACCCCGTAGAGAGCAGAGCAGAAAGAGGGAAGAAAGTATCCTTTATTGATCCCCTTGGGGAAATTCGTCTCTGCCTTTAACCCATCCAATACGGGCAGCAACTGGGGGTTCAGTGTCTTGCTCAAGGACACTACGACACTACGAGCTATGGGGAGACCGGGGATCGAACCGGCTACCTTGTGGTCTCTAAATGACCACTCATCCCATAACCAGAGGGTCAGGCTCACGTGCACTTAAAGCACGTGCGGGCAGCCCGGCTATGTCAACAAAGCAAGAAGGAGCTCGGATACACACACACAGACACACACAGACATAAAGAGACGGATACAGAGACTTCATTATCTGCTCAGAGAGATATTACTCCACAAAACATAGCAATTGGTTGTTTGCTGCTATATTAAAGCTCTGACGTTGAGTATAGCTCATGTCACCTTCCTAGAATATGTATGAAAGCTAAAAAAAAGGGCCGGTGTACAAGAATATAGGTGTAATATTTTCCAATAGGGATTATCATAAAACAGCCAAAAGCCACACAGATAGTTCCAAAGTGTGAGTGAACACGTCGATGCTGTGCTGTTCTGGGGGTGGGAACCGCTTTGAGATTCATGCTGAAACACGATGATGAGGACAGGGCAACGTGATAAAAATCCTCCAACGTGAAACGTAAAGAGCTAATTGCAATCTAGAGCCTCATGTTTAGCATCTGTGAAAAGAAATCGACGGAGTTAGCGAGCCAGGCAGCGGCAGGAGGAGCGAGAGTGAGTAAACTAATGTAAGAGAGAGGGTGCTGTGTTTTTACCGGCACCCTCTGCTGTGAAAGGGTCCATTTTGGGCCGGTGAGAGCGTTGCATCCTGCAGGAATGTGTTGCGGTCGCCGTGTTAGTAAAGGCTGGGTGTGTGGAGAGGAGAAAAACTGGGAGTAGACGGGGAGGGGTTTGCACAAAAAAAGCACAAAGCAGCAAGCTGGATTGAGTTTAGGTGTCCACCATGAACCGTCCAGTCGATGAAGAGATAAACGGACAGTCGGCTCCCAACGGCATACTTCATACACACGGATGTAGACAACAACAAACAAGAGAGTTAACTGCGTGTCTGTGCACAGATTGTAGCTTTTTTTACATTGTGTGCCAAAGCACGGGCACTCCCCCGGGTCCAGGATCGCAACTAAAAGGAAATAATAATGACGAGGGCTTTATCTAAATCCTCCGCCCTGCACAGCTTTATACAAGACTTAACTGATGAGTCGCCTCGCTCACCTCACTACTTGATATGTGATACGCACTATAAACCTCTGATATACAACGCACAAATGATGCATTAGCAAAGCAGACGTAAACAAACTCCGCTTCGACGTGGCTTACAACTATCCTACTAACAAATCCCCACCAGACATTGTTGAGGGATAACTTGAATTTCTTAAACAAAAGCGCTTTTGTACCCGAGTTAGTTTATCTCTCATGATGCCGCGGTTAGAGGGGAAAGTGATTCGGTACGTCATGCATCGCCGGGGCCTCAAAAACAATCGCATAAACGAGCCTGTTGAACAGTGTCAATACACCGAGTGACCTACATGACGTCCTAACCTGCAATGCTGCCAAGAACTGCATTTTCTACGGCCGGTGGGGGGTGCGAGGCCTCGAGCCAAAACAGCAATCTCAAGGATGAGTCCAGATTGTGTTGCAACGCCAAACGTTGCCGCATAAGCATGTGCGGCAGAAAAGTAACTGAATGTTGCTCGTGTTTCCTCTAAATAGCAGATAAATAACGAAGAGCCACAGCAAAGTGGATTAGACACCAACGAACACCAAGGCCCGATAAGCTGCAGGAAGGTTGGACACGCCACCCTACTGTAGTAGTGTTGTGACTCACACACACACACACCCAACCACACGGTGTGTGTGTGTGTACAAAACACAAATGCAGGCGTGTCAAGTACGTGGACACGCATGCACACTCTGGTGTGTGTGTGTGTGTCTGTGCAAAAAAGCAGAATGCGGGATTGCGCAAGGACGCGTCTATCACAAATGACACCAAAGAGCTCACGTAGGTGCTCCGCTTTCTGACTTTCATTATCCAGTCTGTGTCTGCGGCAATCAAGCTCAGCCCTGTTTGGCACACTGAATAGAACGGCTCTTGGCAGATTGTTTACTCTCTAAATTAAAACGAGACATTTCGTGAGCCAAATAGAGGGCCGAGGTGGCCTTATTTACTGATCAGACGATAAAAAGGGCCGGCTTTCTTTCTTATAATGAAGCTACTGTAACAATGAACTCAGAGAGCCGTTCCTCTGCCGAATTCACAATATTATATAAAACAACACGAAACACAAAGCGAATCCTCTTCTATCCACACAAAATTGTTCAGCAATTTGACGGCCGTCTTTTTCAAACCAAACAGAGAGTCAAAAAAAACAGAAGCAATGTGAGCTTAAAAAACGATCAACTGTCTCGTCAAGAATCCCCGCACATCTCTGTCAGGCTCCTGCAGGAGGGCAGCTGTTGCTAGATGCTGCCATGCATGCAGCTGCAAACAAAGGCTTGTGTGCTGCCAAAGTGTGCTGCTGCTGCTAAAAGCCAAAAATACTGCTAGTGTTTCATAACGTTCAACCCCTGTCGAGTGTGTGTGTGTGAGTGTGTGTGCACACACACTCCCTAAAATCGTTTTTTCTACTCTGTTTTGTCTGACCCTAAAAAAACAAAACAAATAGTGGTGTTGTAAAGAGGTAACAACCCAATCTGGGTAAAACAGCACAATAACCCGAGGGAAATGCAATTTCACAAAGATCTATTTGAGAGGCAGCTGTCCTCTTCCTGGAAGGAGACTTTTTTCTTTCTGTTTTACCCAGAAACAAGGGTGTGTGTGTGTGGGGGGGGGGGGGGGGGATTTCCTTCCTTCCTAACCTCCTTTAAGCACATCCGTTGATGCAAAGACAAATTAAGGATTTCATATAACTGCATCCATGTTCTCCCTCCCTCTTTCTTGCACATATATACTCTGCTGCTGCCTGTGTTTATTTCTGGAAGCTCACAACATGGCCGACATGTGCTTTGTTATTGTTAGCACAACATCATCCCTCTTGGCCTATAAGGGCCGCTTATCCTCCCCCATCCCACCCAAACACAACACAGTGGCCTTAAAGACACACTAGCTCGCAGTCCGGCGTGTTACATAGACATAAACAGACCAACGCGGAGCATTAACACGTGTGTTATTATCACCACCACACTCACCATTTGATGATGATGGCCATATGGAATATTTGTTTCTTGGAAAAAGGCACTGAGGGCAGTCTGCAACGAAACACACAGGATATCAATGGCAGTGTGTTTCAGATTAATGCTTTAAAAATAACAATTAATTCGTCCAATCATCACGTCATTATTATTAATGTACATTTAAACACAAACTATAACAATACAGAGAGCTTGCGGTGAAGACACATGAACTAGCATCCATATCGCTGCGCCGCAGACTAAACAATCTCACTCTCTTGCGGCTCGTCGACACAACACGACGGTCCTCTGTTGCGTAATCGGCCTCGCCTGAACACCGCTGTCATGTGTCGGATTATAGTATTTAATCTAGAGTAAAGTCTAATTAGATGTACTTGATGTACGCGAAGCTGCGGCTTCTCTCCGGGGTTAAGTCGTCTGGCTAAAGCGCATACGACTACTTGAAATGCTGCAAAAGTTCCTGGTTAGAAAGTAGGGCCGACTTTATATATATATATATATATATATATATATATATATATATATATATATATATATATGTATATATATATATATATATATATATATATATATATATATATATGGGGACACATTGCTTGCTCACACTGACGCTTTGTTTTGTGTTGAATTTCCGAGAGAGCCTTCAAAAAAAAAAAGTGTCGCGAGGCAGAAAACTACTGCTCGGTCGGACATAAACACGAGCCGTGTTTTAAATCACGTCACCCAACGACTCGACCATTGAAACCTCCTAATTTTCTATTTTTCTTCTTCTTCTTCTTCTTCTTCTTCTTTTTTGTACCTCAAACTGCCAATGTGCCGCTTGCAAAAGCTGCTTCGCCTGGTCCGCCGCACAACCCGCCGTCAGGACGAACTGGTTAATCATGACTTGATGTTTGAGTTCCTCCATTTTTCGACGAAGCCCGTGTCCTTGGCTCTGGAGCAGACTTTCGACCGTTTTCCTCTCTGTCTTCACTCTAGTTGTATTCCGTCTCTCTGCCTCAGTCGTCCACCATTACAGCCGGTCGAGCAAACACAAATATTTACTGTAGGAGCGGTAGTGGAAGGAAAAAGCGTAACGTGATTGACAGGCCGGCTCGGCCAATCACAAGAGAGCACCGCCGGGTGGGATTTGTATGCGCTCGCGCGGAGGGTCTCGGATCGTCGTGTGTTTTAAACAGACGCGGGCTTGTTCGTGTCCTCGAAGACACGGTGAAACGAAAAAAAGTTGCACGTTTAAAAGTGTGGGACACGTATGGCTTTGAAACCACCGCAGGGGGAAGCAAACCCCCCTCTCCTTTCGTCGAGTAACCTCAGACGGGGTTTGTTTTGGACTACAACTCCCGTGAGCACCCGCTTTGTTTGTAAAGCTCCAGGAGGCAGACTTTTGTGAATGACGGCCGCTCTCGTCCAATTCCCAGGCGCGCTGTGTCACTATCTCGCCAAATATGGTAAACAAATCCACCATCGCCAATTACATCGCTGGGAGTAAAATTAGGGGGACAGCCGACAGTCGTGTCTGCTCTGCGCCCTTCTCGTACCACTTCTGTGTGTGCGTGTGTGTGTGTGCGCGCGTGCGGGCGCGTGCGCGCGTCACACCAGGACCGCATCCTCTCTGCACGCATCAGTCCGGCATGCGGCGGCGTTACACATCTTCACAGCCCCCTTTGTCCTTTGTTGTCGTGTCAGAGTAAGGCTTTTACGTCTTCTTTGCTCAAAGACACTGCGGCAGGATGTTTGACTTCACGGGGTTCAAAACCGAGGTATGGCGAAGAAGAAGAAGAACGCTGCATGAAAAACTCAGCTTCATTCAGCAGTCGTGAAGAAATGAATGAGCATATAATAACATATCTTTAAAAAGAAATTGGTCCATATATTCGTTTTAATGAGGCATACGATTAAATAACAAAAAGAGCAGTTATGTGTGGTCACTTATACACAATAATAATAGTCAAAGATATGAATGAACAGTATAATACAATAGAGTTACATTAGTTATGTAATTACACCCTCTTGGATTATTATATTTGACAATACTATTACAATGCAAACAATAAATCCCTTGTTTTTCAATTCACACGTAGCGTGTGGATGGATTAGGATCAGTGGACTTATCTCGCCTTCTAAAGCAGCAGTTTGACTGCAGGCTGTGTGTAAAATGAGTCCTCTGATATCAACACACACCGCTGAGGATTGTGGGTAACTCCAAACTGTAAATGTTTTATAGCAAGTACAGTTTGTAGCCGCTATGTTGTTGTATGAAGGAAAAACATTTGAAATAGTGACATCTGCTGGTAAAGACAGGGCACCTGAAAGACTTGGCACTTGCCATAACTTATTATAAGCCAGAAAAAACATTGAAAGAGCCTTAAAACCTTTTTTTCCCTGCCTGTTCCCACACAAATATGTGATCACTCTCCTTGTCGAACTCTCGACAAGAAGGCGAATACACGTATTGACCAAAGTATCAAATTATTCCTCATGGATATAATTTTGTTTAAAACCATGTTGTGTTTCTCTTGTTTTATTATTGTGTGTGAAAATATTATCTGTTGAACTTCAGTGCTGTCAGGAAGAGAAAAGATCAAACAAAATGTGGAAAAACCAATAACATACAAGGGGAGTATTCAGGACCTCGATGTCACATCAGTAGCCATTCTCTATTATTATAACTTGTGATCATCAGTTGGCCTTCAACAATTCTCTAGTTGTGAGTTGTAGCCAAGAGAATTAAATACATTTACTCTTAATTAAACCCCCTCGAGAGCTTAACGGTGCTATAAAGGAGAAATGCATAGCCTGAAGGTGCAACAATCCTCTTTAGCAAACCTCTTTCAACCCATTAGAGATACTGTATGTGCTTAGTTGCAGCTGAAGGACAGCAGCAAGCCTGGCAACAATAAGAACAGCTGTTCAAACATTTGCCCGCCTTACCGAGCAAGCCTTTTGTCAAGAACCTGAATAAACCTGGAGACATTTTAAAAATCAAACCTCCTTGAAAGGTTACAGCAGCTGGCATCCTGGTATCCAGGTTCTTCAAGTGTCTCAGCATTGATTGTGCCACTCATCCATCCTCGGTGCCCTCCACCGAATGCCAGCCCTTGTCAGCCTCCGCACTCCAAATCCTTTAAACTCGGCAGATGTGTTGAGAAAATCGGTTTAGGGGAGGAAGGGAGATGGCTGGCGCTGCTCACTGTCGAAGGCATCCTCGGGCATCAGGAGGAAGAGGCATCGCTGATGCACGTGGACCTCAGCTCCGGCACACTTACTCCTGTGAAGTCTTTCTTCGTCTGTGCATGCATGTTGGTTTCAGTGTGCAATCTTTGACCCGCGTGTTGACTATGGTAGCTTTGTGTATCCCACATGCGTAGACAGCAAGGCCTGTTTGCTGCCGCATGAGCAGGTCAATGTGAGGTCTTTAAATCCACATCTTTTCACTCAGAGGCCAATGACATCTCAACTGTGTTTGGTCATCAGGGTGCTGAGGCTTGTGTGATCGGAGGAAGGGATGAACAGCACAAAGATATAACGAGGGGCATATGTTCCTCTACAATGATTAATTACATTCCTTCTTCTTAATAGAGCAGAACATATGAGAAACATGATGTAAAGGGCGGATTTGACATATGCAGTGAAACAACATTTGTGAACACAGGGCGCTGCATGGCACATGCCTCACACACCGATTGGAAAGAGTCAGGGCTTTCTTCAAGATGCAGGGAGTATTTGTCAGCCTCCAGGCCTCCATGTCATCAGTTCCATCAGTGCCTTCATGCAGGGTTGGGAACGCTGGTAAAACTGCAATGCAGTATTGATCCACTGGGTGGCAGTGTGTCCTCATGATTCACATTGCCTCTGCCGCTCACTTCCACACGCAGTATTAATGATGGATTACAATCTGTTTTACCTGAACATGTGTACTGACACCAACAGTTTGTGGACATCAATAATGAAGGGATTTGTATTGTGCATGACAAACATCTGTCTTTAAAAAAAATATGCTCAAACGTAATTATGTCGCTTTTGCTGCTCTGGCAGCCCCACTGATATAAGGTCACAGAAATAATTGACATGATTGATTTAACATTTTAATGTGAAGATCAATGGGGAATCAATGGGGGTCACAATCAGAGGGTCAATGGGGCTTTTACAATATATTGGGAGATCAGTTGATTGTAGTGATATTATGATGTGATAGATGTATTACACTCTGCTCAACATGAGATGCACCTCTCTTCTCTCTGAGTTTTTGCATTATGTGTAGTATTTGTTTGTATTACGTCTTTGCTTTACAAAATGCATGCTTCTCCAAATAAAATACTGCAACACCTTTTTTTTTCATCATGAGCCACTAAACTTTTTAAAAGTTGTACTTCATCAAATATCTTATGGCTGGACTACAATATGAAAATACCGTTGTTGATGTCCACCAAAGGACAAATATACCGAGAAGAAATTACACATGTATTCAATCAACACTTGCCTTTTTTTCCCTCCACATTTGCAAAGAAAACAATAATTAGCCGCTGCGTGAGAGCATTATACACGCAGTTCAAGTGGGCGGTCCCCCGCAGGTGCCAAAGAGCGCTCCAAAGCGGGACCTGTGGCGCGTCTTTTCCAGCGCCACGCGGGGGGCCGTGACGCGCCTCAGAGGTCACGTTACACTTCAGCCCCGTTTATGGGATGGAGAGAAAGATTAAAGGCAGCGACTGTTCTCACTGCAGCGAAACCTGCACTCATTCGACAATCATTTGAGTGCCCCTTTTGTGTGTGTGTGTGCGTGTGAGAGAGAGAGAGAGAGAGAGAGAGAGAGAGAGAGAGAGAGAGAGAGAGAGAGAGAGAGAGAGAGAGAGAGAGAGAGAGAGAGAGAGAGAGAGAGAGAGAAACCTGGAGAAGCAAGGACAGCCAGCCAATCAGAAATCCCCTCAGGCGATTAAAGGGATGGTGGGCAGTCTCTCGGGCTTTATGAGCGACTTATTTTACAACCTCCTGCACACATTTTCACATCTTAACCTCCCAACAGACACCGCAGCTGAGCCCAGCGTTTGGATGAGTAGCAGTGCGGTTCTCCTGACTCGGCATGGATCGGTCCTGAGTGGCGCTTTCCCTTCCCTTTCCCTCCACACGCGCGCCCGCTGGATGATACTCGCCCTCCCCGTCCCGCCGCACTTGTTGCGTAAAAACTGGATGCGCCACTGAGTCCTTGGAGAGGAGAGAGAGAGAGAGGGAGAGAGGCAGGGCCGGGCTGCAACAGGTGCACGCAGATAATCTTCCCCTAAAACCGACTGCTCAGTAGGTAGGGATATTACTCATCATTTGGCAATTTAATATGTTGTTTGTTTAGAGATATTTTACCCAGATAAATTCATCCGTGGTGTGTTTTTGTAATTAAAAAAAAAATGTTTTTCCTTTTCCTTTTTCTCTCTCACTCCGCTGGCTCGAAGATAAAACACAACTTTAAATGCTGATCTGAAGCTCCTCTGGCCGTCTTCCTCACTCATAGCCAGGATGCCAGTTCTGACGAGCCCCGACATTGCCAACAAGTTTAAGGAGAAATGGCTGTCTCTGTACCCGGAGGATCAGGTCACCGGGTCCGACTCCGCGCCCCTGGACGACAGCCTCACCAGCCTCCACTGGCTCCAGAACTTCTCCATCCTCAACGCGGACCCGGAGCGACCCAACGGGCCCGGACCCGGCTGCCCTTCCTCCCAGCAGAACCTGTATCTGAAGCGGCTCGGCTTCCCCAGAGGAGGCTCCGACTCTCCGTCCAGCCCGCCGGCCGGGGACACCGCCGCCACCGGGATGCCGCTGTACCTCGGCAGCCCCGTGACCTCCGGCAGCCACTGCCCCCCCGCGGCGCCGAGGTTCGCCGATTGCGCGCATCCAGGGAACACCTCCTACCCACAGATCCACATCCAGGCCAGCCCGCCCGTGGAGGTCGATTACAAAACCAACCCGAAAGTCAAACCGCCCTATTCCTACGCGTCTCTCATCTGCATGGCCATGCAGGCCAGCAAACAGCCCAAAGTGACTCTGTCCACCATCTACAACTGGATAACGGAGAATTTCTGCTACTACAAACACGCGGAGCCCAGCTGGCAGGTAACCGAGACCCGGCGAGCTCACCCTTCTATTATTGATGAGTCAGACAAATGGAGAGGCAGGGAGAGAAGTTTGAGCAATTGATCCCAGTGTCAGCATCAGACACCATGGATATGCCACAGGGCATCAGACAAGGCCTTTCTTTCTTTCTTATCAGCGGGAAGAAACAAAACACATCAGATGTAGATGCATATTTTAAATACTCCAGCATGACAAGTGTTTCTTAAAGCAAGAGTCTTAGAAATTTCCATTTTCTATGAGAGTGTGCATATGGGTTTTTGTCTGAGGGGAACGTTGATAGGGTGGAGAAAGCACTCCAAACGCTCGAGCGTGAGTGTGTGTGTGTGTGTGTGTGTGTGTGTGTGTGTGTGTGTGTGTGTGTGTGTGTGTGTGTTAATGAGGGCTCCTGAGAGAGATGGCAGCTAAGCACAGCTGATCATGTTTGAGATTCACAGAGCTGCCTGTTACTAGAAAGCCTCATTAGGTGCATTTGCTTTCCTATACAAACAACAACAATACCCCCCCTGCCTCCCTCTTCCCGTCTCTTCTTCTCATCTTAAAAAGACAAGCAGACACGTTCTGTTGTGCATCACTAAACTAAAATGTGTTCATGTTAAATATACCTTTTTATTGTGTGTGTTTGTCACAGAACTCGATCCGTCACAACCTGTCCCTCAACAAGTGTTTCAAGAAGGTCCCCAGACAGAAAGACGAGCCGGGGAAGGGAGGCTTCTGGCAGATTGATCCACAGTATGCAGATATGTTCGTCAATGGCATCTTTAAACGCAGGAGGATTTCTGCTAACAACTACAGCAGCAGCGGCGCCGGCGGCAGCAGCAGCAGCGGCGGCGGTGGCCCCTACAGACAGAACAAACTGGTTCAGGGTTACCACAGCACACAAAATGGCTGCCCGTACCAAGAGGTTGGCGAGAAACGGAAGCACCCGCCTTCTAAGAGCAACAGCAAGGCGATGCGGGCGACCGAGTCGCCTCTTTTAGCGACAGAGGCCCACAAGGCAGACATCCTGAGGGGGGACTTTGACCTGGCCTCGGTGTTCGACGACGTTCTCAGCGGGAACTGTAGCACCTTCGAGGATTTGGACATCAACACGGCGCTGAGCTCCCTGGGCTGCGAGATGGAGGTTTCCATGCAGGGGAGGCAGCACTCGGCGGGGCTGGGGAGGTGGTGCGGCGGCGGCGGCGGCAGCGGCGGGGGGGACGTCCCGGGTCAGAGCCAGCACCTGAGCCACCTCCAGTCCTACGGTTACATGGAGCTGAGCGTCGCGTCCATGGATTGCACGGGCATTATGGGAGAGCTCCATGTGCCGCAGCAGCAGCAGCAGCAGCAGCAGCAGCATCCGCTGCAGCAGCAGCTGGACCCGGATCAGCTGCTCCAAAGTCATCACCACCTGCAGCAGTTCGACGAGGCCTCCGCTCTGTTCCCGGAGCAGCCCGAGGAGGCGGTGCTGCAGCCCTGGGAGGAGATTAAAGAGGAGGAGCAGGCGATTCCTCTGACTCTGGATCAGGGCTTCGGCCTGTGCGAGGGCTTCTTCACGGAGATGCAGCCATGGGAACGAGTGGAGGCTTATCTGTGACCTTTGACCCCGAACCTCATTGACTCCTCATTATCTTCTCCCGATGACCTGAGCATGTCTGATTACTGGTCCAATATTACTACCAAAAGGGTAACACTGGTTAGAACTACGGCGCGGCTACGTCTCTTACATTACAAACACGGTCATATCAATCTATCTTGAACTATGAACCCAGTTAACAAAGATGCCCGTTAGAAAAGACAGTGACTGTAAAGTTTGTTGGATGAAGTTATTCAGGCTTGTTTCCTGGCAGAGATGCACATTTCTTCCTGAGGTGATTGACAGCAGTGCGTAACATGACACAGCAGTGATGTATCGCGCACAAAGATATGACAATACCACAGAGAAACGTTAATAAAGCAAATTAAAGTTTCACGTGGCACGCGGAGGATTATCGCACTGCGTAGAATAAAAGGCAGCAAAGGTTTTCTTCAGAAGGAAGAACAATGACGAGACTGCGTGCAGAAAACGGGACTAATTTATCCTTCAAGTTGGATTCCCTGGAACTATAACAGCTGAAATGTCAGACGGCCGGTGATGGAGAATGTGTGGAAATGAGTGCTGACCTGCAGCTATTTATCACTCGAGGGTTTTTGATGAAATGATGACAGAAGCAAAGTGAAGATAACCCGACCACCCTCCTTCGAGGCACTCTCCACGAGCACTGTCACAGGACGGAGGCAACACGCAGGATTCTATTTTGCTACATTAGCATTTAACTTCTACTTTTTTTTCTTTTTTACTAACATGCAGCAAAATCACCCATTCATCAAGTTATTGGAGCAGGACGGAGACTTTAAATTCATAGTCTAAGATTAGAAATCAGTCATTTATGACTCGTTAAATAGTCAATTTAATATATATTCACTAAAGTATATAGCATGAAGCTAGGCAGGAATATTTGCCATTTGTCTACAGTTATGAGCGGAAAACTGATCGCTTTCTCGTCATGAAAATCGGAACATTATGCACTTTGATAGGCAGCAGTTTTAGGAAAGCGAGACAGCGATGATTTCCAGGATGCTTAGTTACATTTTTTATCATATTAAAAGGATGTTTTCTAAAAGTTTACTGACCATAATGACCGTGATGCATATGCTGGACTTGACCATATCAGTTTGTTTCTGGACATGAACTCAACACTGCAATAAGTCAAGTGGGCAATTTTGTTTCTGTTTGTTGTTTTTTTTGCTGCGATATAATGTTTTTCTTTCCAATTATATACAAAACTGGGCATTTGTTGATTATATTTCGCCAAATTTGTTGATAAGGAATATGCAGTTCATTGGTGTTTCTGTGTTGATTAATAAGAAAAAAGAGACAGTTGGGTTTTCTGTCACTGGGTGATGGATTTGTCCTTATTGATTACTTTGCTGTATGTCCTTTTTTATTTGTTGTTTGAGAATATATTAACTCGGCTGCTTTGAGGAGACAAATGATGAGCAGATTCATAAACTCAACACTTAAAGGCCAGATTTTCTTATTGTATCACATTGATCAAGTTTGATAGGAGCTCTTTAATCCCACCATGTTATTTTCATTTGTACTTTTTTAAGCTGTTTAAAAATGCAATCATGCCTTGATGCAATAAAGGGTGTCAATTAAAGAAGAACAATAACAACAACACAAATCGTTTACTTGTCATTGTGAAATATGTGAGATTAAAACACGATGCAGTATAAAGCTGTAGGCAGGGCAATTATATGAGCTCGAGCTCTGTGTGTGTGTGTGTGTGTGTGTGTGTGTGTGTGTGTGTGTGTGTGTGTGTGTGTGTGTGTGTGTGTGTGTGTGTGTGTGTGTGTGTGTGTGTGTGTGCAATCAGGAGATAAAAGGTCTATGACAGTTTATCATTATTCAGCACAGACATGTCTGGACTCGCTTGGTATTTAAAACACACAGCAGGTAGATATGAAAGCAAACTACAATAAAATGCAATCTGAGACATTAGTCCGCAAATTCTTCCGTAAGCATGAGTTTTGATTGTTGAAACTGATTTAGAGAAATGTGTATTCAACCATGACCATTGTTGGGACAACAATAGCTATAATTGCACTCAATACACACTCACGTTCATGAGTATCTGAGGTCTGAGTGGCTTGAAGCGGGTAACATTTGAGGAGGAAAAGGTTGAAAATCAGTTAGTTAGTAATTAGCCAGACATTAATTAAGGAAATAAATAAGTAACAATGATTTGGCATTTGTTAAATGTTGGGCTTTGCACACACTTGACAAAAAAAAGTGAGGGCTGTTCTTTGACGCAGTGATGCTTTGAGCTAAATGCTAACACCCTGATGGTATGCGTGTTAGCATACTAGCATAAAATAGCCCTAAAGCACAAAACCTTTTTGTAGAAAAATCAAAATATATGCAATACACAACATGAGAATACAAAAGTTCACAGACTAACAATCTACAGCCATGCTAGCAGCTTTGAGAGGCTCATGCAGAAGTCAAACTCATGATGTCGATTGAGGAACAATCAGGGGATCTACAACTTCATTAAGATTCCTCCTCTGCAGACAATAAACGTCTGGAAAGAATTTCAATCAATGAAACAGCTGTCAAGATGTTTCAGTCTGAACCAAAGTGTTGGCCGTCATCAGACCAATATTGTCATCGTCACAAAGTCCGATGAGAGCGAATGAGAAGCATGCAGTGACTAACATGCAAAAAAGTGTTACAAGTGAGTGTAGAATCATAGTCTTCTGGCAGGATGCCCAAACTGTGCAGCGTGAATAAGTTCAGAAACATAGATCTCTGCCCGAGGACCTCAAAGTTCTTGAGTGGCCAGAAGTTTAAACAGACAACTCAGCCACGCAAAGTGCAATCATACCTCCATTGCAGCGAGTTCACGTTCTTTACTGCTGATTGAAAGTTGTGATCGTGTGCTTCAGGATCAAACGAGTCGAATGAGAGGACGAACAACTCTCTAATCAACACTTCTGTCAACTCAAATGAATGCACTGAAGAAGTAACACTTTCGTGCTCTCGCTCCACATGTTGACCCCATGTTGACAAAAAAGTGAGGGCACGGTGGTGCTTTGATCTAAATGCTAACACCCTGATGTTTTTGCATGTTAGCATACAATCGCAATAGCATACAATAGCACTAAAGCAGGAAACCGTTCTGTACAAAAATCCAAACACACGTCTCATAGCTGTTAGAAATTGCTCTCAAAACTCACCATCACACCCCCGCTCCACCTTTTCTAGGGTTTTGGTAGCATGCCCTGTATATGAAAATGTGCTTTTCCACCTCAAATCTCTTTTTAATTGAAATTGTTGGAGGAAAATGGGCAGAAATGCGGCTTATCCCTGTCCCTCTGGCTCTGAGCTCCCAGCGGCGACAGGTCATGTGTGGAGATCTCCAGGAATGGGTGGAATAGCTCAGATTCCTAAAAACAGCAGGGACTACAGCCTGATTCATGGCCCGAGACGTGCGACCACTGGCCACCATGCATGGAGAGAATCGCCCCAGCTGGTGGAGGAGCTGCTCCTGTAGCAGCTGCGGGTCACTTTATCCCACCGCTGAAGGCCAAGAGGCAAACTCTATTTCCAGAGGAAATGTGAGGAAAGTTGGAGAAGCATCATCAGTGTCACTCGACGGCTCAAGTTGAAGGCTAAAGAGGCAACATTTGTCCCCAAACGTGTCTGAGTGTGTGTGCGTGTGTGTCTCTGTGTGAACTTTCACATTTGTCTCTGTTTGGCTGTGACCGCGTGCACATGTGCTTGTGTGCGGTTTCATTATATTCCCATAATGTTTGTGTTGGTCCACAGGCTTCTTTGTCTGCACTCTCGCTGATGTGTGCGCTGCCCGCTGAGCGTGTGTGTACACGGCTGCGATCTGAGCCCCGTGGCGGCCCAGATAACACTATCTCTGTGGAGCCAGAGCCCCGTGGTTCTATTCAGCGCGCTGGATGAGAGGCTGGGACTGCCCAGCACGCGGACCTGCTCAAAGAAGGAGGAACAAGCTGGGCTGTCACCGTAGGCTAACCTGGCTCATAATGGTTTATAACCTCCTCCTTGGTGCCCCTCTCGGGGGCTCTGCATCATGCGTGTGAGCTCGGGAGGGTTGCACAGAGAAGGGCAAGAGACAAGAAGAGGGTGTATTCCGTGTTTTATTGCCATCATGGCACCCTCTGGACTGCTCCTGATTAGACTCAAGCATGAACAGGGTCAACCAGCTTTGCTAAAGAAGCGCCCCTCCCAGCGTGACATAGACAGAGGGTTCAACTGTTCATTTATTGGGGATAGCCACGGAGCTATTCTTTAAGGGGAAAAGCGAATAGAAGACATGATGGGGGTCCCTCACTAATTAGATCTTTCATTGTGGCACAAAGCAAAAAGTGGCAGCGGGAAATACGCCCTAAGCCGGTTTCATAGCCCCCAGAGGAACCCCTGAGAGCGGGCGATTACATGTACAAATAACTGATAAATGCAATTTCCTCATGAATCAAAGCAAAGAATCACACACGTGTCAGGAAAGGACCTTCAGCGGGGGTAACCTTCACCTTTTCTGAACTGGCGGGAAATTGTCATCCGTCTCTTGTTTCCAAGCCCTCATCACATATTGATAAGGGAAAAACACTGGGATGATATTCAGTGGTCCGACCGTCCATTAATGCCTCTCCAGACTGGCGCGACACAAGAGGAGCGACGCAAGCAGGAAATACACCTAAATAGTCTTTCCAACAGGCTGTTGTTTATGTATAAGATGCTAATGAGGTTTCCATTTAGATTGCCTGTTCCATTTTGAAAGGAATTGTGGATGGTCGATTAGAATAAAAGCACTGCGGCGCGGTCCGGTGAGGGCGTTTTCTTTTATTTACGGAGATTAGGGGTTTTACCTACTTGAAGATGAAATTGGTAAAAGTGTGCACATGGCCATGTTTACATAAAAAAAAGACAGGATCATTACTCCAAGAGCTGAATGTTTCCTCGCATTAACCTCCCACAAAAGCCTTCTTGGTGGAGTTTTTTTGTCCCGGAGAACCTTTATGCTTCCAAATGTGGGAATGACTAATGAAGGCTGGATCGCCAATTTGCCAACGCCACGTGAACCCACACAGAAACCCTCTAGATTTTGTTTTGATGTGCTAATTTTATTTATTCGGGGGGCATGTAGTGCAGACAAATGCAGGTGTGCAAATGAGTGCAAACACAACTGCACTCACAGATGGCAATTAGGAATACGTATAGAGGTTATTTAAAACCAAACGCACCCTTATAGGAGTGTTCAGGGCTTAAATGTAACATTCTCTTTCTGCACCGGTTTTCTTCTCGCCTTGTTTCTCTTACAGTTCTGTGACTTGTGGCACATATGCTCAGGGTTGGGCAAAAACATCACGAACAATTCCCATTACATCTGTTACGCTCCTAAGTACTCAGAGTGCCTTTCCCATGAGGGCCTTGACCTTTACATTTTTCTGCGTTTTAGGGACAGTGCTGCTGCTAGTTAAGATAAGGAACTCCAATTAGGTCAACCTTGTGGAAAACACACTCAGTGTCCACTGCAGAGCACTCTGCACATCTTCTCCGATGGCATCACTCAGTCAGTCGAGCAAAGGGATCGTTTAACTGTAAACGTCGGGCCACTCCTGTGCACCGCTGCTTTGTGTTGGTGTTGTGAACTGAAATTCCACCGGCAAGACGGTGTCATGTGTCCTAATCTCCCCCATTAGCACACAACATGTGATATTTGCACGTAGAAGACTTTAACATATGGTATAGTATATAGTATATACAGTATCATTTGGCTTCCCCCCCAATCGAGACACTAACAGACTGTAAAACACACTTAATTCAGACTCAAAAACAAGGAGCGATGTATGCAGACAATTGTCTCAAAGTTGGCGTAAAAGACAGTAGCTAGCTACTAGTTAGCTAGCTAGCTAGCTAGCTGTCAGTTATTTGTTTAATTGACTCCCGAGTGAACTCTCTGAAGCTATTCGTTTTTGTCGAGCACTTTACACTCTGACAGCAAAGAGTTCAATAAAAGTGGACAAGGCCACACGGCTAATAGGATGCGTTAGCTAGCCCTTTCCTTTGACATCGCATCACTCCCTTCCCAGCCGTCAAGACACCTTGTTATTGGTCAAGGCTGTCAAAGTGCACCTAATTCTGGCCAGACCCAGCCTGAAGAATATCTATTCCCGCGAAATTGGCCTGAAAAATTGCATGTATAAATAAGAAAGCAACCTGCGTATATCAGCATGTATGTGTGTGTGAGTCCAGTTGGCTTTGTGTGTGTGTGTATGCGTATGTGTGCATCTTGGCATCCACCGCTCGGTCACTGAAAGACATTCTTGCCCCGTGGCTTCGGTCTCTGTGGTCGCGGGGAGCGGCTGATTGTCCAACAGGCAGACAGGAGGAGGGCACACACACACAAACGGACACACACACACACACACACACACAGACACACAGCATAGCATAGAGACAATTGAGCACAAAGACCCAAGCCAGTCACAGATGACTCAGGCTCACAGATACAAGTGCACAAACCCCTCACGCTGTCAAACGCTTGCACACACTCATGCCCACACATGAGAGGGCGAGCCAGAGGGCAGCGTGTCAGGAGAGTGAGCGTGGACGAGAGCGTAGACAGCGAGCCAGGACAGCGCTGGAGCTCGGCCACTCACACAGCGTCGATCTCTGCGCCAAGGAGCGGAGCAGAAAACAAGTCTGGACCGACCTCCTCAATCTGGCCTGCTGCTCTCCGGCTGACTCCCGGCCAGAAACCTCCTGGTCGGATCGCCGTCGAGCTCCAGAATTCATGGTCACAAAGACTCTTGCCAGGTTCAAGATACATGCAACTTTTTGTCCAGAGGCAGCTGAACGTGTTGTGCCGTCTGATCAGTGGATTCCAACTATAGCGTCTGCATGCAGAGGCCCATCGAGTCGTCTATTTCAAGTGATTTTTATAGTGGATGTTAACACTAAGAGTGGATATTGGTACTGTAATGTTTTCATACAGATAAATTAACAGTTTCAACAATTTATCCCTTACATTTAGCTATTCAAATAGTTTATAAATTACTATCTATTTTAACAGTTAATTCATTATAACTAGCTAACTATTTCAACCACTTATTTATTAATTTTAAGCAGTTTTTTAAAACTGTTTATCCGTTATGTTTAGTCAATTATTTAAATTGTGTGTCCATTACTTTAAGTTATTTAAATTGTTTGTTTTTTTTAGGCTAGCAATACACTTTAAATTAATAATTTCCACTGTTTGTTCATTACTTCAAGCTAATTATTTTTGACTGCTCATTCATTACTTTTTACGCATTACTGCAGAAGTACATTTACTCCGTGTTAGGAATCATGGATCTAGATGAAATGTCTGTTTAATTCATTGCATTCACTTCACAGGACGGAATAAATCCACACATTGTCTAAAGTCAGCCGTTAGACCTTGGCTTGAGAGAACGGTCTTTGACTATTTCACCATTAAAATCAAAAATGTCTTTCTCCACCACAAGGCCGAGAAAGACAAGGATATTCCTTGAGAAGCAAAGAGACGGAGATAAGACATACAAAAGATGCTAAAATGCCTCATTTCTGCTGTATGTCTGTGTGTGTGTGTGTGTGTGTGTGTGTGTGTGTGTGTGTGTGTGTGCATCCATGCGTGTGTGTCTTTGACAGCAATCCA
Source organism: Clinocottus analis (assembly GCF_023055335.1). Lineage (NCBI taxonomy): Eukaryota > Metazoa > Chordata > Actinopteri > Perciformes > Cottidae > Clinocottus > Clinocottus analis. The sequence goes on along the minus strand of NW_027175920.1, from coordinate 10,949,351 downwards.
AGGTTGTGCAGGTGCATGTGTGTGTCCTTCCACCCCCGCCTGCTATCCAGGACCTCTTCAAGCCACTAGACTGCCTCCACCACCCCTTCCTCCAGACACACACACACACACACACACACACACACACACACACACACACACACACACGCACACACACACAGTTCTCCCATTCTTCGCCCTGTGTCTGCACGCTGCTGAGGGCTCTTATTTGATTAGCTGCGATTTGCTTTGTGAAGCAGTGGAGCATTGGGCTCACCGGGGGAGCTGTACACAGCACACACACACACACTTTGGCGGACGCATGCAGGGGTTCTCAGGCAACACACACACAAAGACACATACAGGATACATGATAAATAAAGGAACAGAAACATATTATTATGGACATGAGCGCGACAAAGGAAGATCTTGAGAAACAAATCCCATTCTGGAAACATGTGGACCTGACATGTGAGGGCCACGGCGTTCACCGCAAACAGCTCCTTTAGCGGTGACTAACCAGCGTCTGTTTACTGGCCATGACCTCATTCCAGCCTTCTCAGGAAATCACCTCTGATTACATAAGGATGACTGTGGAGCGATACCCTATCTGCTGGGCCTTAGTCGCACTAACCACCTCCTTCAATAATGAATGCCAGGTCAATGTGTTGGTGAGGGTGCGTGTGTGGGACACAAACAACGGCTGTCCTTACGTCAATGTCGGACTCCATGTGGCTTTGTGTTCCCTTCATTCATCAGGGAGGATGCACACGAGGTGACAGATTAAAGGAAACCGATGAGAAGGTGTGTGCTGAGTCAGCAACAGTTGTTTGACCACAGTTTGTGAAATAGTCACAATGTTTTAATCTATTGATTCGTGGACACGTTTTTGGATTGTTTTCCGCTTTTCTCACGCATTACCTTCAAAATGTATTTCAATGAGAAGTATTTATGAGTATTAACTAATTAACACCTCACAGTTAGTTTATGAAAGCAGTCACGAAGGCGCCACTTAACCACAATGCTTTGAGACACACCGTCTTGAACACTATGGTCTTGGAGTTGATGTTTTTTGTGTGTTTTGGTGGTTAGGAATAACCAGTAAGCTGCTTTTATTAAGGAACAGTGTATTTGGCTGAGTGGCTCAGTGGTTAGCATGCCCGTCTTATTCCCAAATTGCTCCCCATTGGTGTGTCCACGGTGTATAGAGCCGACATGTAAGTCGCTTTGGATAAACGCGTAAGCTAAATGCAATGTGCACACGTTTATTTTATTGTTGGTTTGTGCTAAAGAGTACAAGTTTAAAAATGAAAAAAGATCTGGAGATGAGAAAGAAGTGATCCGACCAGACCTCACCAACCCTCTCCTCGTCTCTGAACTGCCAGCGGTCGAGTTGAATGGTGGATGAGTGATTCAGCTTTTAACAAGGAAGATGGACAAGTGGAATAAATTGCATCCGTTTTGATACTTTTTAAAAACTCTCCCTCGTGAGTCTGACAATGACCGATAAGATATGCAATACGTAGTGTGCTGAATTTGAAAAACTGTATTGGACGTTGGAAACAACCATCTTCAGCATTGATCTGAAAACCAATTGGCCAAATAAAACCTACAACACGTCTACCGTGAAAGTTCAATGCATACGAATGGCAGCATTATGATCATAAAAGAACATAAAAGAACAAAGAAAAAGTGCGTATCTATCAGGCTCTTTGTCTCGCTCACAGACCTCGGGGACTTCAGGTACCACATCTTTCCTTGAAAATGTACAACTCTAATCTTGAGTATTCAGCTTATTTTTCTTCAGAATATCTATTTTGGATGTTTTAACCTACAATACCACCTACAATTGCTCAGAAGCAGCCTTCGTACACTCAAGTCTCCTCCAATGACCATGAGCGGCGATTTTCCCGTCCTCATTTCTTGTTCTCTAATCCAGCACTCCTGTGTTTCTGCCTCTCGCCCACACCCCTCCCCCGTCCACCCTCCACCACAAGGGGTTAATTAAAACTGATTGGGTCCTCTGAGACTACACCTGCCTCTGACAGGTAAGGCATGGGCTCATACGAGCAGCGTGTGACTCTATGCGGATGATATGTGCTTAGCACATCAGTCTGTTGGCACATCATGTGCTCTGCTGCTCTGCGTTTCGAAGCGGTCCCATCAGAGCGCCATGATAGCCATCAGAGTGTCTGTTGGTTTAGACATACGCATCTGTGTGTGGCCTCCAGCATTTATCTCTGAATTTGCATGTGATGTGTGTCGGCGGATACGTATGCATTTCATTTGTGCGCGTGCCCTCTTCGCAGAGCCACTTAAGGGGCTCACGCTTGATGTGCTGATTAGACTCTGCTCGCTGGAACCAATCGCTGCTCTGCTTTGAGTTCACGCCTGTCTGCCTCTCTGTCACGTTGAGAGCCGTTGAAGGAGGAGACGTACAGTTTAAACCTCAGATCACCACCTTCCCCATCGCCGGGATCCCAAACACAACACAAAGTATCATCCGCTAGAGGGTTATTGCATTCCACACGGATGCTGATGGAGCAGAAGCCCGCGCTAAGTGGTCAAATGCGTGATTGAAATAGTGATGTAAAACATGATGGCCCGCATTACGGCTGCGATTTTAAGCGTGTGTGTGTGTGTGTGTGTGTGTGTGTGTGTGTGTGTGTGTGTGTGTGTGTGTGTGTGTGCGTGTGTGTATTTGCTGGCAAGTGAGGTGTTTGTGTGTAGATGCAAGAACCAGTGTTGTATAACAGCAGCTGGCAGGGGAGAGGTGCAGCAGAAACACACACACACACACACACACACAAACACACGCAGACACGCACACTCACGCGCGCTCGGATCCCGCTGCTAGGTTGGCAAGTAGAACAGTCAAATTAGCCACTGGAGAACAAACCGATCCAAGAACTCTGCAGGGAAAAGGTGAAGGGGAAAGAAGCAATAGAACGGGGAGAGAAAGAGAGAGAGAGAGAGAGAGAGAGAGAGAGAGAGATGGAGTGGGTGGAAGAGGTGAAGAAAGAACGGCACGGACATGACAGAGAGGAGGAAGATGAGAGGCAGCACCGTGAGGCGAAGCCACGACAGAGTTGTAAACGAGTCTGAAAAAATAAAGAGCGGGGTAAATGGGAGACGAAGAGGACGTAGTTGAGGGAAGACGTGCAAAGTGAGCCAGTGTGAGTAAAGTAGTGAGGGTGGAGGGGTGAAGGTGGTGTAACAAGGGGACATGTGCATTATGACGCTGTAACCATAAAACTCGCAGCACCGAGGGGACAACTCAGCTGATGTACAGTTCAAGTTATTTGAAGCTGAGCAAGAACATGTGAACCTAATAATAATATTAAAAAAGATTAGAGAAAACACAGATCATGCAAATGTCACGATATCTTCCACACAATGGAGATGATTGTGTAGATCGGGGCTCTGAGAGAATGTCCGCAGCCATCGGCAGTAATGACAGAATAACTTGAGATAAAGAACAAGGTGAGAGTAAACAAGCGCTCCCTCATGGTGCAGCGTGCCCTTCATGGCCAATTAGCGGCCCAACCAAATGTAACCTTGGTGGGACCTGGCACTGCACTGAACCCTTGAGCCAATCGCTGTACTTTTCACGTGTGCATTACTCGTCCAATTTGTCCAAATTCACGATGAGTTTGCGTGACACATTCACAAGCAACCACAATCAACGAGCCACGATCCCACGACAACAAAAGGGATCAATGAGCTGAAAGCGAGTGTTGTCGCAACGGCAATCTTTTTTTATTGTTCTTAACTTCACGTTTTTATTAAAAAGACACATGAAGGGTGGTGGTGGAGAGCACATGCGGCCGTGGACGTAGTCGTCGTGACGTCACGTATTGATTCGTGGACTGCTGTTTTAAAGCCTTTCGAGTTTGGCATTTTGTCCGTCGCCGTCTTGGTTTTTGAGCGTCACCTTAAAGTTTTGCTCCCAGACGTCACGCTGAAGAGCTCAGAGCGCTGAAAAGGACACTTTTAGGCGACTAAGATTTTACAATAAACTGTGAGGGCGTTAAAGTTCGAGGACAAACGTTGGACAACGTTGTGGTAGCGACCTGTCAATCACAAGGCAGCCACGCCCTAAAGCATAGCGTGCTTTATCGTCTATTTCACTCTAAAAGGTGATAACTTACTAAATAAGCATCAGGCTGTATTGAAGAAGACTTGAAACTATCAATCAAGACCATAAACTAATGTTTACGATATTTACTAAGGTCATAAATCATGTGAGTATAGTATACATTCACATACTACTTACTTGTCTTTTCTTTGCAACCTGTTCATCTGATCACTGCTTGTGTGTCTCTTTGTGTGTGAGTGTGTGTGTGTGTTGACATGGTGAAGTGGGTGATCTCGTGGTTAGATCAATATCTTTACTCAACAACTGGACAAGGAGCTCATTTCATGCAAAGCATGGTTCATGTAACTAGATGGTTTTCCTCGTGGTCTGCGTGTCGTTATCCCAGAGACAGATCTCTTCAGCGAGCCAGTGATGCCAGCTAGTTAGCCTCACTTTCACTCCTATACGGCCGACGAGCTATTACTCTCTTCACAGAGACTTACAGACGTGAAGCGACCTGTCAATCAAAGCTCAGCTTTTGGGTTCATGAATAGACAGTGTACAAGATGAGAAAAAGAAAGAGAGATGGAGATGAGAGAGGAAAGAGGAGGAACAAGTACTGCCCAATGTGCCCAGGATAGGATTAGCATCATGCTGATCATATATATATATATATATATATATATATATATATATATATATATATATATATATATATATATATATATATATATGTTCTTTGGCTTACCTATAGGTTCAATTCACAACAGAACAACTAGCACAATTATAATTGTAGTAATAGAGTATTATTAGTGTAAAACACACATTTTGTACTGTTTGAGACACATTTAAAATGTAAAATAATGCAAAGATGAAATAAAAACCCTGCAGATGAACATGGTTGCCGCCTGACCCCGGCAGTCAGGGGTGAGCAACAGAGGACGGAGAGAGAGACGTGTTGCGATTGTGCTGGACGGCCTACTTAACATGACACAGAAGTCACACAAAGTCCACTGTGACGACATGAGAAAGACACAGTGGTTGTTTCTTCAACCTGTATCAAAGCCCACCATGCACGGTTAGACTCTTTGTAGAAGAAAAAAAAGTCCAAGAGCACGAATCACCAAAGTAATTGTCTGATTCTGTCCTTTTATCTCTTTGTCCTTGGTTGCGTTCACAGGCTCTCGTGCTCAATGCTGAGGTTCTGTCTTGGTTGTAGGCCATGATGGACGTCTGTGGAGCCAGCAGAGATTTCAGTACAACTGACTAATAAATGAGAAGAAAAGACTCAGCTTTGGGGTTTTTAGGTTTTGATTTAAATGTCTTATTTGTAGATGTGTCAACGTGTCCAAATCGGGACAGAACAACTAGCAATACACCAAAATCTGAACTTCTTTGTGATACGTCAAAAGCAAACGTAATCCAAGACCAAATAGTCTTGAAAAACAAATCACAATTGAGTGTTTTTAGGGTGAAACTCGGTACCCGGTCAGTTTTGATGTGTTTATTGCCAAAGTCTCCTCGTCTTTGATCGCAGAGACGCTTGGTTGTGTCTTTTTTTTCCCATCTGAATCGACACGCTCACCCCAAGTGCACAGGCCCGGAGAGCAGAGGGAGGCAGAGGGAGGAGAAGACAGCACAGACAGGGGTATTCTCTGTAATGAGCCGGGTTGAGCCTGAGCCAGACCTGGACCAGACCCACGGCCGCTCGGTCCAGCTCATTATGCGCGGCTGCAGACAGCTATGGCAGACAGAGAGGGATGGAAGAGAGGAGGGGGGAGGGAGAAAGAAGAGCGGAGAAGATCACATTAAAAAGAAGAGAAACGGGGGGAGGGAATGAAGATATAGAGACGAAGGGACACATTTAGAGAAAGCAAATGAAAGTGAGCGATGTGCACAAGATGAGGAAGGGAGCGCTGTACGAGGCGAGGATGAGAGGGGGGCGGGGGAGGGACGCAGCCGAGGGCCGGAGGCTCGTCCTTTGGCCGACGGTCAATTAGTGGAGGCGGGAAGCAGCAGGCGATCAGCTGCAGAGAGCGCCGGGACACCTCGGACACGGAGGCCGCAGAGCATCATCATGGGAAATGTTAACCAGGTAAATGTGGGACGAAATGTTTCTTGTGTTACAAAGGACGTCGCTCTGAAATTAAAAAGCCAGCGCTTGAAGCGAACTGATGCAGCGCTGTCTGACATCAGCGTGCGGCGCTGCCGCAGCATTTTGGAGTGAAATGGCTTTGGACACATTTTACGAGAGGATGAGCGAAGCACTCGCAGGACTCCTGGGTCAAGGATTCACACGTACCTGTTAGCTCAAAGATAAGTGGCCACTAGCATGTGAACTTGACCAAAACTGACTTTTACATTCACAGTCCCAACGTGGGAAACATGACTGTGATAACAAGGTGAGATGTTCTAATAAGTCATCCTTTTACACCGCAGCGCCTTAGCTTTCTGTTCACTATGACACGTTCGTTCAAAGCCACATTTCCTGAAATAGTAAGTACAACCCTCTATAGTACAACACCAGTCAAGCTTTGCTTATAAAAGCTGTATGAACTGAAGACATCCTGCGAGCTCAGAGTCTGAACGGACCTGTTTATACTCTAAACTATCGCCAGAGGTCATACAAACAAAATGAACGGTGAAGAATCAAAAACACGAGTGCAACCCAGAGATGTGCCCATAAACTGTCGGTGTAACCGTCAAAACGACATAAACCAACCTCCACGATGATGAGGAGGGATCGTACGTGTCTGTCAACTCATATCCATGTATGGATTACTTTTTAGCCTTTGTACCCTGTACAAAGAAGAAAGTCAGGTATTTCATGAAACAAAGGTTGAATATTATGTAAACAATTTTATTTGACTAGCAAAATATAAATTCAAGCGCCGCAACTAAAAAAAATATGTCAAAAGCGTTGCAGAACTCTTTAGCAAAAGCACCTTAAATGTAAAGATAATTAAAACACATTTTTGACTTTGACCCGTCGATGTTACGTCGTCTCTGGTGGACGCTGGGCTTGTTAGTCGCAACAAAAGCTGCAGAAGTGAATTGTAATTGATCACAACCTTTAATATCGAGCTATTGGTCTATCTATTGCTTGTCGGATTGAACGGAAAGAGAATTTTAAAGATGGCGTTGGTATACAAAGTCAATGACAAGTACAAGAAGTCATGTACAGACACAAAGGCCGCTCTTAGACGCTAGAATGTCATGTCTCTGTGCACACAAAAGGCACAAACTCTGGCTTAACACACGCACACACACACACACACACACACACGCAGCTCCTTGCCTGCTGCAGTTTGCGGGTAGTTGGCCTCTTCCCCGCAGCCTCCCAGAGGAACAGAGATGTTAACAGGCATTGTTGGGGGGGCTGGGCTGAGGGTGGCTTTTAATAGCTCATGATTACTCTGGAGAGGGGGAGCCCATAATTACAACCACAAATGATTTCACGCCCCTCACCCCCATGATGTGCTCTGTTCCTAATCACAGGGAAGCACAGAAGGGGTGCAGCGGAGGAACCGGAGCTCCGACAAAAGAGCTTTCCTCTTTGTTTGCTGACAGGGTATCGAGAAAATGAAGAGTGCCGCGTTTCGCCAGGTGAATGTACCGCGCCGCCGCCGGGCTCCAGCGTTTGTGATCACGAGCGGGGAAAAGATACCCTCACTGCATTTTCTTCACGTTTGATTTGTGTTTGATGTTGGATGTTTCAAGTGGAAGTGAATCACTTCATGCCATTTATTATCTCTGAATTAAACACAAACAATCCACTTCACTTGGAGTAATTACAGCTGTGTAAATAACAACATCCACAGAAGATTAGCAGCAGTTTTATTCACATATATTGATGAGATGACCAAAGCCAGAATAAAGACCTCTCATTTCCCAGACATCCCTCTGTCCCCGCCACTTGTGATTGTCTCTTTTGACCCCGCTGTCCTCCGTCAACATTGTCTGCTTTTTTCTTTCTCCCCTAAACGATTCTCTTACATCATCCTTTCACGTCTTCCCGAAAAGCTTGAGGGGGTTTGTTTGTCATTGCCTCATTTGTGTTTGCTTCTTTTATCCGTTAAACGCAGACTTCCAAACAAACCAGCGTGAGACGAGCACAAGGCTTCTCGCTGCATCACGGAAAGAAGGCGCAGCGACACTTTCGCAGCAATTTGAAGTCGTTTTTCGAATTGAAATCTTCACGATCTTGACCTTGATGTCCTCAGACGTGGCGACAGTCTCACACACACACACACACACACACACACACCTTCACTTGCTTTCATACTACCCAACAATCAGAGGGAGTTAGCATTCTGCCCACACGTCTCTTTAGCCCGCCCGTGCCAGCCAGACACACAAGCGCATAATGGCCAGACTACATGTCCTTAATGGAGAGGCAGACACACAGAGGAATGCTGGGGAGAGGATGGTGAAACCGTACGTCTGCCCACATCAGCCGGCCCTCAATAGAGATTGGCCAGGAACGCATAAACTGCCCTCCCTGCAGGAGTAAAATAGTTAAATAGGGCTTCTCTTCTTCTTCTCTTTCATCGTCTGGCTCTTAAGTCTGAAAGAGAAAACGCTGGAAGGCGAGCGAGTGTCTGCCACCTGACCAGCTGCTGTAACTTTGACTTACGCTACGTTTACATTTGATGGGTATATGCAACGGCACAATGAGGTTAGTTCTGGATCAGCAGAGGAAAACAACCAGCAGTCTGAGCTGGAACCAGATTACCAGGATGGAAAATCTCCGGTGTTGGTCCTTTGTATTCAGTAATAATGCTTTTATCACATGTTGTTGAGACGTTATAATAAGTTGGTAATAAAGGGATTTTGGTCAACCTGTGTGTTTTTCTTCCCCTACATTAAAAACACTTTACGAATTGTGTAACTATTTGAGTTACTGGATTATTGTTCAATCCTTTTCTTTACAATGAACACAACATGAATGAAATAAAACAGGATTCTTGAATGAGACGAAGATAAACGCTCTGCCCTCACAAAATGTGAAGTTCCACCATCAGCAGAAAGAAACAAGTACCTAAACGCCGCTCTCCGCTGCTTCTTCCTTTTGCACAGAACAAGGACGCTGGAGTTTGTCCTCAATCTCACCCAGTGCGGTCGCACACAGACAAGAGGAACGATAACAACGACCACAAACTCTTGTTTGGGCTTTTTTTCCCCCTCCACTTACCAACATAACAAACTGAATTGCTTCCTTAGATACTCACAGAATATGTTCAGAGCGAGGGTCAGCGTGTCTCTCTTCCGACCGCTGACTCCCTCCCTCTCTCTCTGGCGGTTTCGCAGGCTTTGTGCCGCCCCTCGCAGCAGCCTGGTTGAATGAACACAATCCCATTATCGGTGACAGTCAATTAAACACCTAAATGCCAAATTCTGAATGCTTGATGCTGTGACACAGAGGGCAATTGAAGATCGTTGGCCAGAGACGGATTGGCCCGCCCGAGCCCGGGAGGGGAGAATTATGGTGATGGCGGTTTCTGAATGTTTATTGGGATATCGAAAAAAATGATCTGATCGCCGCCGTTTATAGGAAAGTGTTTTGTCAAAGCTGGGCCGTCCTTGTCCACGCCACAACCGGAGAGGAAGAGGAGAACAGAGGGATACTGAGAGCGGGAAGAATGGAAAAAGGTCATATCAGTGTGTGTTTGCTTTATCGAGAGGGAAGTCCAGTGAACATTTCTGTCACATTGTGTTGACACAGCAGGGAGTGAGGGAGAGAAGATGAGGAGGAAGGGGCTGAGCGTAAAAAAGAGAAAGAGAAAAAGAGCGAGAGGAGGAGTGTTTATTCTCTTTTCCTTCCCTCCTCTACTCAGTCTTTTCCCTCCCTTTCTGGCCATTCAGTAGTGTATGTGCTTATGTGCTTATGTGTGTGTGCGTGTGTGTGTGTGTGTGTGTGTGTGTGTACGCACTCTCTGGTGCACTTGAGTCTTTTACTGATTACCTCACACACATGAAGTCTTTCTGGAGGGCTTTTAACGGAGGAGGATTATCAGGCAGCCGGAGCCTTTTAACCCTTTCTCTGCCCTCGCTGCTCCGACCAGGCAGCTGACAAACGCTCCGCCAGCGTCTCCATCCAAAAAGGTGCAATATGCAGCGCTTGAGACTGTATGCTAAGTAGATGGAGCAGACTACTGTTTTAGTGTGTATTAGCAGAAGGAAATAAAGTGGCTCGCTCCTCCTTTACAGACTTTGAAGGGGAAGTGACAGAGAAAAGGCCGACTGTATGTAGAATGGGTTTAACGTTAAAGGCGTTTACAGTCGTTATTTATGTGGTAATTTTATGCTTCGCAAGCCGTTCATCGTTCATAGATCTGGCATTTCTTATGAAGCTAACAATAATATTCAATGTGCAAATGTAAAATATAAAATGTCTGCATTGAATCAGCAGTGTTAATATAGAACATATATAATAATAAACACATAAAAGGCTTCTTGAATATCAATGAAACAGCTTTCTGACACATACAAACACAGAATTGCATTTCAAAAGCCAACCAGTATAGTATCAAATAGCATATTCATCATTCATAGAGTATTTGTGAGATTTCTAATCCCTTTTCATAATTTGATATATAAACAATATGTAATGGTAATAATAACACAGGTAGTTTGCCCCATTAGGTTGGTTGATATTCAAAAAAATCTCCCCAGACTATTATTTTTGTTCCTTTATAATAACATGCTTCTTTATCAACGGTCACTAGCAGGAACAGCTTTTTGGGTTTGAGGACAATTTCATGAAATCATGCTCCCGTTTGCTCGTCCCCACCTTGGCTTCACGGGTTTGTGTTTTCGGTACAGGGCGAGGAGTGTGTATAGCGTATTGTGTCCCTCAAGGCACAAGGCCTCTCTGCTAGCTTACGTGGCATCTCTGAGGTGGTCGGGTGTTTGTCTCTTCTGCCTCCCCTCCTCATGTTTTCCTCTGTTTTATGTGTGTGTCCTGCCCATCCTCTTCCATTCAATCCCCCGTTTACCATGACAATAGCTGCCTGCAGAGACGCTCTCCCATGTATTGCCCTGACCACCGCTGGCTACTGGCAGGGGCCCATTCACTGCTGCAACCCACCCTGGACCATAAAGAGCCTGGCAGGACCGGCTACCCCCCCAACCCCCCCCGTAAACAGCCTGCACCACACTTGTTGTGTCTGCCGTCTACACTACCGGGGAAGGAGGCAGGGTGCTGGAGCTGTTGGGTTTATGTCAGGGGTGACAGAGGAGGAGTTTGGTTTAATGCACCCAATAGGATAGAGCTGCACTTTGAATGAACAGGAAAAGTGTAAAGGACAAATTGTTCAGCGTTTAACTCGAGAGCAAGAATAAAGGAAATGGTGGATGGCCAGATTGTTTCTCGACCAGACATGGTAATAGCAGTCTGAGTGCTGGGTGTGAGCGTGTCCGTTTGTGTTTTCCTTCAACTGTGGAACAAGAAGTCATTGTATATATCCTTGATGGTCTGAATAAGGTTAAAAATAAATGCATTTTAGTTTAATGCTTTCTGCGGTGACGGCATCCCTCACATTTTTTGGGTTTTGGACTGACACCCTCATTAAGCTACTGAGTGATTCAATTGAATCAATATCTGTTTGGGCAGACACTAAAAATAGTCTGTTGTATCGCTGAGACGGCACGACCGGATATTAATGAGCTGGGGACCTTAGCTGTTGCTTTGTAGGCGATCATCAAGGTTTTAAGCTCTCCCTGTGACGCTTGGTCAAGATCCTCACGCAGCGAGTCAAAGCTATAACTCGGCACTGCTGTTGCAGTAGATTCGTGGTTTAAATAAAACAAAAAACACTTGTTTGGGTTAAGGCAATAAAGCCACTAAGCTAGGTTTAGGAAAAGAGACTGTGGCGTGGGTTCAACATTGTTTTTCCTCTTCTTTTTTTGACTTTATACTATGTCATCATACTCACAAATTTCCCTGAACTTCTACTAACTGTTTATGGTTTATTTACTGGACCCCAATAGCTGACGCCTTAGCAGCCGCTACTCTTCTTGGGGTCCACAGAAAGGACTAAATATAATACAAAAATGCGGAAAACGTAACGTGAAACAAACAGTTCAAAATAGTAGAGTCAGATACGAATGACATGGATGTAAATTGCGGTGACTTGAAAGCGTCTTGGTGCGACTCACACAGGGTGCCTTGGAACGGGCCGACGTAGGACGGAGTAGACAAAAGACGAAGCAGGCGTTGAATTAGCACGGACGATAAGTAACAACGAGTGGGAGTCAGCGCTAACTTTAGCAAGCTAAGCTAACTAAATTCAACTTTCATCACCGAGTTGAAGCCTTAACCTTCGGAGTGGAAAGCAAGCTTCACCGCGTTACAGGTGAAATGTGTGAAGTTGCTAATGGTCGCTACATAACCAACGCTACATAGACGTATTGTATCCGCCTTGGCACACGGTGCAGGGCGATGGCGCGCTGCACAGATTCAAGAGAGGATTCAGTCTTGTGCTGATGATTGCCAAATTAGAAAGAGAAAAAAAGAAAACGCCACAAAATGTTGCCCCCCTCTCCTTGACGATGGCTGGAGGTCAGACGGGTTAGCAGCCGATTGTCGCCTCTTTAGCAGAAGCCACACATGATTGGCCTCATCTGAAGAGTTGCGTTCGCTCCAAAATCAGCAATTTAGTTGTGGGGCATTCGATGTGAGGCCTCGATGTGATTGGAGGAGAGGTTGTGTGTGTGTGTGTGTGTGTGTGTGTGTGTGTGTGCATGCCTCAGACCTTGGGAGGGCTGGCTGTGCAAGCCCAAGCTTGCCCCGCGATGCCACAAAGCCTGTCAGAAATGAAAGATGATGGGAGCACCGAGCCAAGAAGCAAAGAAGGATATTTAGTGATTCTTATAAGGACAAACGCACAGCCAACCGCCACACAAAAGCTGATATATGAGACGGCCACACTTATTGGAATTTGTCTGTTACAGAATCTGTGCTTTTAACGCGCCGTTTAGAGACGGATGAGGAAACAAAGAGCGAGCTTCTTATCTCGAGGAAGAGCTGCATCCAACCGTTATTGACGCAGGTGACCCACAGTAAACAGATGGGAGAGTTTAAGATTAAACAGATGACCAGTACAGGTTGTGTATGCAGTGTGTGTGTGTGTTTCCTCGACCTCCACATAGGCCGAAGTCCTATGAGGAAAAATGATTACACAACAAACTAAAGTGGAGTTTACAGATGTCACCTGACAAGCAATGAGAGGAAAGCTTTTGCTGTTGATTTAACCCTTAATCCGTTTAAACGTATTGACAGAAGCTGTTGCAGAGGGAGCGATCTATTGGAGGCGTGGGGTCGCTGCTGGATTTTTCCACTGGTTTCACACAGTAAAGTCAAGACTTTTCTGCTCATAGCAAGTTCTATTATAGCCTAACGCTTCAGACTGATTCTCAGTTCATCAGAGGATGATTAGCTGATTGAAGTTGGAGATCAATTTTAAACTCCCGGTGAAATGGCATTTTCACAAAGGAGACCAATCAATGCCGTGTGGCCCATCAACATCAGAAATATGCAAGCAAGTTTCAGAAATTGAAAATCAGGGAGAAAATTGCACTTCATATGGAGTTTGGAAGATTACGTTGATGACAGTGTCTTGTTTGGGCTCATCTTATGGCGCCTTCCAGAAATATACATGAGGCATTGATTTGGCATTGATTCAAATGGTGTTTTGGACCGCGGAGGCTCTGATGTGTTGCTCTGCAGGGATACTGAAGGGAGGAGAGACGGGATGTTCAAAATGTTCTGGAGAACTGAAATAGAGGTTGACTCGCATTGTGAGCCGCACAAAAATGCAGGATGAATGCTCTCGCTCTGCATACATTTGTTTAATAATTATCAAAGCAAATATACATAATCTGATCCTATTTCATGGTTGTCTTGTTACAGAAAAACGCTGATGATTGACCAGCAAAAAATGTCCCTCGGCCACGCTCGGGGAAGTGGAACACCACGTCCTGCTGTGAGACGGGAAGTTATGCTGCATTTAGATTAAGTTTTATATGATTCATATTTTGTGACTTTTCATGAGTCACCCATTGCAGCAATTGTCCAAGTGAGAAGATAGAGAGTCTATTTCTAATTTATTTATACAACTACGTCCACTTTTCTTTGTAAACCAAGTGTAACAACATTAATACCCCAGTTTTTGCAGTATTTATTATATCAAAGTCCTCATGATGAACCTTTAAGTGTTAGAGTATTACATTATTTATGGTGCATTTTACGGTTTTAGTTGATCTAAGCTGACACATGACATGACAGGTGAACCACTGTAATTGCAAGCTTCACCTTCGCGTGTCCTTCTCATCCACCTGGGCTGAGTCATAAAGGCCCATCGCAGCATCTCGACGTACCGGTGACAGCCAGAAGCCGCTCCTCCGTCCAGGCAGGCCTGGACTTGCCTTGTACAATGATTAGTCCTGCTTGTCTTACACCGGACACAATGGTCCCTTCCTCAAGGCTTTGCATCTCTATTGACCCATTGCTAACTAATTGGAAGAGAGTGAAACGAAGAGGGGGAACCAGAGCGTTTCATAAAGAATAATAAGAGAAGCTCAATGTGGGTAAGCCACATTCCAGCGATGACTGTAATGACCGGGTACGATGCTGGAAATGCTCGGTAATCTTCCCTTGACACTGGCTACGTGGGGTCATCCCAGAATCAGAAACTTTTCATTGCCACGTGAGTTAGTACAAACGAGGAATTTGTCCTGGCGGAAGGTGCATCACAACACAACAACAACAACAACAAGAGCAGCAACAACAAAGAACATTTAACTATACAACAGAACGTATAAAATAACTTTTGGATGAGAACAAGTAACAAGTAAGTAAATAAGTAAGGTGCAGTAAATATACAGTAAATAATTAGCGATGTAATTAAAAAATAAGAAATAAGGGGGTAACGATCAATAATAATAACAATAATAAGAGTAAAGGTAAAGTTAAAGTAAAGTTACTTTCTTATGTTAGACATTCAGTTGGACTGGAGTCTGATAAAGATGCTATCCCTACAAAACATATATACGCTTTTTAAAAACGTCATTTAGTAGGTTTATTGTAAAAAAAAAAGTCTTAGAAGAAACAACAACAACAACAACCAGTGCAGGAAATTAGTTCAAGTGGTTTCTATTACAAATTGGCCGCTTGACAGTGCTGCATTTACAATGCTGGTGGGAAGCCTGTGAGGGATCATGTCATTGTGGCTGTTCTGAAGATATGTAATTAAGGAAACATGAATATTACTGAACCTAAATGTTACCATTTGATGTATTGCACCTGAGTTTAAAAGTAGCAGCCGCTAATCGGACAGTAAACAATAGCCAGTGCGTTGAAGCTGCTCAGGTATCTGGACGGCTGCAACGAAACAGAAATATTGCCACCGAGGTCAACTCGTCACCTGACCAACAGCCGATGGGTCCTGAGATCAGTTCAAGGGTAATTTACGATATTGAAAGTACTTTTTATCCGGAAATGTTCCTTTGAGTGGTTTAGTGGTTCTCCAGCCTGCTCCCAACATCTAATATGATAGGACATGTGGGCGAGGATTATAGACATTCATGAATATCGAGGCTGCATCAACAGAGTGATTCATTTATCTCAAATTTGGAAAGTCATATTTATTTATACTTTTTTTTTCACTTTAAGATGCGGATCCATTATTACGCCGGATATTTAAAATGAAAATGTCAACATTAAGGGGTTGAACATTGTTTTTTTGTAAGAAAACATGTCTTTTATACAATATAAAAACTAATCCACCGTGTGATCCTTTCCATAGTAGCAGTTAGCTTATAGCAGCTCACCTGGTTGCATTGGACTTGACAATGAAACATGTTTGGTTAACACAACCTTTGAGCCTTACATTCTCATCTCTGTGCTTTCTGGCTCACAAATGTTCTTTGTGAATATCAGACAACAATTCCATGAAGATGAATCAGTGAGACACAACCCACACAGGGGGACGTGGCGTGCACAGAGCGAGAGAGAAAGAGGGAATTACGAACCATCAGAGAGTTCTGCGAGGGCATCGAAGGAAGAGTATTGTTAGAGTGATCACTAATGAGGCGTGTGTGTGTGTGTGTGTGTGTGTGTGTGTGTGTGGGTGTGTGTAGGTGCACCTGTGTGTGTGTGTGCGTGTGTAATTAGTGACTGCGAGCCAGTGAGTGGAGGATAAGAGCAGGTTTTAAGGACGGCTGGAGGACACATGGCAAGGAAGAAGAGGATTGTCCTCTGGAGATGACAGGGAAATGTGTTTGTTTGGAGGGAGGGGGGCACTCAGGAAGTAAGTCATATTACAGTACTGTTTAAGACATGTCCCCTGACTCTCCTCGCGTTGCCGCAAATCTCCAAAGAGTTCTGTGCAACCTGGTGTTGGTGTTGCTTATGACGAACTCAGTAATAGCTGCTTCATGTCAAACAAGGCCCAAAGCATCTTTTATCAAGATGGATTCAGGGCGGTGTATTCCTTTGTTTAGAAAGTGTGACGCAAGGAAGAGACGCTCAATAGTGTCTCTCACTGTGTCCTATTTGACGCTCGTTAAGCAACGTGAGATGTAAAGCGCATGCAGATGAACTGCAACTGAGGTTATAGCGAGATTAAATTTAATGATTGTAACTTAGCTTCCCCGAGGAAAACACGAAGGCTTGGATAGAAATCAGAGGTTCAGCAACCTTTGTAATGGCAGTCCTTCAGGAGACGCGTGCATGTTTGGCTTCAAGAATGTCAGAGTGCCACTACTTCTTATGATCCATGATTTATAATGTTACCATGTTTTTACGTCAATACTATCTGAATCTGTACAAATTATGGAGGTTTGAGTGCACTTAACAGCTTAAATACCTGGAGGAAAAAGAATTATGACTTAAACGCTTGAACAGAAACACACACACACACACACACACACACACACACACACACACACACACACACACACACAAGGTTTGTCAGTGTCAGTCCAGGTGGTGAATGGGGCCATGTGGTGTTAGGGGGCCTATAACATTACTCTCCATCAACTCTGACATAGGTGGGATCATCAGACAGGTGCGGGGCCTGCCCCCCCCCCCCTCCAGCCTGCCCCCCCTCACTCTCATTTACACACAAACACCCCTCCCCCTCCGGGTCGGCCTCCTTCACCTGATGGCCTGGGTGCTGAGTCTGAGGAGTGTGTGTGTGTGTGTGTGTGTGTGTGTGTGTATTGTGTGTGTGTGTGTGTCTTGGTTATTCCAGGCACAATGAAGAGAGAAGGGTCTGTCAGCGGCCACCTGTTGGCCAGCTGTCAGGGTCCCATTTCAGGGTCGCCTTTCCCTGCAGACACCACAGCAGCTACATCACCCATCCATCCATCCATCCACCCATCCATCCATCCATCTACCATGAGCCATCCTTCTCCAGAATCTTTAGTCCGCTTTAGTCTTTGCCTGCCATTGGCATGGGAGGAACATGAGTTTAATCTTAGTCTCCAAAAAAAGCCAACCATCTGTTAAAAGATGAGATGAGGAGCAGAAGAAGGAGGGGTGGTCGGTGGAGTATCTAAGTGTGTCTTGTTTGATGCCGATCAATGGCTCGTAGATACCTTCCTCTTCATGTCACATTAACATCTCTATAGGAGCTGTGATGGAGAGTCGGGTGGGAGGGGGGTTAGTGGGGATGTGGATTGGAAAAACCAAATGATGAATGAGTGATGGAAATTGGGAGGCATGACATGGACAGGAGGAGGAGGACGTGACAGGATCGAGTAAGATTGGAGAAGGGACAAGTGTGTGTGTGGGAGGTGGGGGGAGGCGGGAGGAAGGTGTGGGAGTGGAGGGGAGAGATAATTTCCTACGAGGAGGCTGCAAGGGATGGAGGCTGTGAGTGGGGGAAGGGGGTCTAATGGCTTCGGGTGCTGCCTCTATTAGGCTGAGCACCCAGTAGATGACAGAATAAGAAGTCCTGAGATGATTTGTCAGGGTCTGTATGTTGGCAGGGTCATTAATTTGTCACTATTAACTGCTCCACCAGCTTTTATGGTGACAAAAAAAAGAGGGCGCCAGAGAATATTAGATCACATAGTGTTGTATGTGTAATCTATGACATATAGATCTTGCTTAACGCTGCTATGATTGATATTTCTATTGAAACAATGCATCAAATGACAATGCGAAAAGGCTCAGTCAAAGTGACAAAAAACACAAAGATTTATCACCTGAGTGCAGATTCTCTCAGCTGTGCAGAGCATTGAAGCAACTTCCCTGTTTTGTTTCACTCTCACTGCTCTTGTAACTTTTTAAGCAAATAGAAGAAAAAACTGTTAATAAACACAGTGGAGCAGCTAGTGTTGAAGACCTTAACGAGGCACAGGTGGAAACAATCAGGGCGGGGCTTGCAATCACACAGGAAGGGGACACACAAGGAGGGAGGAGCCTAAAACTTGAGGGATTTGAGTGACAGAAAACACAACCGAAACAGAGAAAGACAACAAATCTACCCAGAAGGCCTGAAGCCGGATCCCTACCCGCTAATGTCCGTCATATACACATCTCTGCTTGTGCCAGACCTTTTATTTATTTTTTTTACATAAGAGTCTGCTTGTCATAACGTTCCTTCTATTTAACTTAGACCTTCTGATTGAAGGCATCTCCCCTGATAAGTTTCTTCTCCATGGGGAGCAGAGCCAGAGCATTGAAGCAATCCGGTGTGGTGGTGTTTCTCCAGAAGGTCTAGGTCCTCTTCAAAGGAGAGAAACACCTCTTAGATCAGTTGTTGTCGTGGGTGTGGTGATGAGGATCCTGAGAAGACTGACGGTCTCTGTGAAGGTGCTCTGAAGGTTGTTCTCCATGAAAACCGGTACATTGCACTGCATCACTGCAAGCCTTGAACTTAGTTCCCATAGAGGGGCAGTTCTGCTTTGAGCCTGCTTCAACATGGGGTCTGCCTCCACTGTTGTTTCAAGCACTGCCGCAGGGAACGTCACACTGTTGTGGGAACAACTCTCCGTGCAACAGTGCTGCGCTGATGAGGAGGTGATGAGAAGGTGCTGGGTGAAGGAGAACCGTCTCCTCTCGTAAAACGATCCAGTTAAATGCGACACGTCCTTTTAGACGTTCTGCTATTTACAGTTTGCAGCTTCAGTGTTCAGGTCCGCCGTGTCGTTTAGTTGATCAGATCAGCTTTGGCATTGGTACATTTCATACTGTCAATACACAGCCTGGTCCTTTTGTGGCAGGACTGAAATGCAGTGGACAAGTCTTTTGGGGATTGCTGATTAAATTATCAGGCAAGTCACCTTCAAGCCAAAGTCTACGACATTTACACTCATAATGTAACGCTAGTATGCCAGTTTATTTAATACCGTACAACCTACAATGTTCCTGGTATAACGAGGACAACAGGGCTGTTCAGCAGAGCGGATTGATCCCACCAGGGCTGTTGATCCTCTCCATGAACTCTCTGAAACACAGTCAATAAGTGTATTTCCCACAGTGTCGAACTTTTCCTTAAAAAAAAAAGTCCAATTGTTTCTCTTTTAAAAAGTAAAATGTCAGCACAGGCTGAAAACTCTTCAGCACACACGAATGACAAGACTTCACAAAAAAGGTCACCGCAAAAAAATTTCCTCTGCCCTCAAACAACCTCAGGACCAAAATGTCAAGTAGTTTGACAATCAATAACACCGGCTGGCCATAGCAAAGGTCCCCATCACTCTCTATGTCTGGAGGAAGGAGAAAGAGAAGGATGCAGTGTTTCTTTACTGTATTCCTATAAAATATTGTGACCATGTGACCTCTGACCTCCCCGTGTAGAAGGAGGGGGCAAGTATGATCTTTTCAGACATTACTACATTGTGAGAAACAACTTTTTGCGGCGCTATGTACAAATAGAATAAGCTCTGCTGTTGTATTTTGTATGCAGATCAGTGTTTGTGCTCTCAGACCTCCTCTCTAGCATAAGCACCGACTTATCTCGACTCAATTACAGACGAGACTTAATGAATGCCAGGGCAATTATGTGAGCGTGTGCACAAAGAGCAGAATGAACGGTGAGCACAGCACACCGGGAGCACCGGCAAGACTTCTGCACGCTAATAAACCTCCTGCTTGAATTAATGAACGTTCAGATCCCAAAGAACAAGCCCAGCAATGTCGCAGCAATTCAAGCTCCATGCCCTTAAGCAGCAGACAGCCTGCCGAGCGGGGAGTCATCGGTCTTGGGTTGCCACCTAGTGGAGCAACAACAGAAGACAACCAGCCTGCTTTTAGCACGTCTTTGTTCAGAATATGCAGGTCATATAAGAGATGCAGGGGCAGACTGACATCCACTGTTATGTAGGAGCATTGCTATAGATATGCTATAATGAGATAGATAGATAGATAGATAGATAGATAGATAGATAGATAGATAGATAGATAGATAGATAGATAGATAGATAGATAGATAGATAGATAGATAGATAGATAGATAGATAGATAGATAGATAGATAGATAGATAGATAGATAGTTTAGATTGATAGATAGATAGATAGATAGATAGATAGGTAGTTTAGATTGATAGATAGGTAGGTGGGTAGGTGGGTAGATAGATAGATAGATAGATAGATAGATAGATAGATAGATAGATAGATAGATAGATAGATAGATAGATAGATAGATAGATAGATAGATAGGTAGGTAGGTAGGTAGTTTAGATTGATAGATAGATAGGTGGGTAGATAGATAGGTAGTTAAAATGATGTCATAGAGTTATAATGCAATTTGAGCAGACTTTGCACTATTGACCTGCTGCAGGTCAAACAGAGATTAAAGGGATAGTTCACCCCCTAAATCAAAAAAGCATATACCTACCTGTAGTGTAAAGGGAATCTAGGTAGTTTGTTCTGGTTTTGGGTTGTCGAGCGTTGGAGGTATCGGCCGTAGAGGTGTCTGCCTTCTACACGGCACGAGGCTCCTGATCGATCAATTCAACGGTACCGTCTCTTGTGTCAGAAAGAAACGACCACGTTACGAAAGACAATCCAAAGACCTTGTCGTGAGCGGTTTCATGTAGAAGGTTTTTTTCACGCTTCATTTTTATTTTTCTGGTGCTTTTGAGCACCACAAGCTCACATTTCCCATGCATTGTAGAGAAGGCTGACATCTTTAGGGCCATTATCTCCCTGCATAAAATAAAGCCAGGAAACAAAACGGCTGCCATGAGTGGTGAGGAACCGATGCCGCCTCCTGCGTTAGTCACAGCAACAGCAAAGCCTGCTGGCAACCAGGCGCAAACTGCGGCGCGGCCTCCAAATGTACAAAGCAGCAGCAGGTCCTGACATGTGGAAACTAGCAGGCGCGCTGCTTCCTGAACACGAGCTGATGGGTTGTAGATGACTCTCACCGAGTCTTTCCCAGCTCTAGTGGCGCAATCGGTCAGCGCGCGGTACTTATAAGACAGCATCCTGCAGAGCTATGCCGAGGTTGTGAGTTCGAGCCTCACCTGGAGCAGGAACCTTTAGCTTTGTGGTTCAATGAGGACGTCACATCATGAATGAAGAGCAGCACACAGTATTGTATCCTGTTGTGTTTATTATATTGTTAAGTAGCTAAAACGCCACCAGCTTGAATAAAAACACAAATTCACCTCAGTACAATCTTTTCTCGATGGAGCAGATTAACATAGAAGTGAGTTATTTACAGGTGAAACAGGGTGAGTATAAAAAACAATCCATCTGTGATTAAAGTTTGTTAAAGGCTGTGGCGGAAACTGACGCTTCCTGTGTGGTAAAAAAAAAAAGAAAAAGTGTCAATACAGCCACCAAATGCTGAAGTAAAAACATATAATAGTTTGTCATAGATGGTCAGATTGTTGACAGAGTTTCTACAGAGGTTGAGGAGCACAACCCCAAAACGTCAATGAACTGCAGACACAAGCTGATACACGGCCCGAAAAGACATCATGTGTGTGGTTTTGTGTCAATAAGGCACCTTTTATAGTCTTCTTGGCAAGTTTTAAATAAAAGCACATCCAGTAAATGGACAACACTGTTTGGGCATCAATAAAAAAAGTACAAAACTAAAATCCTCCACCGGTGGGGAGGTGTGCTGCTCCTCTTGGCCACTAAGCAGTGCTGTTAAGTCCATTTTCACCACACAAGAGAGGTAAATAATTTGGCAGGAAATAGTCGTCTCTGTAGCTCTCTTCCATTGTGAGTCATTGATTAGCCCAGCTAGAGATCAATGACACATGAAATCAGTTGTTAGTCCTTTTCAGTCAACTTTACATTGATAGTTTTGTTCCCATGCGTGAGAATACATGCCTGAAGGCCTTCATGCACAGCCTTTTTTCATGATGCTGTTGCTCATTTTTCCAGGAGGAGTGTCACAAGTTGCACCGCAGCAGCTCAATATCCAACGTCCATCTCCATCAGCCTCCAGCGTTTGGAGACGTCGAGACGTTGAGACGTTCACCTCGTGGGCTGATGTTCAGAGCAGGTGGGCGTTCAGGTCGTACTTCTCGCAGAACTTGTCCGTGATCGGGATGCAGGTCAGGAACTCGCACCAGTCGCACTTCACAGGGTAGACGTAGAAGAGGACGGCCAGGGCGGAGAGCAGTCCGAGGAAGACCAGCAGGAAGACGCAGATCTGGACCCGCTTCCGGTACATGTCGGTTTGCCCGAAGCTGAAGAGAAGAAACCTGCGTTAATCACAGTGGAGTTAAAAGTCCCCATAAAACACATCTGATTAGATTCACCTTCATGTTGCTCTTTACCTTGCTGATGAATAATTGTATTTTACACAGATTATGCCAGCATCGTAATTAAATGTGGATTTGTCTCATTTTTTTTCATTTGTCCTGTGTTTTTTTTTCACTTTGTCAGACAATTAACATGGAATAATTTGACAATCAGTAAATTTAAGTTAGCGTTACACACCTGAGTCTAGTTATGATGACTCTCTCATATAAGTCTATAAAGCTACAGCTAACATGAAGCTACAGCTAACTGCTAGCCAAAGAGGAAAACACCATTAAGATTCAGAGGTGTAGGTAGACAGTTTATTCCTTCTTTGGACTGTTTCCTACTGCTCCCAGTCTAAAGGACAACCGGCTGCAGGCTCTCGCTTCATTTGTACCGTACAAACATAACAGTGCCATGAACGTCCCCGACTGATTCTTTCTCTCTTCATCTACCTGATGTATGGCAGGAAGGCGAAGGACAGGAAGAACCCCGACACAAATCCGCTGATGTGGGCAAAGTTGTCAATCCATGGAAGCAAACCGAAGGAGAAGAAGAAGACGGAGATGCCCAGCAGCTTGGCGAAAGCTCGCCATGGTCGCTCCAGGATCTGCCAGCTCTGAAACAGCTCCACAAACAGACAGGCCAGGATGCCAAACTGGCTGCCTGCGGGACCCACCTGAGGGAGAGGAGACATTGTTTTGTTTTAAACACAACGTGGCCTCAAATGCAGCATCTTGTTGGCGTTAGGTTGCGAGGGCGCCGCTGCACCTCCGCTCTGTAGGGCAGGAAGATGGCCGAGGCCAAGTTGCCGGTGATGCCGCTGAGCACGTAGATGATGGAGATCCTCAGCCAGCCAGCCAGCTTCTCTATGTCCCTCAACACCGTCATCTGGAAAAGCACTGACACCAGGCAGTGCAGGATCCTACAGGCACAGAAAAAAACATCATCTTACATTTCACTGGTTTAACGCATCGAGCCGTTCTATTGCTGAGAGCGTCTCTCTTGGTGCTGCTTTGAATACTGAGGCCTATTGTGAGATGTGCAAAAAAGGTTCAGTCACCCAGCATGAAGAAAGAGAGACAGCCAGAGTCGGGAGAACTGGTCTGGAACCTCCGGGTTGAGGAACGGCAGCAAGCCGCACACGTCATCCATGCAAGCCACCTGGAAGAGAGAGGGACGAGATCAGTCAGCCTGAAGACCCATCGCCGCCCTGAGGAGGAACGTGAGGGTTGAATTGACTCCAAACTGCTTTCAAATCATTGCTACTTCAGGCTCCAGTGGCGCAATCGGTCAGCGCGCAGTACTTATAAGACAGTTTCCTGCAGAGCAATGCTGAGGTTGTGAGTTCGAGCCTCACCTGGAGCAAATGTCTTACTGATTTGAAACTGGAAAATCAACGTCTGTCCTACCTGTGAGCAGAGCGTAGCCTCCTCGTGGAAGTAGCCGTGCATGAAGTCGCAATACTCTCTTGAAGTGATTTCACATCTACAACATGAAACATGAGCTTCATCAGCAATTACTCACTATCAGGATGTTAAAATGAATACGTCTTTGTTTCAATGTGATCCAATGAGTGTTCCTCTTTACCTTCCTTTGGTCCCGATGCAGCAGGGCCGGCCTGTGATGGTGCAGTCGATGTGTGGGAGGTTGGTGTGATTCCCAGAGTTGTACCGCGTACAAACCTACAGACCACAAGCACAGGAAACATTACATCTAGCCATCTAGTCACCATGTGTACGGAGAAGAAAGTGCTGCATTCAAGCCGTCTAGGGTGAAACTCAACGCTAGCCTTTTTCTCTCTTTTGCCCTTCAGACAACAGCTGACAAGGAAAGTATCTTCAATGCTTGAACTGTTAACGTGTACATGTACTCACTGGCCACTTGGCGATGTCGTCCGGCCACTCGTGAGGTGAAACGGAGGCTGGCTCCAGGCAAATTCTACAAAATCAAGAGCAAAAGTCAAAGAATTAATAACAACTATGCAGTCCACATGTGAAGTAAAATAATGTCAGTTCAGTATTTACATGACAGTCAGTCAGCTGGTGCTGTCGCCTGGATAATGAGCCCCTGTGAGGTGGAAACTAAATGTGTACCCTTGTGTGTAATTAACACAGAAGGCTCGTGAAGGCTTTTGCTGAAGTTACCTGGGGTCCTGATGGCAGACGGCACCGTGCTGGCGTAGCGTGCCATTTAGATAGGGAGCACTGGGATGCTGAGGCCACTTCACAAACACTGCCAGGGTGCTCTGCAGTACGGGACGGAGGGAGAGAAACCATTGTTGACACCATCACACCGGCCCCGATGCCAAAAACAGACCAGGGGTGTAAAGTCGAGGGACCAAGGATCCCTTTCCCACTACTTCCCATTACTTTGTCCTACACAAATTTCATGACGCCACATCTGACCAGAGGGCGTGAAATGGGGCCATAAAGCAGGGAGATAAAATCTGTCAACACACAGTAATATAAACCCAGTTTATGAAACATAAGGGAAAAGGCAGCGTTTCATTCTGCTCGTCCAGTGGTCCCATGTAACACTTCTATTGAATATATCTCTGAATCCATCCCTCCATCACGTGGAACATCAGAGACGTCCTGTGAGTGAAACGGCTCGGTCGGTTTCACTGACCGAACACTCCTCTTGTGACGTCTGCAGGCAGCCGGAGCGATCGTTCCTCACGCAGCAGCCCGACTCCCTCTCTCTCGCCCTCTTCTCCTGGATCAGCTTCTGGATCTCGAGGTCTTGACGCATACACGGGGAAAACTTGGCTCCCAGGTGGATCAGCGCCTCCTACAGGACAGCAGGTGAGGGTGGAGGCGGGGTTATGTAAAATAGTGATTTGCAACCACCAGTGTGCTGTGGGGAAATGTCCAATTTCACTTACTCGGTCAAAAAACAGATAATTCAGTTGCAAGTAATTTGCCATAGTGAGCGTTTGAGCCAGAAATATAGTGTCTGGCCTCATAATGAGATACTCTTCTATGCCAGTATGGCAATAATTACCTATCATATGACGCTACAATGGGACATTTTGTAACTTTTTTGGTTGTTGGTGTGCCACAGGATTTCTTTTACTGTAGAAGATGTGCCGTGGATCAAAAAAGGTTGAAACACTGATGAAAAAGATGATATTGTGACATTTCATCAAAGTGAAAAGTGAATGTTTAGAACGGTTTGGTCAGGTTTTCTACAACCACTCGGCAGAAGCTAGATATGTAAAACCATACCATTAATCTAGCTTGCTAAATTAACTATTTATTCATCAATGTTTCCCCCCGATTAGTTGAGCTTCTCAACTACGCAAATATTTCAAGTAACTCTTGAAACTTCAAACGCCCCCCTGGGTAAGAACCGCGAGCAGGATCACAGATCTAAACAACTCGAGCTGAACTTAAGAGCTGAGTAAAAAGCACAACCAGGAATAGAAGATAAATATACTTACTGAGCTTGGACCCACCCAGAAGTTTTGTTGTTGCACAAACTTAACGTTTTCATAAACTCCTTTATTCCTCAACACCTAAAGAAAAAAAAAACAGCAATATATTACTACTATTGCTCATTCATGGTACATTTCTAGTGGAAATTCCAGACATTCATTCACAGACAGGACATCGATTGAATCATAATCGTAACGCTGTAAAACTTACAGAGTCGACGGTTTCATGCTGTGAGAAGCCCACAGGGGCAATGCCGAAGATGGCGACAGCCAGAATGGTGATGAGCAAATGGACAAATGTGATCCAGTAAGTGAAAAAAGGCCTTGGGAGAACAGAAAGGGACAACTCAGGCCCAACTCTTTTTTATATATCAGTTCCTCCACAGAACAATATACTACGGCGTCTTACCTGTGATCGTCCATCTCCTCAATCTGCCGCTTGACAAAGCTGTCAATGCGCTTGCGGTACGTCCGGTTTGTGAGACGACCGACCATGCCGAGGCCGTAGGGCCGCTTCTCTCTGGCGAACAGCTTCTGAACGGGAACCACGATCCTCTGTCCCCGCTGCTGATGGCTGGAGACGCTCACCACTTCCTGTTTCAGACGCACCTTAGGTTGGACCAGCGAGCCATCTTTGGCCTTCCGCCATCCTCTCTCTAAGGGTCTGGATTGAGGAAAAGCTGAGTTTGTACCCCCTGCAGCATGTCACCAGTTAACGTCAATGCATGTAAGTAAAAGCGTAGAAAGCGTAGACCCACAGCATGAGGTGACTCCTCTCCAGTTCGTTCTTATTCAGCGCACTCCCTGTGAGCTCGCTCTCATCCAGCTGTTTGAAGTCGGCCTCCGACGGCGTCTCGAAAACTTCGTCTGCATAGCTGTACAACTCGTCGTGCAGCCCTTCCTGCGAAGATAAAGAGAGGAGGAATTCAAAGCTTAGTGTCCTGATACGGCAAGACAATACATACAAAAACAATATATATTGTGTGCTTAGAGCACAAGAACGTGCTTAAAACCAACACATTGATGTTTTGCAGCCCAAAAAGCTCTCACTGAGTGCTTTGAGCGAAAGTGTGGATGATTGCTTGTAATTCTTTCATAATTGAAACTGTTGAAAGGTCATGCTGCATTGTGTGGCAGTGTGACCACGGCTCACTCTGGTGAAGAAGGAAGTGTCCAGATCATCAGTGAAGTCCACGGTGTCGTCTTCAAGGAAACTAGGAGGCATGAAACTCCGCCGGCGACATCGCCCGGCAGCGCTGTCGGCTAATGTCCGGCCCTGAGGAGCGGATACACACACACACACACACACACACACACACACACACACACACACACACACACACACACACACACACATTAGTACTTTCAACAGACTGAGGGGCAAAGATGCCCAACACTTTATCTGATGATTGTGTGTCAGGGGATTAGCTCTGCACTTCTGGAGTCTTATGATCCAGTAGAAAGTTGAGCTTTTTTTCGGCATGGGCGACTGTGGCTCGATGGTTAGCAAGCCAAACTGTCAATTAGAGGGACGGTGGTTCGAACCCTGGCTCTGCTAGTCCATGTCAATGTGTCCTTGAGCAAGACACTTAAACCAGAATTTCTCCCTGTTGCTCTCTATGGTGTTTTGATAAAAACAAATCATGGTGTGTTTTGATTGGCTTGTGAGACCCAGTAACGCTCAGATACCCTCACATGTATTCATCCCTTTAAGTTACATGAGCTGTTTGTTACCAGAGGGCCACATCAAGAGAGTCGACTGTCCTGGACTAATATTTCCCCTGAGTTTAATCCGAGATAAGACAAGCTGATCTCATATTTTATTTTGTTTTTAAAAATGCCTGCACACACTTGAACGTACAGATCAAATCCTTCCAACCACGTGTGTAAGAGACAGAGACTCAGAATAGCACAAGATTATGGAGATTATAGTCTGTGCATGAAAACTCCTTGTTTTCTGACTATACTCTTGGTCTTTTAAATAATTGTACTTATATATCCAGAGATTATTCTCCTTTTCAGAGTAAAAGGAACACAGCTGGGTTGAAACTACAGAAGCTAACAGTAGTTTAAAAAGTGACAAGCACAGATTTTGCAAAAACACAGAATATTTGGTGACAAACACCTTCATCAAAGCTGCTGCGGCCTTGAGGCTCATGACTGCGACTGACTCCCGTTTGCGTCGACGTGGCAACCGGTTGAGGGCGGAGCGGGAGCTGGAAAAGGAGCAGAGGGAGGCGGTGCCGGGCGTGATGGGGGTTTGCGGCACACTGAAGCCGTCTACCTCTTCCACCATGCGGAAGGCACGACCCCGAGCCAAGGGGTCTACGATCTGCACGCGCACACACACACACACACACACACACACACACACACACACACACACACACACACACACACACACACACACACACACTGTGTTGGTTCACCACAGTTTGTTTTTCATACTCATTTTTCAAGCCACAAACAGCAATAAACACACCGACAGAGGAGTGAAAAGCAGGATAACACACATCTAAACTAGGGTTGAATTGATGGTCCAGATTATGGAAAGATGCTTTTTTTTTCTTTAAGAACCAAAGTGATAAATCAGAAGATTTTAGTGATGGAGAGTTGATAATATTCATTCAAATGAAGGCAGATGTTTTCGACACAAGACTTATTTTGTCCTCTAGTTCCCCTAAATCAACACAAAATGAAAGTTTATTGTAGTGCTTTAATCAGATTACATAAACGCTTAATAATGCTACCAGTGCAACAGTAGTTGTTCATCGTCTATAGTGGGGGATAATGCGTGAACTGGACATTATTACCATGACATAGACACACACTAAAACTGGATTAATGTAAGAAAAAAGCCATCAATTGAACCCAAGGTCAGATTGCAAAGCAAAGAGGTAAAGCAAGCGCCGAAGACCTAATGTGACGCAAAGAAAGAAAGTGAAAGGGTGAGGCCTGAAAAGGTGAACGTCTCTCCCTCCGTGCTTCAGCGTGCCCCCGGCGCTGCCCTACCCTCTGCATGCCATAGTGGTGGTGGGGTGGGAGGTAGAGGGGAGGAGGGGTCTCAGTGCTGGCCAGGGAGATGTTGTCCTGGCTGTGGAGCTCCATCTCCCTCATCACCTGCGGCTTCAGGCCCCCGTACAGATGGCTGCAGTGCTGCAGGCTCTTCCTCCGCCATCGCTGGGTGCTGTCGCTGTCTTTGCTCACGCCAAACCAGTCAGCCGTACCCCTGGGGAGAGGATGGACTCGTGAGAACAGAATATTCTTTGGTCTTGGTGGGGAGTTTCACGGACGTTCACTGGAGCTCTTTTCTACAATACAGGTATTATTAAAGAATAAAATAACGTCTTTGCATTTTACTGATGAAACACTGCCACTAAAACTTTCATATTTGTCATATCCTGACTCACACACACACACACACACACACACACACACACACAATAGTCGTCGACAGATTGAGCCGTACATTCGTCCTGATTAGCAGAACAATACCATGATTACTTGATTGGTTGCAGCTGGTTGTTGGGGATTAATTGACGGCTTAATTGGTTCATTTGTTGATTGCTTTCTTGTCTTAGTGATGAAGAGACAGAGCATCTTCAGACGCGAGACAATTTTTCCTTTGGAAGCGCGAACAATAAATCTTCAGCCAAAATGCACAGTTTCGAATAGTTAATAACAAATTCAAGACTTAAGCAAAAAGACAGAAACTTTGACCAGCTTGAGCTACTAGTTTTTGTAGTAAAAACAATGGCTGTGTGGGGAAAATTAACCAAATTAGATTCATTTCAATCGCGCAGCTTCAGCTTTTCAGTGGATGACAGGGAAGTTATTGGATGAAGTTAGGTTTGGGCCGCCATCAACGGCACACAGTGAGCAGCGTTGTCGGGCTGCAGCTTAGTCTTCTGCAACATAACAGAGGAACAAATCCTCACTGATTCGGCTCCCTTTTTAATGTTTGATCCCCTCTCTCTCTCTTTGTGTGCATGTGTGTGTTTGATTACATGGACGCTGCGTCTCCAGCTTAGAGAGCCTGGATGAAAAACACTGTCTTGATTCTCACACGACCCATTGCTCTCAGTTCAGCTGGTGCCGGAGAAGCAGATGTTGCAGCCTTGCAGTTCATGAACTGACACTGTTTGCGTGGTTTCTCATTTAATCTGAAAAAATGTGCATCCAGGTCCCCCTTTTTTTTTCCTCCCCTGGTGAAACAGTGCCTCTGTGACGGGAAGAGGGGAGGCCACACGGGGGGAAACTGTTTGGAGAGCAGAACACTCAGTAATAAACACTCAGCCCTCATCGCCAAGAAAGACGCCAGCTGGGGAAGCCTTTTAAGGCTGCACATGGGCAGGGGAGGGTGGTGGTGGTGGTGGTGGTGGGGGTGGCTGTTGTTGTCCTCCCCAAGAGGAATGTTTGAGGAAGATGGGAGTCAAACTGGGCCTCTGACAGGACAGGAAAAGAAGGAACCAAATCCTCGTAAAATACAGATATCAATCGAGATGAACACAACATCCGCTGTTGACGGTAAAACATGACGCAAACGTTCCGACATTTGTTTGTGTGTGTTTGTTTAGATAAGCAGGTATTTGGCTTTGTGCGCACACGTCCCGACAAGCGAGCATGTCATGTTGGCCCACACGAAACCATAAATAAAGGATTCACGACTGGCTGACGACAGCACAAATCCATCACGCATCAAAGATTAAATCGAATGTTAAGCCACATCAATTAGCTTTCATATCCCGGAGGTAAGGCTGCTGCAAATGAAGCAGCAATCTTCCGTCGAGTAATTATAGGCTTAGACAGCCTTCATTTCATCAGGGGGAAAAGGCCAACGGGCACAACTTTTCAACAATCCACAGAAACACTATAACTGAGCAAATAGGAGAGATGGAGATGAACGTTTCTGAGTTTTCTGATTAAATCCGCTGATGAGAGGTGCTCCTTCACCGCTGAACAAAAACCTTCAAGGACACGCGCAACTGTTGTGATATGTTTTTCCAGAGTTGACGGTTGTTTTGAAAAGTATTTCTTCCTCTAAGAGCAGGTTCCTACTGACTGGATATGTATGGACGGCCTCTCTGCCATAGAGTAATGCTAAACAATTAATAATAATTGCTGATCGGAAATGCTGTTTCGTACTATTTCTATTTTGGCAAAATAATAATCCAAAATCAAATTAATCTGACTTCAGCCCAACACCATCTTTATTGCTTATGGAAACACTGCAGTGTATTTTCAAATAATGGCGGCATGCACATAACAACATTCATTCAAGTACAATCATTACAAAACTAATTTGAGGAACTTCTAACTGCATCTTTATACTTCTACTCCAGTTTTAAAGAGGCAAACTTAGTTTATTGCACAGCTATAGTTCCTACAGTTACTTTGCGTTTTTTTTGTACATCAAAATGAATGCAAAAAATAATGTATTTTGTATCTATTACACTCATAAAACAACACTACACAGTGTAGAAAGTTGCATTTAAAATGTCGGCCCTGTCATTGCTAATTGCATATACTGTGTTTCTGTATGTTACGTAGTGTTGGAGGTATCCGAATACTGTATTACAGACTCATAAAAAGACTTCCCAGTTATCCCAGTTCAGTTGCAGACTAAACGCTGTTAGAATACGAGCTGCCAGTCTCAGCAAAATCAAAGAAAACCTTAATCCCTCCACAATAACTGAAATCCATCAACAGGGAATTTGTTCAACATTTCCATCCTCAAGCCAAAGGGCACACTCACCTGTCCAGAGAGCTCCAGGAGGGGTTCAAGGTCTGGGTCATACCTTTGGGGGGCAGGGACTGTGGAGCTGCAAATGCTCCATCTCCAGCATCACTAGCATACTGTCCCCACTTACCCCCAGACCGGCATTAAGCCCTGAGCCGCTGAATGCAAACTGATCCTCTGCAGATCACATACAATGTTCCATGAGGGGATTTCCTAATATTCAGGCCAGCAGTACCTTGTAACACTCGCTGTTACGCAAAGAGAGGATGATCACCACATGTCCAGACTCTTGGTAGCATCCCGGTCCCGCTCAGTGATCTCCTGGTTAATCAAAGGTTGGAGGAAAGCCTGCGTTGAGCTCCTCCGTCAGACGGGAATCTGATCCCCGCGATGACTGCCCTAAAGAGGACTTCCAGTCCTCCACCAGCTGGACTCGCTCACTGATGAGCGGGAGGATCTCACATTTTCTGACCTTGTGTCCCCAGCACACAACACAATACGGCTTGTGTGTGTGTGTGAGAGACAGAGAGAGAGAGAGAGAGAGAGAGAGAGAAAGAGAGAGAGAGAGAGAGAGAGAGAGAGAGTGTGTGCCAGTGGCTGGCAGGCCGCCTAGTATCCCTCCTCGCTTTAAAGGATGTGACCTACTGGGCAAAGCAGACAGCGGCTCTGGTCCTTGTCAAGATGATTATTCCACCCTCCCCAGCCCCCAAACACACCATTCAGAGCCCCAACGATCACTATCAGTGAGGTCCTCCTCTCTCTTTCCCTGCCTTGCTTCGCAGGAGTGTGTCCAAACATCAGCTGCACACCAGCACTCGACAGGAAATGGGAGATTAGAAGGAGGGAGCGAGAAGAAGGATGGGGCATCGTACACATTAGGAGGGAGGAGGGACGGAGGGAGGGCACTGGGACATGCCGGGACATGACACACAGAAACACACACACTTATACACGCTCACACACCACAGCTTCAACCCCACCTTTGCTTTCAGCGATGTACTTGTGTCAGCACTTAAGAAGTCCATCGGCGCGTGTGATTGTAGGTTTAAACACCTATCATTACGGGCATCAGCGGGACAAAGATAAATTATTAACTCTGTGACATCTGCCACAATAGAGAATTAGTTTCTGTTGTCAGATCAACAAACATCAGCGTGTCCTCCTAGAAACTCTACAACCAAACGTTTGCAGCGATCCACCCACTGACATCACGCTTTGTTTGAAGACTTGAGGATTTGTCCGGTATGTCTGCACTCTTCGGAGGATCAGGTCGCTCAGCTAACACACACGCAAACTTTCTCTAAGTCCCGATATTCTCTAATAAACATCAAACTCATTCATTCTCACACACGTACGAGGCCAGTAAACCTCGGCCTGATAGAGTTAAGACATTAAGACACGCCTTTGAAGTCAGTGTCTCTAGGTTTTAGTCCTCAAACATTTACATTCAATTTACTGCTTTGATGTGGCCAACATGCTGCACGGGGCACATAGATAGTCTGTGTGAGTAATTGTGTTATTTTGTTTGCCTCAAACCATGTGGTCCTGTGCGCCACCTGGACTGATACTGATACACTGTGTGTGTGTGAGCGCTTATGTGTCACAGACTTTGTTCACGGCCTCACATCTGTGGCACAAAGAGGCTGCGATGGGTCTTTGTGCAGAGCTCAAGACATCAAGAGGGAGAGTGTTGGAGGAAACAGTTTGTGTTGTTGGTCGATTCAGTTTCCCTCAACCGGCCCTTTATATGATGAGTTCATGTTCAACAATGCTGTTTTCTGCACTGACAAGCTGTCGCCTTTATTCTGACGTATACCCTAAACTACACATCAAGCTAATACGGAGCACATTCATTTGAAGTCATGTGTCTGGAGGCCACCTGATGAATTTAAGTCCAATATTGGCTGTCCTTTTAGTTCAGTTTATAGCTGACTCTTTAGTCAACTATGTTCACTAGCTGGCTGCTCACTTTGCCTCAAAGCATTTGGTCAATAGAGCCACACCCGGACACCTTCAGCCCGCCGTCATCAGCTCCCTCCCTCCCTGATCCAGCTCTCCTGTACCTGATGATCAGTTTGGGTATAGATGAACGCCGCCGGGTCAGTATTTTGGGGATGCAGGACCGCCTTCGGAGGGTGGACTCCCTCCTGCGCCCCCTCTGCCCCTTCGGGGGAACTGTGTTGACCCGCTCAAAGCGCACCCTTTTCCCACTGAACGCACATCGCAGCGTGTAGAGAAGAGGACAGGGAGGCAGCGAGAGGAAAGGCCACAGAATGAAGGAAGAAGAAAGAGAAAATCATGAAAAAAGGAGGACAAGGGAGAAGAAAAAAGAGCCAGATTAATCAGTGTTGAATCAGAAAGGAGGCTGCAGCCTAAATTAGTTTTGTTAAAGATTTATTAGAGAAGAAAAGTAATACGACAGGCTGAAGCCATAAGAAATTAGCAGCCGGAGGAAACCAGCAAAGAGGAAAGAAGAGAGCCTGTGTGTGTGTGTGTGTGTGTGTGTGTGTGTGTGTGTGTCTAACCTCTTGATGGACTGTGTGAAGGAGGGCAATCTCTCCAGAGGAGGTCTGAGGTAGTTGTTTGAAGTTTCAAAGGCAGCGATGCACGTCTGAGGGTTTTCACCTGGCATGCTGACACTGCGCTGACGTTTTATCGGCTGCAACACACACAGAAACACACACACACACACACACAGACAGATGATGCATGTGCCAAGTTGTGTGCATTTGATGTCAAACTTAACAGCCTGAGAATAAATTTGTATTCAAATTAACTCAAATTTACACGGCAAATTGTGTCGAGACGCCTCCTCTTCTCGTCCAAACTTTACTCTAAATGCAGTGCTCTACCTGGGTGAGTGTGGGCGTGTCGTCCGGCGTCAGCTTGATGGTGGGAATTTCGAACCATGGCGGCTTCTTCCTCTGCAGGCCGCTGTCCCAGCTTCCCGGCTCATCCATGCTTGCCAGCTCTCCCCCCTACACCTGCCAGCTGGACGGCACAAATAGAATAATTGGGTTTGTAGAACAACGCACAGAGTCAAAAAACGATCGCGGACACGTGAAAACGGCAAAAGCGACAATCAAAAGCCCAAAAAACTGACCAGTTTTGTTGAGTAATTACAGACAGCGGGCAGACTGTGAGGCAGTAATCCACATCTCCCTGTTGTGGGCTCAGACAGATCCAGTGTGGAGGCAAAATGCCCGAATAAACAGACTGCTTGATCCAAATGTTTAAAGCCACTATAGTCTCCTGCCATCCTCTGCATCTTCTCCAAATAACCTGCCTCACAAGGCGGAGTGTCAACGCTGACGCTGAACATGAACGCGTCTAGACGGTGTTTCACGGCACGAGCTGATGGACGTGGATTAGGGAGAATGTGACTGAAAAAAATATGGCTTTAATATTTTGAATGGCGCCTTCACAAAGACGCTCAATGTGAATATTGAGCCATGTATAACCCGCACTTTGATATGAATCCAGGTTGAATGAATGTGTGTAATTAATGTGTGCATTGCGCAGCAGGAGTTTGTCAACAAAAAGATGTTCTTGCCTTCTCTGATTCATGAAGAATAACCTCCTGTAGATGATCAGCACGTGTCCTGTGATGGAGGGCTAAGATTAAAGCTTCTGTGCTCCAGGTGAGGCTTGAACTCACAACCTCGGCATCACTCATAGTACTGTCTTATAAGTACCGCGCGCTGACCGATTGCGCCACTGGAGCCTTGCTTAGTGGAGTTACAGGGCGAAAATGCAGCTTCAACGCCACAAGAGGGCGTCAGGATTTTCAAAGACACACACAAGCACACACACACACACACACACACACGTATTAAACAGACTTTACATCCAAGTACAAGGTGTCTGAGACAGAGAGCGGCTGATGGATCAAACAAGTGAGCATTTAAAGAGTGAAGGTTTTTCCTTTTCCTGTGAAGCTGCTGAGCTGATCAGGTGAAGCACGAACTCCAAACCTCTCAGCACCTGCCTGCTGCTCACTGTGACGCTGGTGCCGTATACTGTGGGAGCAATAGCTCTTCCTCATGCACTGAACAGCTCCTCACGTACTGGCATTAAAGCTGGGGTCGGACATTTTTTTATCGCCATCAAAGGGCAAATGTTTCATAATAAGCTTTCAGCATGTTGTAATTTAAGGGGTCTGAGAGAAAACCCGACGTCTGCAGCTCCTCTTGGAGGAGGATAAGCTGCTATATATCCACAGCTGGTGGTTGATAGCATGAGCGGATTGATATACAACATGTTGACTGAGCCAACTCGGCCGGCACTCAATAAAAAAGAATACGGTTTCAATATATTGAGCAGCTTGTTGTTTGTTCTGTAAACACATCCAGATGCGTTGTCTTCACAAATAGGCTCTTATTTTAAAAAGTAGACAATATGGAAAATTAGCCAGATATAAAGCTTAGTGCAGCTGGGTTCAATGAGTGTTATGGGCAACACATGTGCACTGACATCTGCGTGGTTTTCCTCAACAACGACCAAGTCTGAACGCTATCATAAATGTGGAACGCCATCACATGCCGAGTGTCCACTGGTTAAAGAGATGATGCTCCAGGTGAGGCTCGAACTCACAACCTCGGCATCACTCTGCTGGTTACTGTCATATAAGTACCGCGCGCTGACCGATTGCGCCACTGGAGCCCTGAAACAAGGTGAATGTGAGAAGAGGCAACCTGCGGCCTGTAGCGCCTCTCGCTACGCCCGCCTTGCAGTAACTCAGCCCGTCACCTCGGCCCTTATAGTCAAAGTCCGTGAGGGGCCCCTGAGGTGCTGCAGGCCACAGCTGGACCAAATTGGACAATCTCGCACAGTTTTTGGAAGAGCAGCAGTGCATCTTCAACAGCACAAGATGGCATTCTCATATTAAAGACCTTCTTCTTATACAGAGACACGCAGAAATATGGCCTGAATGAACAGAGACAGGTGGAACTTCATCACATCCACATTCACGACTGCAGCGTTTCTGTTTGGAATAAACTGCTGTTAATGTGTCCACTGTTGTTCTCTAATCCACTGTCAATCTCCTCCGTACCTGTCTGCCAGGTACTCATTACAATAACAAGTAGCACACACTGCTGGAGCCTCTTTGGTGCAGGTGATTGAGGTTTGGTTTGGAAGGTATGAAGTGCAGCGTCAACACCACGAGATGGCGTCAGGATTCTCAAAGGCAGGGCTGTCTTGTTGCACACACACACACACACACACACACACACACACACACACACACACACACACCAATCAGACAGAACAGAAAGTGATGCTGCTACTCGCTGATGAGTGTGCTCACATGCTTTTTAACCAGACTTCATATCCGAGTGCGAGTGGTCTAAATGCAGCGAGCTACATGCTAACAGTCAGACAGAGAGAGCTTCACGTGAGCGACATGAATAAAGGGAAAACCACAGGATAGCAATCCAAGGCCTGCACTCGTCCTGTTGTTTCCTGGTTTAAGGGTAGAAGAGAGAGAAAGGGGTTTTCCTGCTTCACCGTTTCTGCTGAAGCAGAAGTGAGACATCTCTGCATCTCTAGAGAGGCGAGCAGTGAAAATGAGGCAGTTTGCAGTGGCAACTTTTAATATGGAGTGCCAACACGTACAATAATCATTCCTTTTCCTGTGGGGTTATGCACTGAGAAGCTGCTGAGCTGGTCAGGTGAGGCACGAACTCCAAACCTCAGCACCTTCCTGTGGTATCAGTAGCTCTTCATCATGCACTGAACAGCTCCTCACCTTATTGTGCCAAAAGTGCTGACGGCCACCACACAAAAAGGCTTTTTCAATGACCAACACGAAGTCCAATTGACCATCATCTCCGTTCTTACTCGGCACATAATGCAGCTGGGACTTTGGTCGGGGTTGCGAGTCGAAAAAGAAAGATTGCTGTTCATTTTTGCTGCAGTCATAACACCTTGGAACATATTTCTCATAGGAGATAAAAACACAGGGGAAGGGATTGATTTCTAACTTCACCAAAAACCCCACAACATAAATAATAACACGCTAACATAATATATGGCTCCTTAGGCTTGAAAGTAGTGCTCAGTTTCCACTGTTAGCTCGTGAGCTGGGCGTGCTATCATCAGCATTTTAGCACATCACTGGATTATAGTAATAATTTCCATATAGCCTGACCAATACTACATGTTGAAACCAATAATAAATACAGTATTCATATTTGAGAAAATCTGATGAAGATTAATTGGCCGTTATTCTTTAACACATTTCACATCACACAGAAACAATTTCAATACAAATGCCTTAAATGTGGTTATTAATGAGTTGTGACAGTGTTTCTATAATCTCATATTTGGTCTGTGCTACAGTTTACTTTTAATAACCAGCCATAGCTCGTATCAATATACCTGCAATGAGCAAATATTGGCTGTCAGTTTAAGCGACTGATCAAATAATGAAAATTGTAAATTCAATTTCTTTAAGGCGAGCAGGTCATGGACCAGACAAAAGGTGCAGTTATACCTCGAGCTACGGGCTGTTGAGGTGGTGAATAAAAGCCTTGTTTGGTAGTTTTATAGCGTGTCTTGTCTTGAGTATTTTTTTTTCAAATGACATTTAGTGTGAAACAATGTGTCTGTGCTGCAGCAGTCTGTGCTGCAGCAGTCTGTGCTGCAGCAGTCTGTGCTGCAGTAGTCTGGTTACAGCGCATGGCCCAAGGGGAAGTCCTTGAGCAGAGAGGGGGCTCTTACTGGATAACAGGACATCTGCATGGGGCGCTGGCGAGACGTTAGGACCGAGCGCCAACAAGGAGCTCCTGTAGACCTCAGCTGTGAATCAATGTCAATCATTGCTCTGCGAGAAATTACAGGCCCTCCCCTCCCTTTCCAAAAAGCCATCTTCAGCTGAACAGTCATCTCCTCCGTCAAACGAGCCGCGATACTTAAACATCTGGCGTCAGCCGAGTCAAACGATTTCTCTCACTTAATACAGTACAATCAGTCTGAGTGCAATAAGTGATATCATTCTCTTTTTCGTGTGTTGGACCTACATCGCCTACATTTCCCAGCAAGCTGTGCAGCAATGCCTGCAGAACAGGTGTGAACTTGTAGCCCTCAGTGAAACGTGGGTGTTGGGACAAATAAGAGGTGTGATTACTCAGCTGTGGACGGAAGCAGTAGCGCACAGCGAGAGCTGAGCGTGTGTTTCCACCCAGCAGCGCAGCAAAGCTGTCAAACACATCACGGCTTGTTCATTACATACTGATCTACTGAGGTTACCGGTGGGTGTGGATTACAATGTCGACAATGGATTTGACTCTGTGAATTTAGGTGTAGCGTTTCATACCGCATCGCTTTACTCTCCCGATGACTGTGGCGACCCCTTCGCTCTTCCTCTCGCACAAACGACATTGTCGCACTTTTACTTTCGTTTGTGACGAAATGCGTTTCCACCGGCTGCACTTTCAGTTTAATGCTAATTTTCCAAATCTGAGCGTGCCAACACACTGAACTAAGATGGTAAACATGGTACACGTTATATATAGTATATATATTGAAGAAATATGCTTCGTAGCTGTAAACTCTGAGGCCTGACGAAACAAATACCTTTTGAATAGAAAGAAATGTGAATTATTCCCGTAGACCGACACTAAAAGGCACAACACCGTGAGCCTTTTGGCCTCTCGGCTGCCCGTCAGTGTGTGTTTTGGTCTCTGCGGCCACATGTGGAAGCCGGTGCGTCCTCTTACGGTCACTGAGGATAAACACACCCCTGCAAATAGAAACCTTCAGCGGGACAATCCATCACCACATCCTTTGCTTGCTCTGCGCTGGAGATACTCAGTGTGTGTGTTGACGTGCACAGTGACAGCAGCGCAGACTCAGATGTACTGACACAATAAAGCATGATGCACATGCAAACCTGCACCCACGCATACAGTCTCATACAGTCAACACTCACTTGACAGCCTTTGCTTCAGCCTCTCAGGGGCAAGCGTCTTGTTTTGCAATCCTCCATACGGCTGAAGACGAGATGACGCGGGGGGGGGGATCTCGTCTTGTTTCCAAAATCCTACATCATGATCTCTCTTCATTTTTTTTCCCCCTCCAGCTGGGTTTTCATGACAGGCAGATTAGGGCCTGTAATCCCTGCCGCTGTACACCACATGACATCGCTCCTGCTGTCCGGCCACAGAGGCTCATGCTGACCCTTGATTGGACGGCGATATTGCCGAGCGGGAAGATATTCACACTCAACGCCGAAGAAGTGAAAGTCATCACACGATCGCCTGGTAGGGAGTCAACTGCCGGGCTTTAATGTCTGAACAATGGGTGATGGCTGATGTATTGAGAAGTATCCCAGGAAAGGATCTTGTGTGCCTCGTGTGCCTGTCGGGGATTGTAGCAGAACAGCAGCGTAATTGGATCATTTTCACATTTGGGGGGGGGTACATTTCCTGACATGCCAGGACACAATTAAACGCAGGCATCCCTCCGGCAGCAGAGCGAGACTTGTCCCGACGCTGCTCCCTGATTCTGCTCTTTGAAGCCGAGGCCC
Source organism: Clinocottus analis (assembly GCF_023055335.1). NCBI lineage: Eukaryota > Metazoa > Chordata > Actinopteri > Perciformes > Cottidae > Clinocottus > Clinocottus analis. The sequence continues at coordinate 10,908,867 of NW_027175920.1, read as the reverse complement.
ACAGCCGCTGTGGCACGGAAACTCACTGCGACTGCATGTAAACACGCTTTGATATTCAGCGGATGGGTGAATGGATGTCAACGACGTGATCTCTGCTCCGTCTCCTTTCGTTCTCTGAACCTTCTCCTGTTCCTCTCTTCCTTTCTCTTCCTGTCTGCTCGTGTTCCTGCTCCACCTCGCTCATAGAGGCAGGTTATTCTGAAGCTATTTAGTCAAATTGGATTCTCATCAAGCAGCAACGGCGATTAAAATCTGTTTATTACGACAACAGAAAAAGCTGATTTAGGCACAGTACGAGCCAATAGAAATCTCAATAACCCTGGCTGCTCTGGCTTCATTTGAGCAGGCTCTGATTAGAGGTTCAAACTGATGTGTTTTGTCATTTAGGGGAACGGTGAACGGGGGACGAGTCGTAGTCTTTTCTCTTCTTTTTTTTGCACTCTAAGAGGAAGGTGCTGTAAAACTGTCAATTACCAGAGCACTTCCAAGTTAATTGGTTGGGGACTGAGCAGCAGATTAATGCTCAGCTCGGTTTGAACTTCATCACGCCGGCGCTGCTCTGCTCTAACAGGCTCAACAACCTGCCCGACAACACCACTGGGTCCTTTCTAACTTCAGGGTGAAGGCAGTCTTTTTAGGATGGTGCTTTCAGAAGCTGTGGTCCTGGGAACTGACCGCCTGCTCCAGGTGAAAGCCCGAGTCTTGAACTTCACACTGGCCAAGCACGCTGCATGCAGCCTGCTATCGTAATCTGTGGTGCTTTGCAGTGAAGTGTATGAAGGGAAACATGTAATCTTGTTACAGGATAGTCTCCTCCGAAATTTGAGTTCATTGTCTCCAGAGAAGAGACAATGCTTTACAACAGGAACTTATTTGGGGCATTTAGAAATGAATCAAATGCTTCTCATCATCTGTTCTCGTTCCGTTGGGATCTTCTAAAAGACTGCACATCTGCATTTTTTCTCCCTCCATCATCCTGTTGGCTGTGATGTAACTAAGCACGAGTAGGTCACATAGATTAAGAGAGTTATGCTGTGTGCTCCCCACCACCACCACCATAGGACCACGTATGCTCTGGGCTCTCATCTGCGCCAGATGTTACAGTCACAGCACAATATGTCATATCCTATGTGTGTAGTATCATGAGTGTGTGTGTGTGTGCGTGTGTGTGCAAATCAACAATAATACAAAACGAGCAGTCCATGATAGCAATCGTCATCTCCTCAATTTATCTTTGCCCGACCAAAATCTCATCCAAAGTCCAATTTGACTTCTTGACTTCCTGAGGATTTCGTGACTACTCATTATCATATTTTAAAAAATCATATATAGCAACATTTTGTGTATTCATGTTGGAAAAGCCAATTCCTTTGTCTGATGATACATGATACAACCCTCCTGATTCAAAACGCGAACATCCATCTGGAGTTTAAAGGTTTTGAAACGGCTGTGGTTGTCTTGTGGCGTCTGTCTACCATCTTGATAAAGAGTGAGGGGGCGCGGTTAGTTCGTCAATCAGCAGCTGTGACGCGACGCCTTCGACTCACTTCGGTGCGCCGACCCACTGTCGTACACACACAAACTGCAAAACCACGCACACAGGAAGCGATTACTTAAAGCTACTTCCCTAAATTTAGCAACAAAAGTGAAACAAAGGTATAATCAACGCCGAAAAAAGCCAGTATCGTTGTCACTGCTCGTGTTTTTTCAAGACTCCTCTTAAGCGCCTTCACAAAAAGGCCTTTGAAGCGCCGCATGCCCTCGGCGCTCCCTCGTGACACTTGGTTTTCTCATTCAAGTGTTTTGTTTTTTTCCATCATGCCTTTCAATCCTAACACCATCTGCTATTGAGAGAAACTCTCAAAAGCTTGAAATCCACTTTTGGAGAGAACCAGTGCCCTCATCCTGTTCTGCTCTGTGACACACAAAAAAACAGTCAAAAACCGCAATCTGGCGGCGTTGCAGGAGCTCCAAGTCTTCACGTTGACGCTAACATTTGTGATTGTTTATTGCTAAAAGCTGCAGGATAACAAAGACGTGCTGTCTGCTATCAGCTGCTCTGTGTGGCACTTCGGTTCAGCACATCATCAGTAATTAACACGCAACATTAGCGTAACTTTCTCTTTTTTCTTCCAAAGTGCGAGAAGTCGAATGCCCGAAGATTAGATCTACGGCCGTGCTGCCAATGCACACAGTAAGTCCTAAACCATAGGACGGGCCGTGTCACTTATTGCCAATGGATTATCTATCCAGCTTACAATGTCAGTGACTTCTTCATCTCATGAATGTGAGAGACCCTTTGTTGTTATGGTTGTCCATTTTGGGTCCGTCTGCTCAACTTGATAGTGAATAATACATGATACAGTACTGCTGCATAGATGAACTGATTGAGAGAGAAAATAAATGCCAGATTAGCTGATAATGAAAATATGAATGAATAGTTGCAGTATATGCTTTTTGCAATATGATTTTTTTTTAAAAAGCATTAGTTTAAGAAAGATGTGTTTTCTCTTCCGGGATAATGTCCTTTGGCCTTAATAAATAAGGGCACAGCATAAAAAGCTGCTTAACGACACAGAGATAAACAGTAGCACACACAATCAGAGCCGATGAGATGTCAGGCCGGCTTTCTCCGTCTGTCTCTCAGCACAATCATCTCTCTCTCTCGACTCCACTACTCCGCTGTGTCAGCAGGAGATTTAATTGGCAACTTGAAGCTGAGACGTAAGCAGCGGAAGTTATCCTCGGATAAACTTTTCCTCCACTTTTGTTTGTTGCAAAATCAAGAAGTCTCCCATGACAGAAATTAAGAGATGTTAAAAGGACTGGCAGAGGCTATCATGTGCTTCCTTTTCTCTGGATTGGTGTGTGGCCTGTGGGAAAGCTGCTGATAACATTCACACCACGGCCCACGGCACTTTGTTTCTCACACACACGTCTTCCAAAGCAGCCTGCACCGGACGACAAGAAAAGAAAGTAATGTGATCTTTGCAGGGCTTTGTTCTCAAGGTTATTGTTGTTGTCTTCTGTAAAGAGCTCAACAGAACAAAAATGTCGACAATCAACTCCGGAGAAGTTTAAAAAAAAAGGTTTGAAAAGTTGTAAATGTTCTACCGCTGTGTTGACATGACTACAAAGCTGCGGCCGCACTGCGCGACTCGTCTGCAGATGACCTGACGTGTGTCGAGGCCGGGGGAAGAGGAAAATACAGCAACACATGGAGGGTGATGGAAAAAGCAGAGAAACGTGTATGCCATGTTGGGATGAGATGAAGGGAGCAAGGAGGAAAGAAAAACAAAAGTAAATCCATTGCATGCACACCGGAGGATAAACAGCGTGATGCTGTGTGGAGGGGAAAGACAGATGAATGGACCTCGAAACCAAATCTATGAGATGAAAGCAAATAACACCGCCGGCTCCGTCGTCGTTGTTTGCACTGTTACCACCGTTAGCCGCGAGCCGCTAGCTCAGCCCATTGTCCAGTGGAAAAGTGTGTGGGAGGCAATGGGCATGCTCTGAATATGTAGCATCGTTAAACAGTCAATAATCACCGCCAACTGCATTACAATATGAATGACTTAATGGAAAGAAAGTCCCTAAAGAAAAATCCAGCATAGCTATTCATCACTCCAACTGTTCCAACGCCTGATGGCACATTTGAGTGCCAGACATGGCGCTGGAGAGAGTAACGGTTGCTCAGCTGCTGTGCCAGGTGGAGGACTTGAGAGGAAAGTTTTCTCCGCAGAGAGAACGTCTGGTTCCCTTCAGCCAGTCGAGTCTCTTATGAAGTAGACGCTGGAGACTGCGGCATGGCGTGGTGGGAGATGAGGGACGATAGAGAGCGGCAGAGGAAGAGAGACAGGAACTCTGTCTTTTCTTTTTTTTGTTTCTGTGTACTATGCGCGCGTCTTTTATCATTTTTCCGGCCCACCCTTTATCTTACTCAATCTTTTGAAGCACGGCCTCAACAAGCATAGCACACCTTGTGCTGACGCAGCACTAACGGAGCAGACATGAAAGAGTAAAAGTACGCTCAGACATGCACGCTTTTTTTAAACTTCTCAGCAGTGCTGAGCAATATGATGAAAATAATCATTTATGTTGTGGATATGATGACGAAAGGTGGGGGATGGCAAACAATAAAACAGCTAGAACAGTCCAGAAAGTTCATTAAAAAATGCATCACTTTAATGTGATGCAGCCTTAAAAAACAATAATATCCATAAAATATTGATATACTGCCCAGCTGATTCGTTATAATAAACCGATTGAGTTTTTTATCCTTCTAGCTTTGCCCTGAATAAACATGTATGTGTCTGTTTGAAATGCCTTCTAGTGCTTACTTCATTCAGCGTTAGCATTATGGCATTTTGTTCTATATTCTCAGCATTAACCTTCCTAAGTAGTCGAGTGATTGAGGCCAAAGGGCCCTATGAGGACTTACCAGGCCTTATGGATTATATTACAGCTGCAAACTAGACAAGAGTCTGAGATATAGAGAGACTAGAGTGTGTAATATGGCACATTTAATGAACCTCCCAGATTATATATACACTTCTGAAACCTGGGATGTACACTCAAGCATCGAGCCTCCAGAGCGCTGCTCGGGAGTCGGGACACATCACTGCTCCTGCAGATCGCTGCTGAACTCTGTGCACGACCTTCTGGCTGCTGCGCGGCCAAGAAATACAAACTGAGCTCCAAAACATCCAAGAAAAGGCAGAACACGAAAACTCTTTTGTAACAAAACAGGGCTAAACGTATAATCATGAGGTTTATGCAATTGAGGTTAAGTCTTTTTTTTTTTACTTCATGAGAATTGCTGTTTGTACTGAGGTCTAACATAACCATCAAATCAACAACAGCTCAACATTGTGTTTGTTGAGGACAGGCATCACTCTGAAACTAAAAATTATTAAACGATAACAGGAGAGGAGTTGATTGACCACATGTTGACCACATCTGTAGAATAAGCCCCATGAGTCATAGAGAAACAATGCGGTGAACACGGGACACAGATAAAGAGCATAGTGGAGCGTTTAGCAGCTGAAGAGACAGATATTTCCTTTAAGGAGTTGGTGGAGACCAAACCAGAGCGACAAAGAGAGTGATTAGCTAAAGCTAAACGCCACGCAGAGCTCCAACAAACCCTGGTCTCCGGTGTCAAAGTCCTTCGCTTGGCACAACCATCCTCTCCACCGACTACCTGCCGATACCTTTTCCTGTGGCGCAATAACTTTCCTCATCCCATTAAAAGAGACGGGTTAGGCTTCAAACATATTCAAACTCTATTTATCCACTGGAAGAGATTCTCAAGGACACAGTACAAAAGAAAAAAATGAAAAGAATTTCTCATTAAAGATTTAAGACCCCAAACGGTCATCTTCTGATTACCGTACCAAAAAAAGTGAAAAGGTCACGCAACCACTCTTTGGGTTTAAATATAGTCGTAAATGTCGCTACGATCTCTTCGTTAAGGTTTTACGATGTATTTTATGGGTCTTTGTCTTGTAATGTAAGTCAGTAAAGCCCACTGTGGTCAATTAAATCTGTCGCTTAAGAAGGAATGGCTGCTGGAGAGATAGTGCAGGGGAGAAATCGATCAAACGGAGTGAAGAGCCGTGGAAAGAGAGACAGAGCTGACAGGCAGGGGGAGTAACAAAGAGAGCAGCCCAGCTGACCCTCATAGGAAGCCGCTTTGTGTCGGCCGCATGGTGACAGGAAGGGCACCGCCACAATGAGAGTCTACTCAAGTACGGCCTCGCCTGGAGACATGAATAGACTCCTCAGCTGCCATCCATGCCTCGCAGCGCCCCTCCTTCCTGCCGTCCTTCGGCGCAGCCAGCAAACTCCTGCTGAGAGCGCCAATACAACAGCTTCCTGTGTTGGCTGGCCTTGTATGAAAACGTAATGTAATTGCCCACAGATGCCACATTAGGCAAGAAAGTGAGTGGGGTAGAGAATTGGCTCTGAAAAGAATATTAAGAGGGAAAAATGGAGATCATAATTGCGGTTTCAAAGCGACAGAGAAAGAGAAAGAGTCATTGAGGATCTTCATGGAGGAGTCTGGAGTCCCTCAGGAGAACTCTGGCCGGCGGACAGCATTGTCATCAAGCGGACATTAAAGTTTGGAAACCAGTGTATGCCACATAATGGGCAGATTAAAATTCCTTTTTGATAGACAGCTTGCTATTCATCCAGACCTTTTGGGACAAGTTCAAGAAAAAGACAAAGGGCTCCCATTCAAGAAGTTCTGATGACAAACTTCCAGATTGATTCATTCCTTAAAGTCGACAAATACCATGAAAACCAACAATGCTTCTTTTGGATCTCCCTACTTTCAACTGGCATATAATTCCCCCTGGAGACCGTAGTTTTAAACTGAAACAGGAGTGAAAAGGACTTTTGTATTTAGGGCTCGAGTGAAGGATATACACACAACAACTACATTACAAGTCACTCTGTGCAACAATGGGGCTCACTGAAGTCAGGCTTCATATATGGGAACAATTCATCCATGGTTTAACACTTTTCATTGTTGCTTTGATGAATTAATGTGTAATATGTTATGGGAACACACAAGTAAAATAGTATATTTCTTAAAAACAGCCAGTACTTATATTGTATCTGTGACACTTTTGCAGTTGCCAGGGTCGACATGAAAAGATCAACTTCAGCGTGACCAGAGCAATTTATTTATTAGCATTTTGGAGTTCATGAGCATGAACTAGTTAGCAAGCAAGCAGATATATTATCAGTTAAAGTAATGAATGAATGGTTGATCCAAACATTGACTCATTTATAGTAAGAACATAAAGCAGAGAGAAGCAAATACCAACCGCCCAACCAATTGCCTGAGGAAAAAACTAAAATGCACAAATATGTCACGGTGTTGGGTGGCTTCCGGTTTTATTTTGTAGTTTGTCCTCTGTGTCTCTGCACTTCCTGCCCCTGTGTGCCTTGTTCCTTGTGCATGCTTCCTGATTGTCTGATTGTCGTCACCTGTGTTTCCTCGTTGTTCCCACCTGTGTCTCATTTCCTTCTCCTTGTATTTAAACCCTGTTTGTCTCCTGTCCCCTCGTCGGCTTGCACTGTGTTACGCTGCTGTGTGAACTGGGTGGAGATGTCCTGTCGTATTTCAGTTTTTAATTTCTGTTCGAGTCCCATCTTGATTCCCGTTTTGTTCTTTCGCCTTTTTGGACCCAGTCTGTTTTGAAGCTGGTCCTCGTTTTGTTTGTTGGAAATAAATATTCTTGGAACGGTTCTTCAGCGTTCAGACACCTCCCTCGACAAAATATCCATCAAATATGGGTCTTTTAAAAAGAACGACCTGCTTTAGCGGGTCTGTGGTGGCGCCGCTCGGCTGTATAAACATTAGTTGTGACAGTAAAATATCTCCAGTAGCAGCTGACTTATTCAGACGCAGATTCTCCCAGTGGACATCAACTCTGCACAGATTTCGCTGACGTTTCCCTCAAAACCTCCTCATGCAGCTTCAACCCAGCTGATGAAAACCACGTTTGCATTTTATCGAAAAGATTCACAGTGCGGATGTTAAAAAGTAACTGAATGACAGTAAATCTGCTCGTTATCCATATCCTCCATCATACCCAGGTTTAATGATCCACTGATGAACTCTCAGCGACCCCACGGCGCACACTTCCACTGTTGCTGATCCTTCAGTCTGTTGAACCCTCGACAATCTGCTTAAATTACAGTTATATGTATGTCTCTGTCTCGAGGACACGGAGGACGAATTAAAACGCTACTGGCTGTTGGAAGAGGGATCAGTGTGACTGCAAATGAAAAGTCACGTCAATGAGAGCAACAGAACTGAGTGTGATCCTGACACATTGTTTTTTTTTTTTGCATGTTATTTTGTCCTGTAACGTAAAAATAGGAAGCAAGTACGAACTTGCTTTTTGTCCTTTTCTATCACGTGTGACACGCGTGTATCGGCCCCTCTGATAAGGCCGCCCTGGTTTTGAATCCGCCCGACAATGTGCTGTCCACGACAGCTGATAACAGCGAAAGCGACTGCCTTTCCTTCACACACTGGTGACTCTCTCCGCAGCCGTCTGATGGCGGCAGGTATCTGCTCCATCTGCGCTCTCTCACCGCAGCTCTGATGTCACCGTGACAGTGATACATCTTGCGCAACCGGCACCAGATGGTTGCACGATAACGACAGACACCTCCGTCCGTATGTGCAAATCTGCCGGGGGGTCCGTGATGCTGTGTTTGTTTGCAATGGACTTTTAAATCAACGAGCCTGTTGGAACCCGATACGTTGGGAAATAGTTCACACAGTTGCACGAGCCAATTCAAACTTCCCTCTCTCCCTCAGGACTGCCCGTGACTGTGCCATCTGCAGGTCTGGCCAGATTTCGCCTGGAGCGACGCTGGCTAACATGTTAAGGACGCTAATGTTTCGCAGGTACAATGTTTATCTGGTTCACCATCTTAGATTAGTGTGTAAGCCCGCTAACATCTACTAATTAGCTCTAAAGTGCTAACTACAGAGGCGGCTGATGGGAAAGCCACTAGTTTTGGTATTGGGTCATAAATCCCAGCGCTAGAGAGATTAAAAAACTTGGACCTGCAGAAGTTGTGATGGCCATTTTTCACTATTTTCCAATGCCTGACAACATGACCTCGTTATAACAAACTCAAAGAAAATGAAATAATCATCCAAAAGCCTCAGTTCTGTCAACAACCCGGTACAAGCATCAGTTTAAAGTTGGAACTAGCACAACATGGCAGTTCAGTACAATCCTCCACATGCTGTTGTCTCCTGCTCTCCTTGCTTTCGTTGCGATCACTTGTCAAAATTTTGAACAGCATCCTGAGATGTAAGAACTACTTGTGCAGTGACAAGCATTGTCCTAAAACACAAGCAAGGAAGACAAGCTCGTAGGCGCTGGAGAAGATCCACACGTGGGCAAACCGCCATGAAAAAGGCCATTGTGAAAGATGCCGCAGGGCTCCTGGGGAAAGCAACCAGTTTTCCATCCGGATGCACACATTACAGAGCTCCACGTAAACATGAAGGTGCGTTTCATTTCTCAGAGCAGCGGCCCAGAAATAAACCTGCTATTGTCACTGCTGCTTTTTCTATCCAGCCTGTTGCAACACGCTGACACGGCAGCCTCAGTGTGCCAGGGGGGAGAGAGACGGAGACGTCAAGAAAACACACCTGCAAAATGTCACAGATACCGTGTTCACACTTAACATCTTACAGGACGCCGTCAACTTCCTGTTCAGAGCTGTGTGTGTGTGTGTGTGTGTGTGTGTGTGTGTGTGTGTGTGTCTGTGTCGACCTCAGACCATGTGAAGCACTTTCACTTGTAATTTCGCGTGTCAAAGTCAGGACTTGTTTTATTGCAAAGCAGTTTACGGGTAAAAGGATCAAGAAGAGTTTTAGGTTCACTCAGGGGCGGTTAAAGGACCATTTCTACTTTTACTGTGATCTGAGTTTTTACTTTTCTTTAAAAGGTATTTTCTAAATCTTTGATACTCCTTTTGGAATCTTAAATCAAAAAATACCAAAATATTACAGTTATCAAAGTCAAATGAGAGGATTGACTGTTTTGTTTTTTTGAATATCTCTACGGTTTTGGCCTCTTTTTACTTGTTTACATACACAAATATAGATTAATCAAGAAAATCAGCAGCAGGTTAATTGATAATAAAAATAATAGTCAGTTTACAGCATTAATTGTCACGCCTTTTACATGCTTGCTCCAAAAGCCCTCAATCATTTAGTTCCTAAAAGCAGAAGATAAGAGATTGAATTTGGTCCAATCAATTAATTACTGTATACCATAAAATGTTGATGACCCTATTGAAATATGTCACACACTTAACACACACTTCACACACAACACTGCGTCTCCTTTGGTTCTGAGTAATACACCATCACACACCCAAGTCGCCGCAGTTACTCATAAACACCTTTGAAATACACCTGCAGTCTGGTTCACAGTAAAATAAAAACACCAGAGCCGACCTGCGCCCTAACAGCTATAGAGGAATTATTATGGTTAGATATAATAAGCATTGAATAATATTAAGAATCCAACTCATTGTACCGTGAAATGACAAAAGGCCCGTGAAGCCCTGAAAGAATACACAACAATCCTGTGTTAACCACCAACCTTATTTCAGCTATTTAACCAAAACCCATTACAAAAAAAAAGAACTTTGACATCAAGACGAAGGAAGCAGAAGTGCAAAATACTTACTCACGTTGTGGTTTGAGAACTCATTCCTGCAGAACTTTACATCCACGATGCAGCAGCCAACGTGAGCTGCAAGTCAGTGAGCGCTGATCTGATGATGATGATGATGATGATGATGATGACATGCTGAAGAGCCCTGAAGCTCCGCCCCCCAGCTGCAGCGGCACAGCGGGTGCTCGTGTCATCACAGTTCACTAAGATTAAATGTGTTGCATGCGATTTGCACCCGTTGACCAGCTCTCCATGGGGATCCCCATGCAAAACACCTCGCCACGTGTGAGGTCAGGTGGGCAGTTCTTGAGATATGCCAAGAACATGCAGACGTGGATTACTTGCTTTATAGTGAGATGTACAAATAATGTTTACTAAAAGCATTCAGTTCACAGCGAACGTTCTCTGTAGGTTCACGAGATCCTATGAGTCTACCAGACAAGATGCTTCCACCAGCTACAGTGGTGTGAAATGAAAAAGAAGAGAAAGCTGGAATTTGTCAAAGTACTGCTCCTTTGCTCGAAGCAACTTTTATTCATTTTGGAGCAAGACACAGGTTCAAACCTGGTCACTGGTCCTGTTTCCCTCAGGACCCATCGTCCAGGTGTGTGTGTGCGCGTGTGCGCGTGTGTGTGTGTGTGTGTGTGTGTGTGTGTGTGTGTGTGTGTGTGTGTGTGTGTGTTGTGTAATGTACATGCATGCAACTTGATTTAGCCTTTTGGAGCATAATATGAAGATGAGATCTTGCCTCTGGGTCATGAGATATGGAATGCCACACAAACACACACACATACACACACACACACACACACATCCCTCATTGATGAAGTTTCCTCTGCCATGACCTTCCAGCAGTAGAGCAAGGCATCATTAAAGCAAGGTGAATCATGGGAAGGAAAAAAATAAGTTCAAGAGTTCATCCAAGTCTTACTCTAGCAGAAAAGAGCCAACTAGTTAAGCCTAGCACACACACACGCACGCACGCGCACACACACACACACACACACACACACACACACACACACACACACACACACACACACACACACTCTTGTTGCTCTCATTTTCAACAATCTTGATCTTGTCATTGGACTTCATTTAAAAGGCTTCAGCCACTCCAGATGTGACCAGCTCTTGAGTGCACGTCACGCATGACCTGAAACTGTCACCCACGGGGTCCCCGCACCCTGAGCCCGAGCCCCCTGTGTGCTGCAGCGCCGTTAAATATATATATATATATTTTAAAAGCCTGCATACCTGCGCTGAGACCCTGAAGCTGGCCAGCCCGGTGCTCGCGCCGCACACACAGCGGGGTGAGCACGGACCGACAGCCGGTGTGGGAAGAGACATGCTCGGTGTGACACCCGGCGGCTCCCGCACTTACCCTCCAACAGCCCCTCCGGCTCCCGCAGCACCGCGCCGACGGCTCCTCCCGGTGAGCTGCCGACAGCCGGTCACTTCATAAGTTGCCCCCACCACGCATGACGCGAGCGCGAGGAAGGAGCAGTTTCACTGACAAGCGCGAGCTCCAGATGTCAGCGAGGGCGGCGCGGAGATGTATCTTCAAAGAGGTTTCTTCATGAGGCGGCTACAAATGTCAGCCGGATGGAACCGGTGTCCCGGTTGAAGCGCCGCGGGTCCTCCGCCGCTGTCCGCCCGCCGCACCGGCTCTGAGTGTCGGTGTGACCGGAGGCTCCCGGTCCGCCCGCGCTGCCGCCGCCTGATGTCACAACACCGACCGACCGCTCGCCTCCTGACTGCATGTCCGCAGGTCGACCTCACGGCGCCGCCTACCGGTGACACCGAGTACCTGCAGGGAGCTGTTGAAGTGGGCTGAGGGCAACCTGGTCCAAGTGTGCAGGCTTTGCTGTGATAACGAAGACGTCCCATCTGGCCATACTGGTTGGTAAACGTCAAGAATGCATTATACATATATGCATATCTTATGTCACATTTTATTTTATGTTTGTTCGCGTTTACTTTTTTAAATGGCAGCTCGTGTATTGATATGTTGGTCAGCAGGCTGTCAGGATGAGTTCTCACTTTTTGCTCTTGCAGGCAAATTTGAGTTTGAAGAATTTCCGCTGGAGATAGTGTATTCCACATTTTGGCCTGAATCAAAGCTGAATCCTCAGCTGTTTCAGATATTACACTTATTGAAAGATGCTTCAAAGCCACAGGAATGAAAATGTAATCTTAAACTGTCCAAACGGTCTTTAATTGACACAGGCTTTATGGACAAAAAGAGCCAGACACAGATGTCCGAGTCCACTGGTCACCTGGTGTTCATTTATTTCCCACATTCCATTATTCGCAGTCTGTGACACACGCACACGCACACACACATGCACACACACACACACGCAACATGTTCACAAGAAGTACCTGTTTTTGTTGCTCCATGTTTGCTCTGCATGATGTAATGTTGAACAGATGAGCAGGTACAAGTTGGGTACTTTTCAGTCAGATGCTAGTAACCGACTGCTGCGCACACACACACACACACACACACACACACACACACACACACACACACACACACACACACACACACACACACACACACACGTAAACACACATTTACAGATTTAATGGGGAAACATCTGATGTGCTTGCTCCAGAGGACGTGCATGAAGGCAACATTGTGTATTAATTTATAGTAATGTCCTTTTGGCCCTTTAGAAAATGCTACACGACCTTCTTTTTCAGTCGAAGCAGTTTTCCCCTGCAGGCTCGGTGTCTGGTTGCTCACACAGCCCAAACATATCTCCTTACTGTCCTCACCCACCACACAGTGAAGAGGAACCTTTCTCGGCTTCCTCCGACCACCGGCTCTCATCGCCGCCGCTCGCCACAAAATGTTCAGTCAGTGCAGCGATGCGGTCGTCAGATGTGAGAAGAAAAGAGCGCGCAGGATACAGCTCGGCACAAAAGCATCATATTTGTGGTTGTGAGATTGGATTGTGCTCCATACAAGCCTGGCCAGGTGCTTTTGGGCGCGGTGGGGATGAATTCCCACTTTTGCTGCGGTGATGGAATACCTGGAAAAGGATGTCATTTATGGCTTATGCAGTTCCTTGGTTTCACAAGTATTTTTCAGCAATTCGTGCACATTTTCTGTTTGTTTTCCAAATGATCCATATTTGACTTTCAATCGTAGGAAAAAAGGAAGACGGACCGAGGGAAGGAAAGAAAGCATGGTGGGATTGTGAGTGGACTGGCGCTGCATGATAACTCAGAGCTCATGGCGTGGGTGTGAAACCTTTCTCACAAACATTTTAGTCTCAGTATAGAAATACAACCCGCACATTTGTCGTCACATGACACCCCTTACTTACAGCTCAACCATTGCCCACAGGAAGTGGTCACAAGAAGAGTCAGAAGCTTGACCTTTCATAAAAAGCAGCAGTCGAACAGCGTTTGACTCGTTTTAGAAAACACAAAGAGCAGCAGACATTTGTTTTAGATTCCTTCTGCCGGCAGTGTGCAGTTTGCAGCTTGTCATGGGTCCAACTGGAAGATACATTTAGTTACATTTCTATTTTTTAAATCACAAAGTTGAAGTGAAAACCAGTTCAGCTGCTTCTAATTAAGTGGAAGTAAAAGCAGAACAGCCCATCCTGTTTAATCCGACAGAGGAGGAATTGTGAGGAAGAAAAATGAATTAACTCTAAAATAAAAATTCAGAAGTCATGCAGTGGGAAATGTTTAGGAGGGCAGACGTGTGCTGAAAGTCTCCCTTATGCCTGTAGTGCATTCAATGTGTTTAGCATGTTGGTAATTGCAGAATAAATGACATAAATATACTCACACACACACACACACACACACACACATCTGTCTCATGCGCCTTGAGGCTTGTTTCTAAACACTATTAACTGCAACACTAATTTGCTCTTTGTTGCGTCGCACACTGAGTGAGAGTCACGTTACGTGCAGCACATACAGAGACCTGCTTTCCTTTTGTAGGAACTGCTTACAATGCGAAGCTGCAGGAAATAAGCTTTAAGGATAATCAGCTGTGCCGGAAGACAAAGGGAATCAAAGGGTTTCATTAAAAAGAGGAATTGATTAACCTTTTCAACCTGCTTTTGGTCTTTTTTTCCCCTTATAAATGTTTCATAAATGTCGGTTCAAGTTGGGTGCAGAGGATTTAATCCAAATGGGAAACCAGGAAGTAACAGAGATCATGTTAATGTGTGCATGTTATAGTTCATTACACTTTACTGCTGGCCAATTAACAACAAACTGATGAACTGTAGTGTGGTGCAGATTTCTAAAGAAAATTAAATAAATGACACTTACATTTACCTTTATGATAACAGGGGAACTGTTTGGGAAATAAATGATCACTGTGATGAACGACTGTAATCTAAACTCTCAAATCAACAAATCAAACTCAGCTAAAATAAACTTTAATGCAAACTCTATCATTCTGTTGAGCTTTGAATTTAACATCAGAAAAACATTTATTACCACCTTTAAGTATAATAAAAGACACTGAGACAATAGAAGAAAATATGAAAACGTGTATATTTTAACGATATTTTTGACCTCGTAGCTCCACCTTGTGGAGTAATGGCAGTATTGTAACAGACAATACTTCACAGGGATTGGGTTGTATTCGTTTACAATGTGATGAATGAATACGGTCTCTTCCTGTGGTTAAATTCCCATGTGCTCATATGAAGATAACTTTTAGGAGAAAGTAATACTTGTTCAGTACAGCGGGACGCCAGCAGGCGACGCTGTTGGTGTCTCTGTGACTGGAGGATCTGTGGCTGCGTGACAGCAGGAGGCGCCAACAGGCCTCACCGGTCATGGTCGATGTTACACTGACTGGCTTTTCTGGACAGTCACTTGTGAATTAAGACGAAGACTCGTTTGTATTCTGACGAATGCAAATTGATTATTATCAAGATTAAATGGTATTACAATCTAATGAGTGAACGTGGCAGATACAACAGGTTTTAGGTTTTGACCCGTTTAATGCAAGGAAGTGTCTGTAATGATGCGTTTCTCTTGTTAATCCTCTGTTGCTCAGTGGGACTGCGTGGTTCGTTCATTGCGTGGGTTAAATCAAGAGAGTGAACTGCCAAAGATGGGCTCAGTAACTTGCAGAGTGATGCAGAGGTTGTGAGTTCAAGTCCCTCCAGGAGCAGGGAAGCGTTACCTGTGGCAGGTGAAGTGAATGTAGAGTTGTTTATTTGCCAATGCACGTTGAACCTATGAGGATTTGACTCATAGACATAGAATAAAACAATAACACTATCATAAAACAATGAATATAGTGCAGTAATACATATGATCACCCAGATGATGTGTCACTATTCAGACACTCAGCAAGTTAACACACGCCTCAATGTGTTTCTCTACAATTGCAAACAGGTAAACTGACTCCAGATCAGCATCTCTTTTGTGATATACCATCTTAATGAGCAGAATTATTTTAAAAGTTGAATAGGTAACATGATAAATAATATAAATTCAGTTTTGTTGCTGGTTGACAAAGTTCTGCTGCGTCAGCCTCCCACATTGATACAAACAGCATGACAGTGCATTTTTACAGAAGTGCATGTGAGGTCAAGAGATCTCTAAATAATGCTGAGTCAGCCCTCATCAGGGTGACGGCCCACACAGATCTGGGGTCTGGCAACGATTCAAATAAATACAAGCGAAACATTTTAAGGTGAAACATGCAGTTCATTTGTACTCACGTGCTCATGTGACCTCAACTCAGAAGATCAACCTGTTGAATCTCTGTTTCTGACGCAGTCATTGCGAATATGAATGAAACATGAATGAATACGCTGTGAGATTATACAGCATTAAACACAACTGGCAAAGCATGATAAAAAAAAACAAAGTCCTACGTGACTGGCAGTGACCTCTCTCACCTCTCACTCGCCCCAAAGCTTTTACTCTCTCGTCTTGTTGCACAGACGTCCTCAGACAACCCTCTACGAGAAACACCATTTCCCTGTTTTGGCAATTTCTCAACTTCATGACAATCCATGCAGCTTTTGACAAAAGCCGCATTAATAACCAGAGATGATCGAATGCATTGCGCATTGCAAAGATGTATGAAAAGTTACACACGACATCGGAAGCTTTCCCTCCTTTATTCTCCAGTCCAGAATGAAGATGGAAGAGGATTTCCGGTGAGCCCATCTTCTGAAAGTGTGTCTTCAAACCTGTTTCTGTAGTTTTTGTTCATTCCACGACTGGAATAACTCACTTTTTTAAGTTCTGTGGTTTCATGTTTAGTATTTATTTCGTGTTTGAATGGTCCAAGTGACAAAAACGTGTTCATCAAAATGTCCCTTGGCTGTTTGCTGCAGCTCCATGCAGACAAAACCCTGAGCCAAAACCTTTAGACTGGTTTGGTGGGCAACCGTCCTGGAGCCCCAGACCCCCAGAAGCCCAGGGCTGGCATTTTGTATGTAAAATATGTTTTTGGTGGAATTTTTGGGAAATACGCACTACTGATGTATCAAGAAAGAAAACCACCTGTTGCTTCTTCAAAGTGGTTATAGATTGTGTTCAAATGCATTAATAAAACCACATATTGTGTCTCTAATGCGTCTCCGTGGCTCTCCAAATGGTATCTGGAGCCAGCTGGCCTCACGCCCACTGTGGTGATCAGCAGCTTATGGAGCTGCAGATAGCAGCGGCTGAAAGACTTTATCTGAAAAGCCTCATAAACTGTAAAATATATTTGGCAGGGAAACCTCTGACTCCCATTTTGACATGTTTCTTCCTTGTCATAGTCTAGAATGAGATGAGGCAGTCAGGAGACACACAGACATGTGGAACAATTCAGCTCTAAGAAGTAGCAGCTCTATTTCCAAAGAAACATTACTTACTTATTTAGAGATACATTTAATGAATTCACAGCTTGACTTTGACCTACTTAGTTCTGAGTGTGCAGCCCTATAAAGCATGTACAACCTACTCCAACCTTCTCACAGTGTTGGACTTTGACGGCCGGGCACATGCATCCATATTATGGTAGAAATCTCCATCGTGACGCACGTAAAGCAGCAGATAGCGCAGAGGTGCGCAGCCCCCACCCAGCTGTCTGCTGTCTGCTGCCCGATAACACACAGCAGGGCAACAACACAGCCGCTGAGACCTTCATGCAGAAAGATCTTCTGAACTTCTACTCATCCGTTCCTGCGTTTTGGGGATAATGAAATGGTCGACTAACGCGGTTTTTGTTTTGTTTTTGCGCACACGTTTGTCTCCCCCCCCCCCCTGCTGTGAATCTGAATCTGAACGTTCAGCTCCAGAGTGAATCCTCTAACGTCAGGCTGCGATGCTCTCAAAGAAGCAGAAAGAGCTCATTGCAAATATCTGGGGGAGCCTGACTCCTGTGGCGGAAGATATCGGAGCCGACGCGCTTCTTAGGTGGGTTCTTGCTCTGTTTGGCACTTTTCCTTCAACAACTGTGACGTACATGAAAGTAAGTGCGTGTTGCAGCGAGTATGGCTGCGTGAGAGAGACAGCGGGATGGATGGAGGCCAGCCCTCTGCCACGAAGGTCCGATGTGTGTTTAGAAATGTCCCAAAGATACATTCATCGTGGCTGCTAACTTCAAAGAATAAACATACGCTGTACGTTTGGGCCCTTGCTAATGACGTCATAACTTCCTGTCTTATAAGAAATTGAAAACGTGTTCTCTCTCTTTTTTTTAATGACTTAATCGACACGTGGTACTACATAATTGATGGTTTATTACCGTTTATCAATACGTTATTGACATTTATTCCCGATGAAGCATCGATACATTATGGATTATTAACGGTTGGTTTGTCTATTGATAAACATAAACATCATCATGACACTGCATACTCATACTTTTGCTGACTCATCAAACTTCAGATAGTGCGGGGTCGGTAGTGAAATGTTCAAATGAGAGGGCTGTGAGTTGACAGAGACGATGATGATGATGATGATGATGATGATGATGATGATGATGATGATGATGAGTTGCCAATCTCGCCACACTCCACATTATTGATAATGTTTTCTGTGTTCCGATTACAAATGTACGTCATCGCAACGCCACTCCCAAAATCCCTCCGCAGGATGTTTGCCTCTTATCCGGGTACCAAGACCTACTTTTCCCACCTGGACATCAGCCATCGCTCCGCTCACCTGCTCTCTCACGGGAAGAAGATCGTCCTGGCCATAGCGGAGGGAGCCAAAGACATCAGCCAGCTGACCGTCACTCTGGCTCCTCTGCAGACGCTGCACGCCTACCAGCTCCGGATTGACCCCACCAACTTCAAGGTGCCTTAGAGCCAGTCAGGGGACTATTTGTAGCTGTAGTACTCCATTCAGCAAACTAGTATTTACTTGTGTATTCAGGGAGATGCACTTACATTAAAAGTAAAAATAGCAAATACAGAAAAAAAAGGCCCCTGTGATTGTAATTCAAATATTTTATATAATTAGATTATTATTACTCACGCCTTATTGTAAAAGCAGGTTGAGGTGGAGCTAATTTCTTACCACTTTGGAAAGGATTGCAACTAATGATGTATACATTTATTTTATGAATACTTCTTTTGTCTAACCGAGAGACCGAGCCTCAAAGTTATTCAAAAATAAATTAAGAAAAATGACAAAATGATTATCAAAGTAGTCGCTGTACTTGTACATGTCCTTGTGTTTAGTGTGTAATAATCTAAATGTTTTCACGTAATGTTTTGAAGTATAAAGTACACTTTTCTCTCTGAATTGTAATAAAGTAGAATTATGAGAAGAAAAGTACATGTACAAGTGTGTCAAATGTAACTTGATGCAGCACTTAAGTAAATATACTTATTTACATTCCACTGCTTATTGAAATGTTGGTGAAGTTTGCTCCCAGCATTGTTGCGTTCTCAGCGGTTTGAAAGTGACGTCGTCTCAAGTCCATATCAGATCAACCTGACGCCATCTGTTCAGCTTCAAAACAAGCACGTTGTCATATTCCTACCAACAGCTCATAGCTTCACACCATCCTGTCATGTCCATGAAACCAAAGCAAATTCATTTGAATGGAAAGATTTTGCCGTGAACCAGTTGACCTTTTTCGATCTGACTATTTCTAAGGGGACTGAGCCTCAGCTGCAGTCAGCGTTGTGATTAACGAGCCCCGCCCTCTCTGCAGCTCTTCTCTCACTGTATGCTCGTGGCCCTGGCCTGTCACATGGGGGAGGACTTCACGCCGGTGGCGCACGCCGCCATGGACAAGTACCTGTCGGCTTTCGCAGCCGTACTCGCCGAGAAATACAGATAAGACCCAGCTGCGTAAATGAGCCATGATGCCATATGACATTCAATATTTATGTACTTGTAGTTGTCATAATACAATATTTTGTAATAATAAAATGTGCAATTAACACCTTTTGATGTTGTGTTGTGTTGTATACAGCCTTGTAGGACATTGCATGATTTATCCAGTTTATTACAAATGATGCTTCCCATTTTCAAATATATGAATAAAGTGTATGCTATGTGTAAATAAGGCCTTCTCTCAGCTGACATGGCATTGCAGGGTAAACACAGATGTGATTGATGATATTAATTATGGTCTTGTTCCATGTATGTGGGCCACGGACCTGGTATTGCATATATTAGCTGACTGACACACCAACTAAAATAAAACCATATTTAATTTGATTCACACCTGTGTTCATCCTGCGCTCTAAAGGCTGCTGTGAAAAGGGCCGTAGACACTCGTCATGATGAAGGCACATACACAATTCTGAAATGATAAGCAATAAAAGGAAATTTCAATAAATTAGTTGGAGTATTTTTTTAATTTTGTATTTACGGCTTCACACTCTAATTCAGCGGTGTTGGTAAAGCAGCAATCCTACATGTGGGCGTTGCCATTGTGACGTCACACACTGGTTTGTGGGCGTTTTGAAGCTTCCAGATCTGCGATTCGGCTGTCGCCATCTTGACTTTTTTTTGCCACCAATGAGTGGAAGTTACAGCATTTGGTGGCATGATGACACCGATAGCAACCTGTCAATCACAGTAAGCCCGCCCTAATAAAGCATGCTTGTGGTCTATTTAACTCTAAACTAGAACATAATTGACCTAAATGAACTTCATGCTGTATTGCAGAAGACTTGAAACTAGCGATTGAGCCATTAGACTCATGTTTACAAAGGTTACTGAGGCAATAAGCCTGGTGAGAAGTAAAGTCATGTTCTCATCGACTTCCATACAATCAGACTTCTTGTTGCAACAGGGAGTCGCCCCTGCTGGCCAGTGGAGAGAATGCATGCTGTTAGACTTCCGCATTGCCTTCAGCCGGATGAACCGGCACCAAGAAGTCTTCCTGCCGCCAATAAATACAAAGAAGAAGTTATCCACCCCGGACAGACTTGAGTCTAAAATATACAAAAAGCATACACAATTAACACATTATACAAAAGTGCATTTGCAACTTATAACTTACAGTTATGTTGAAATGAGCGTTATTTTGTATTAAGATTTGGTGACAGCAGTAGTGGTGTTGAGCATGTACGTCAACACTCCTCACTGATAATATAACAATCTGGCTGATGCGGTCACATCAGTTCACCATATAGTATTATTTACTTGTACATGTAAACACATCTGGCATGTCTATATTTTGCTCATAGATAATGCGTTTATGTCTTTGTATTTTTCGAGTCAGACAATACTTTTGAAAAAATACAACAGCAGTAATATGTCAAATCTTAAACCAATGAGGAAGCTGCAAAGCAAGCAAGGACACGTGTGAGGTGAATCAATATCCATTGATCCAATGTAGTATAATATAGTATCAATCAATCCGGTAAAAACGTATCGGTGGCCATAGTCCAAAATGTTTCACCTTTTAAAGGAAAGGAATGCTGCTGCTCAAGGGAGCTGCGTCAGTAAATATGACGCTGTCCTTGGTGCTGAAATAAACAGCGTGCGCATGTGCCAGCTCAAAAATAACATATACTTTTGAAAACTTTAATACCTTTTTTCTTAGTTGTGTAATTGCACCCCATGATCAGTTGACAATCCAAATAATCTAGAAGACAGTTAAATCAAATAAGTTAAGCACTGGATTGTGTAGACCTGTACTTTATTTTGGTTCTGTGATAATATTGGACTTTCACATTAATCTTTCTGGCAGATAAAAAAAAGGCACAACTGTTGCTTTGAATTTGACACCTTGGACTCTGCTTTTGGTACGAGAATAATAAATTAACTGCCACAACAACAAAAAAACATTATTTTTTCATAATGCACTCTGTCATATTCTATCTCCCATATTCATCCAATAGAATCTTTTAGGACGTTTTTTTTTTTTTAATTGTTTGCATCTGATAAGTTTGATTAAAACGATGAGAAAAAAGGTGATGTTCTGTTTTCAGAAAGAAGCAAGCATTATACAACTGCATGTGGTACATGCATATCACTTTACGTTCAAAGCAACATTCCTTAATTGATAATTACATAATTGCCAAATAATCACATAAAGCCAATGTGACTTTATCATTTGGTTTGCATCCCGCAGTAATCCGTTAAATACAGCTCTACTGGAGCATACTTTAATTATAAAGTTTATCATAAACTCTATTTGTGTTGCTTTTTTAATACTGTTGAATTTTTTTATCCTGGAAAGTTCTTCTTGGAGCCTCTAATTTTGCTTTTGGTCAACCGGTACCAAACCTGTGTGCTAGGGCTCGATGGCTATGCGGAAAATACGCACGACAACCATTACACTTTGCTTCAGCTTGACTTTATTTCATTATCAGGGAAACAAGCGCCAGGTAAACAGACGTCAGATCTGCGTCCTGGAGTCCAGGTGCGCGAGCTGCCTGCTGGGTTTAGTGGTACTGCTTTCCCAGAGCGGACACCACCACGGCCAGGAACTTCTGGAAGGCCGACTGGGTATCTGGTGTGAAGGCGGCTCCCATCTTGGCTGCGACAACGATGGTCAGGCAGTCGGACAGCAACTATACGGAGGCAACACAACCGCTGAAGTCAAACTGAAGTCCAGGAAGTGCGCGCGCACTGACTCGTAAAGTGAGAGACAAAAGGTACCTTGAAGTTGTCGGGGTCGACGTGCAGCGTCTCGGAGTGCAGGATGCTCAGCTCAGCGTACGTGGCCTTGATGTTGTCCATGTTCTTCAGAGCCCGGTCCAGCCCGTGCAGCACCTTGATGCCGTGGGCTGCGATCTTCGGGTTGCCCTGGATGGCCGCCGCATTGGAGAGGTTGCCGAAGGACTCGAAGTGTCTCTGAGTCCACGGGTAGACGATCAGACACCTGTGGGGTGAGAGCAGTGGATGTTCAGACAATGTTCCTGGAGTTCGTTTGTTTTATTAACTTAATAAATCAGTGTTGCGTGTCAGGAGTCGTCCGTACCTGCTCAGAGCTTTGGGACCGACGTCATCATAGTCCAGTTTGGAAAAGATGCTGTTGATGGCAGCGCGCTCCCCAGCAGTCCAAACCACCATCGCTGCACTTGTTTAATTTGAGTTTAGGCTTGATAGAGAGGGGGGAAAAGCGGGAAAGCTTTTCTGTAATGTGTGTTTCTGAGTACCGCGTCTTTTTAAGGTCACCAGCACGCCACGCCCCCAACTGCTGTGATTGGCTGGAGATGAAGAGCGTCAGATAAACTGCAGAACCCTCCAGAAGTTTATTCAATGCCAGGAAAAGAGATATTGTAATCATAACGGAATTTTTTATTTATGTATTATTTTTACTTGATTAAATTATATATTTGCAAAGTTTGACGTCAACTGTTAAGGTTCAGTTTAAATAAGTCAATATGAGCAAAGTGTTTTCGGGATGAACCTTTTCACTCACTGGAGGAGATTTGGTCACAAACTTGTGGTAAAATGAAATATATCAGTACACTTCATTTAGGTCGTTTGTTTCCTTGGAAGGTGACATCTTCCATACTACAAATCTGAAGAGAAAAACACATTATAAATTGACACATTTCAAAAACTTTCTAAACTGTGGACATAAGCTGCAGGATGGGCCAATCAGCAGTCAGGACATTCATTAATAATATTAAATTACTAATCTGTTCATCTTGGTATTTTATGCTATTTTACTGAAAGCAGTATTGCCTGGTATCAGCATGCTTATACCATGTTAATTATTCAAATAGCTATTTATTAAAACATATAAGTTAATAAACACTGTTTATTTAATTAATAGGTAAATACATGTAGTTATGAATGTATTATTATTTGCAGTGTATTAATATGATAAGGATATAAACAAGTGTAATGTCTTCATTTGTGTCTATGAGGCTTCATTTCAAAGGTCACTGAGTTTGTCATTTGGAGAGTGTCGCATGCCAGCTGTTATCTATAAACTAGACTGGTTTCATGATAAACTAGTGTGGTTTTTATCGATAAACTAGTTTGGTTTTATCGACGAACCAGTCTGGTTTTATCTCCAGTAGCACACCATCCACCCTTGGCACCAGATGCCAAACTTCACCATAAGTTTTAGTGAAGAAAATAACGGTGAAAAGCGTCATGAGCGCAGTTTCCTACATGGAGTACATTCATGCAGCCTAAATGCCGAATTAAAAAGAGAATTAAATCCCGTCTGAATCTTATACGGTTGCTCTTGTAATCCTGTATTTATTTGTTAGGAAATCATTAATCAAGTTCACGTGGCATGCCGAAATGAACTCAGCGGTTGTGTTTTTTGAACAAATACAGAATGCACGCATGCGCGCTCACTACGAGTTAAATGCTCAAAATGCACTTCATGACGTAATCGTGTCAATTATTGTTTAGAACCATTTAATCTTTTTGTGTGTGTACAGATTAAATTTATACTTAGATTTATACTTTATACTGAAAATCATCACATGCCAAAAATGTATCTTTTCGTCTCTGAAATGCTTCAGGCCGCAGCAAATGAGCAAATTCAAATGTCTGGACTGGTTGATTGAAGAGGGAAATAAGTATTATATATCTTTTATAAAAATGAGAGCAACTCACTTCATATTTTATTCAGATCCAGTTTATGGATATTCACTTTACGTCGCTCACTGAGGAGTAAATGCACGTCATGACTCCTGTGACCTGAAACGCCCTGCAGACAACATGTTGGCACTTTTGCAACTAAATGTGTTTACAAACTGACGCCCACGGTGCAACCAGCTGATACCTCTCGGGCTGGCATGGGGCCAGCGAGGTTATCAGAGGAGGAGGAAGGGTCCGATATGCGTCAGGGGGACGCGGCTTGGCATCAGTGGCCATGGGTGTGTCTCTCCAGGCGACTGCATTTAAGTAGAGGTCCAAACGAGAAAGAGAGAACGAACCAACCATGAGTCTGAATGATAAAGACAAGACTGTCGTCAAGGCCCTTTGGGGCAAAATCTCCAAGTCTGCGGATGCTATTGGGGCTGACGCTCTGGGCAGGTAAGTGTCGCGTTTGACCATATATCTCGAGTTTATGCTGGAGGAACTCTGATAATGTGCTTTTTGTTCATTTCTGCAGCCGACGCTGCAATATACTATAGTATTGAGATGTATTTGTTCAGCGTTACACATGGACTTAATTTACAATTGTTTATTCTGCCATCCACAGATCCTGTCCCATTGCGTATATATATATGGACATTTTGTCGGTTTTCATTCAGATAGTTTAGTTCCTTGTGTTTCCTACTGTGAAAAGATAAAAGTCAAAATCGTCAGACATTGAAAGAAACTGGCTCTATCTGAATGTAACGCAAGGTTATTTGGTACAAAGTGACTCATCAGTGGCACCAGTATAGACCAATAATTATCATACCCTTAAAGTTTTGCTCCAGGTGAGGCTCGAACTCACAACCTCGGCATTACTCGGCTGAGTACTGTCATATAAGTACCGCGCGCTGACCGATTGCGCCACTGGAGCCTGTATATTCATACAGATACAATCCATGTCATGAGATATAGAGTTTAGCAAGTTCAATTTCATTTGCATGTTTTGCGCTGAAATGCGCCAGCTCGTAGACGAGCCCACCATTTAACGTCCTCTCCTCCTCCACAGGATGCTCATCGTCTACCCGCAGACCAAGACCTACTTCTCCCACTGGCCCGACCTGAGTCCCAACTCTGCTTCCGTTAAGAACCACGGAAAGAATGTGATGGGGGGAGTCGCTTTGGCTGTGTCCAAGATTGATGACCTGACTGCTGGCCTGCTGGACCTCAGCGAGCAGCACGCCTTCCAGCTGAGAGTGGACCCGGCCAACTTCAAGGTAACACGGGGGGCACTGACATCATGATAGAAGATTTACGCGGAGATTGCCTTCTCCTGGTTCTTTTCACGTTATACAGAGGTTAGGATGACTTGTGCGCACTTTTACGCACGGGTGGAGCTTTACGCATGAATTACGCATTTTTAGTCTAGGCTAGACCTATTTTTATTTTTTATTTTTTTACTATTAAGATGTATTTTTCACTGTATTTATAATAGTTTATTCTGCCATCCACAGATCCTGTCCCACTGCCTGCTCGTGGTTCTCGCCACCATGTTCCCAAAGGACTTTACCCCCGAGGCGCACGTCTCCATGGACAAGTTCCTGTGCGCCGTGTCCCTGGCTCTGGCAGAGAAGTACCGCTAAGCTGCAGACAGTGTGGAATGCGGTCCGCCACGACCATGTAACTCATGGTGACACAAATATGGAATAAACTGCATATCCAAAATTGATTCTACTGTGTTTTGTTATGTCTCCTGAAATGTGTTTTCACTTCATACATGCGGCATAGAACGTCTCCAGACATTTTTACTCATTTTTATGGACAGCGGAAAGAATGAACAGACACGTTTTGTTCTTTATTTCATATTGAGGAAAAAAAAATGCACAACTTGACATGGAAGACAATAAAAGTACAGCATCAAAGTGACGGCATGTCGTTATGGCATGAGTCGAGAGGATCCTGGCATAGCGAGAGAGACAATGTTTACAGGTTTATTGTCACCTGCAAGGCTATAAACACACACACACACACACACACACACACAATAGAGGCTCTTATGATTTCATAACGACTCGTATTTTATCATCACCCAGAATGAGCCTGAAACGACAAGAGGGGACAATGTGTGAGTCTTTATGCAATATTACTTATTCATCTAGTTATTTCAGTCCTAGCTGTTCTCTCACCTGAGCAACGCAGCGGCCACCAGCCCTCCCCCAATGGGACCCACCCAGTAAACCCAGTGGTAGACCCAGTAGTTGGTCATCACGGCTGGACCGAAAGCCCGAGCAGGGTTCAGACACGTCCCTGACACGTCACCCCTGCACCACGACGACAAGAAGAAGAACAAAGTTGGATAGTGGAGATACTGTAGTTTAAATGGTCACACCATTTAACACCTCTAGTGATAAAATTATTGATATATAATAAATGTAAAAAAAAAACATTTGCACTTGTATTTTAAAACAATTAATTCCATTTCCTGTCAGCATAGATTAAAGTATTATAAATAGTATAAATAATGATTTCAACATATTTTGTCCACAATTTTATTTAAAATAATGGAAAACAATTTAATTACATAAAAAAGGCCTTTCAAATAAAAATAAATACACATAATTGTTTTTGATTAAAAAAAATAGGACCACAAATGAGACATTAAACCCTATAGCCCCCCCCCCCCTCACTTTCTGCTGCTGGGAGACTACTTGCAGGAGGGTAGTGCACCCTAGCTCACTAGCAGCCTAGCACCCTAGCTGGCACCCTCTGAACATTTGAATCATGCAAGTTAAAGTAGCAACAGAGGGAGGAGTGACCTTCAGATCAAATCCCACCGTAACATTTAACACGGTGCAAAATATAACAGTTGGCACGCAGCACGGCCCCTCTGCCCTTTATCTCACCCTGCCAGGACGTTGATGATGACAGTGCAGCCCACCAGGAACGGAGCCAGCGGGGTTTTGGTCTTGCTGTTGACTGCCACCAGCAGCACCACCATGGTGATCAAGCAGGTCATGGCCACCTCCCCGAAGAGGGCTCCGCTCAGCTGGCTCTCTGACTTGAGGATATCGAACGCTGCCCCGGTGGCGTTTAAGTAGCGCTCTGTCGGAGTCATCATCTATATATATATATAAAAAAAAGGTATTATCTAGGATTTTATAAATTGGATTGCAAATGCTTAAGTGTGTGCAAAAAAAGAGCCCAAAGCAGCATCCTTTCAGAATATTGTGCAATTTGATTAGATCACTTTCAACTGACCTTAGCCATTCCAGCTCCCAGCACTCCTCCGATCAGCTGACTGGCCAGGTAGGGTCCCACCATCATCAGCTTCATGCCGCCACACAGGTAGATGGCAATGGTGAAGGGAGGGTTGAAGTGGGAGCCACTGGAGGAGGAAAAGCAGCAGAGAAATGTCAAGCTCAGATGGGAATCATTTTCTTTTTTCCCCTATCCCTTCCACTCAAAATGCCTGCACCTGACTGTACTTGACCTTACACTTTTACCTGATGTTATCCATGACCGCCACCATCACCGCCACAGCCAGTCCGTGCACCAGGGCCGGCTGCAGCCGACCGGCCGCCGACACGTTCTCGATGACGGACACGCAGCCGATGAAGACGAAGAACATGGTGCCCACCATCTCGGCCAGGCAGGGCTGGAACAGGGTCTCGTATTTGTTGGGGGGTTTGGGCGTGGGGGCCTTCTGGCCCTTCTCCATGAGAGTGAAGTCTGTGTCTTCCAGTTCCATTTTCTCAACTCCCATGGCTGCTTTGTTTGAGTTCTGCCTCTTCTTTCCAAGGAGGATTGTCACAGATACTCTGCCGCTCCAGCACACCTTGACCAAAAGCCTGCAGACGAATTCAGAGAGCACACTCCGGTTTATATATATTCACCTCCAGCAGCTGGTACACTGAACTGTTGCATCATGGGGGTCATAAAACATCAAAGCTGAGGGCTATACTATACTAAATTCATTGAATCAATACAATCCCCGCCCAAGTAAGTCCTTTGACACCTCGCCAGGTGGAGTCAGGCGAAGTCAGGCAAGGTGATCCAGTCCTCTAAGGAGTCCTCAGAGTCACCTTTTGGAAAAGAGGTCACCAGGTTCGAAACAGAACTCAAGCCGTTGGAGCTCGACCTCAGCCAGTGGGTTGAGATTAAGACCATTTTTTTGTTCCCAGGGCGTAAAATCCCGTCTGATACTTACGCACGAGAACCCTCCTGCTTCTGTGCGACATGCACCAGGATGTCAGGTAACACAATGTGGACACGAAGCCGCATCAGACAGAGGAAATGCTCCCAGAGGCGGTGGCATAGAATCAACAGGGTAGGTTTGACACATGACTAATGTCCCAATGTTACATTGGTGATGTTTCTGACCGTACTTATCTTCCGTTTCACCGAGTTTACCTGATTATTTGAAGCCCAATTACAATGTTTTTCTGAAACTTCACCCGTTTTGTTCAAATTCACAGCGTTCACCACAGGTTGCATGCGACCCCGGCGCATTGGAAAGTGACCCTAAAGGGTTCCACAAAGCGTCAGCATGTGGCCAGTTGGATTGGGAACGTGTTGCATCATTACTGTACGTTGCTACAAGTGAGCATAATATAACATTAGCCTATATCGATAAAAGAGCACATGAGTGAGTGTTTTGTGCAAATTACACTCCTCACCTATAAAAATGACCTGAGATCATATCAGGTTACATCCATGTGATACTCAAGTCACTGCACATTTACTAAGTACATTTCATAGTACTTAAGTAGCTTGACTGACTATCTCGAACATGCACTCCTCTATAGGGAAGCATTGTTCTCATATACTGCAGGAATGCACACTGTGGTCATTTTCCTGCAGAATTACTACTTTGATTGTGTCTACTTTAAGTTAATGAGAATACATGAGTGCTTCTACTTTACTTTAACATTTTGAATGCAGGACTTTTACCTGTAAGGTAGTATTTTCACGTGTTGTACAGGTACTAGTACACGAGTACAGAGACTAGTACCACATACAGAGGATGAGGATACACAATGGCGATGTCACCAGATGTCAACCTGGCAAGCCAGATTGATATCTATATTCATATTTTCAAAGTAAATCCCCTTCTTTTGAATCATTTCCAAAATAAAGTTTCTCATAGTTCTCGGGCAGAAACTTTAAAGCAAAACGCTTTGTCAAAATTCACTCCAGCTCAACCGACTACAACAGTGAATACTGGCACCAGCATTAATAACCTTATAATATAACATGTATCACATAAAACTATCCCTAGATGAATTATCCTGCATGTTACTTTCATACTTCGTACATTTGGGCTATTAACACTTTTAAAGCTTTTGCATGCAGGACTTTTACTTACAATGTGTAATGAGTACTTTATGATCTGCTACTTGTACTTAAGTAAAGTATCTGAATACTTATTCCACACCAGAGAAGAGAATGTTGTGATACTGTGTTCATCCCCTTGGAGGCCTTTTTAGTAGTATTCATATATCACAGAACTATTATAAGTTGTGTTTGTCCGTATATTATTTTCATAATCTTTGCATCACTACTTATACATATATACAGTTTCTATGTGTGAATGCTCTGGTTCTGCACCTGCACAATAAGCACAGCGCTGACAATCTAAGGACACCAATTTATGATGCTAATCTAGTGACCTGACCTTGGACCATCTTTTCCGTAATAAAGCTATCAAGGCAGCGTTTTCCATTCAGGACTTTGACCCAAACACTGAGAACAAAAAGACTGTTAATAGATAACAGAAAGTGTGATCATTTGCATGAAATTGAATCCATGAAATGTATTAGCAAGTGTCTCTGGACGTCGTCCAGCAGCCATCGAGCATAAAGTCCATGTACCTATCATACCATCAAACTTTATTGAATCTGGAAATACAAACATTTCATTTAGTAGGTGCCAACAATCGTCACCGCTTCAAGGGCGATCATATTCACACACATTTTGCCAACAAATTAAGATATTACAGTCTAATTATATGAACATTTAAATGCAAACGTTGTCATCCAGTCAGTCGGGATGTCCTCTCGCTCCTCTTTGATGGACGACGCGTTCACTTCAACACAACGCGGGTCTTCTTGTCGCCCAACAGCAACCTGCAAACGAGTGAATGACACTGAGCAAATATATAAAAAATATGCAAAACAACATAATGCAATCGATTACTTTGAGCCTGGGGCTCTTCTACATATTTGACTCATTGTCCCACTATCTTTGCATGGTCAAGAAGTTAGATAATAGCTTGAGTGAAATAAAACAGACAAGTAGGTCAGACTCTCATGACACTGAAGCTCACTGGGAGGAGGGAGGTTGCTACTGTTATCAACTCAATACTGGGAAAAATCCACCGTCATTAGATAGTCACCAATGCATCGTGACGCACTGATAAAAAAAGCATTGTTCCGTAGCGCCCACTAGTGGTCAACAAGGTAACAGTCCCAAGTGCGTACACCCAACGGATACTCGAATAAAGCATGGCCAATGGAAACAGTTGAAAAACTACCACCGTGCTCTCGACTGTAAATACCTGACGAAGCTGACGGTGAGCAGCGCGCCACAAGTGGGTCCGACCCAGTAGACCCAGTGATGGCTCCAGTGGTTTGCGGCCACCGCTGGGCCGAAGGCCCGGGCGGGGTTCATGCAGGCGCCAGACAGCATCCCCCTGAGACAACAGCCAGCAGGACAACACGTCACTCAGCTGGTGGCCAGAGGGAGGCTGCACAATCGTAAGCTTTCCATTTAGGAAGTTAGCTCAGCCACAGAGACAGGTGAAAAAGAAGTAATGCAATACTTTAACAATCGAAAGATCTGCCCCAGGATATGTTATTTTGCAGATTAAAATGTTGAAATAAAATAGCAGGGTTGCATTAAAATCCCTGGGTGTTTTATTTCATTAGATTAAACATGAATCTGCTCCAGGTGATAACCAGAACACGTGATGAACCTTGTCATCCATCTAATCAATCATAACAATAAATACATGTGTGTTGGAAGGTTCGGGCAGAAAATATGAGACACTGAGGTCATGTCATCTGTATCTTTCTATTTTACATTTTATTCATTTTTTTCTATGCAGAATTCAGTCCTTTCAGACAAGGTATATTTTAAATTATAAACATTTAGGCCAACAATATAGATATTGTTGTGTTACTCCCCCATAATTTGATCATGGCATCTTGTAAAATGTAGGGAAATAAAACATTAACTCTCTTTATGGGTCCGCTATTCCCTCGAAAGTCTCCTGGAGATAAAGACGTGTCGTGTATCAAGTCTTAAAAGACATAAACTCTGTTTTAGTTGGCTGTATGAGCAGTTATTGATTTCTAGAGGAGTAAGAACTGCGTTATATAAATACAACTTGCAGACACAGCTAGATAAATAAATAAAATAGAAGTAACATATTAGTCATGTCCTTCGTATTTAAACAATTGGGATCTGGAACACTGACAGCTGGCATAATGCTATTAATTAATAATGAATAATGCTGTCGGAGTCTCTCACCCTGCAAATATGTTGGCCGTCACAGTGAGGCCGATGCAGAGAGGAACCCCCGGGGACCGGGTCTGCTTGTTGACGGCCCCCATGCACACCACGGTGGTGAGGAACAGGGTCATGGTCGCCTCGGCCACGGTGGTTTGAACCTGATCTTTACCGACGACGCTGAAGGCTCCTCCCAGGGAATTAGCAAACACGTCAGAGGGGAACATTGCCTGAGAGGAGATCACAGTTTCATATCGATCAGCCAATGCACCATGAGCTTGTAAGGTTTTCATTTCTTTCCATCTTTTTTTTTTTTTTTCAACCCAACACAGCAAGCAAAACCGAGTGTTTCCAGGATTAAATATTAATGGTTTTGTTTATTTGCATTATCACCACCTTTCTGCACTAATATGCAAAATGAATTGTCCATTGTCATTGTTATATATATATATTGTTCAATATATATATATATATATATATATATATATATATATATATATATATATATATATATATATATATATATATATATATATATATATGTATATATATGTATATATATACATATGGGTATGTATATATATATATATTATATATACATATTAGTTTAATGTTGATGCTTTTCTAATGTCTTTATATATATATATATATACATATATATATATATATATATATATATATATATATATATATATATATATATATATATATATATATATATATGCATATAATATGTACATGTATGACGAGAGCGAAATGTAACCAGAGTTAAATTCCATGTATGTGTACACACACATGGCTAATAAAGCTGACTGATTATGTAAAAGTACAAATTAAGATATAAAGAGAAGTAAAAATATGTACTAACAAAGTCAAACTTAAACTTGAAATTACATTGTGTTTTTTTACTTTGTATTCCTGTCAGGATTTAAATCCTTTAACTGCATACATTTTATTAGACAAGAATGTTGATTAAGTCCACATTTTTAATATTATATTTCAACATTTTTAAACAATAGTTCCCTATTATCTAATATTTTAACTAATACCTTTGACGTAAGTGAAACATTCGACTATGTGAGTTCAAGTTGTGACATGAGCATTATTACATTTAGTTTGTGTATTCTTTTCTTGGCAGTTTGACTTTCCCAGTTGTTTTCCTCTCACCTTGGTCAAACCAGCACCGGCCATGCCGCCACACATCTGAGCCAGCACATACGGCAGCAGCAGGGGAAGCCCCATCCCTCCACACAGGTAGACGCTCAGGGACACCACGGGGTTAAAGTGGCCCCCACTGCAGTACACACCACAGCTTCACTCTCAAACAGTGTCGCAGACTGAAAACGTCAACTCAGACCATATACATATTCATATATAAATGCACTTTTAGGAGGCATTTAAAACATTTCTGATCAAATATTCAGCCATCTCAAAAAGCAAGCATGATCCAGCATTGAACAGCCTTTACCTAATTGGCCCCAACACCACGATGAGCACTCCCAGCGCCAGTCCGTGTGCCACGGCCGGCTGGATGACAGCGCCCGCTCCCGGGTTCCCAATGACAGAGGCACACCCCACAAACACAAACAGGCAGGTCCCAAACAGCTCCGCCAGGCAGGGCTGCACATACTGCTCAAAGATGCATCTCTTCTTGCTGGTGTCGCCTCTCGCGGCTGCCGACTCCCCCGCCTCAGACACCGCGAAGACTTCTGTCTTTAGTTCTGTCCCCGACATTGTGGCTTGAGAAATAACCGAGCGCTTCTGCCTCGTGCCACTTGTTCCACTGCCGGACCACAGCCGGGTGGTCTGGCGAGTGCACGCTTATGTATGTGAGGTCTTCTCAAGATGATCTATTGAGGACATACGCAGGTCCCCATTTATTTCCCCTCCGATGCCCCACCTTCCTGCAATTGTTTATACTCCCAAGACGGCTGGCAATCAGGAGAAGCTCATAAAATGATAGGAATGGTGTTATTGAGAGATAAGAGTGAGGGGTGTCAACGCACACACACTTGTTGTGAAACAGTTGTTTTGTTGAGGTGGTATCACATCTTTTCATTTTCTATCAATACAACAATTGTGATACATGTGTGGAGGGTTTAGACGTTGTAAAAGTATCACTATTTATGAAGTAGTAGAACAGTATGAGCATACAGATTACTGCTTACTGCTGCATTAATGTACATGACGCTTACAACACAATCCACTGCATAGTACTCGCATGACTGAACACACAAACATGCTAATCATAGTGATATCAGATTGTTCCTCCCGCAGCAGATAAACAAGTTAATAAAATAAGTATATGTAGTAAAAGGGTTGAAAAAAGACAAGAGCAACATTGGATCCAATAAAATGCCACAGTCTGACGTCTCAACTTGACCATCACGCATCAAACATAATCCATCATAAACTAATGTAATGTCCTCTTTGCTGTTTGAAAACCAGGCTCAAGAATAGAAAACATTTCACGAGCGAATGTAAATAAACTAATGTTTACATTTTATTAAATTCCTTGCAGCTTCTAACTACTTCCTTTTATAAAAAAAAAATTGTATGGACAATTGATTCATACATTAAACCAAAATGGCACACAAAAACAAGAAAAGGACATCTAAAAAACGTCAAGCTTTCAGCATTATCACACACAGGCCCAAGCCCAAGTGGCTCCATTATAGAGGCGGTAACTCTGCGCCTGTGTGTGGGACAAACTCTTGAATGTACTCATTGTGATCGCCTCTTATTTGCGACATGTATTGGTAACCAACCAACGTATTTTCACCCTGATTACGTCGGTGTTTGACGTATTACAAATGCGTCTGTGATCAACGTATTACAAATATGTTGATGATACGCACATACGTTGCTTATACACGCATTTTAGTTTTCATTGTTTATTACAAATACGTTTATAATTGCGTGCTTGTGTTATTGTTTTCTTGCTTCCCTGCTGGATTTAAGCGTGTTTGAATTTCTAAACTTTGCAGAGGAAAAGAAAAGGGCGGAGCGAAGTCGGTAACGGGGCCGGTCTGAAGACCCGTTGGCTTCGGGCGCGAGGTTGATGATGTGCCGGTAACGGCCCGGCGGAGGAAAAGAAAACGGCGGTGTTAACATATTAAAACATTTATGTATGACCTGTACAGTTAATAATCAACATATTTGTAATACGTTGATCACAGACGCATTTGTAATACGTCAAACACGGACGTAATCAGGGTGAAAATACGTTCCTATGGTCATTGAAGGTGCAGTTTAGTTCTGGGGGAACGTAACGTGCAGCAGACAGGCTTGTGGTAACACAGGACGCTCATCAAATCTCTTTCTGCTGATGTCGGGACTTTCTGCACCCGAACGGCTCCTTAAAGGGGGCTCAGCTTGGTGGAGAATACGCGCTTCCTCTTTCCAAATGTCTCCCTCCACACATCTTCTCCTGTTGTTGATTTTGGCACCGGCACGTGTAAAGCATGTCCAACAGCGGAGCAGTTTCACCCTCGAAAACGCCAACTGTGACAGACCTGAGGAAACAGAGCATGACCTGTTGCTTCAATTCCTTTAAATGATCACCAGGCAGTCAAACTGAGAGGATGGGTGGAAATATGAAAGTCCTAACACATATTAGTAACACAAAGTAAATACGATAACGGACCGCATGGCGTCACAGTGGGTGCAGATGACCCTGGAGCTGTGAGAGTTTCATATTTTATGAGGTTTATGATCGAGCTATGGGGCACATATGCTTGGTGGCTTGTTTTTAATGCAAAATAGCAAACATCAGGTCATCACAGCATCACATTCAATAATATTTTACAGACATCCTGTCATATTATCATTGCATCTTTCATTTTATTGAAACTTAATCTATCTCAATCTTAATTTAGAGAGCCTTGATCTCAACCCAATTCTTACACAGCCAGACTATTCAAAATCCATCTACTCCTGAATCATTACACAGTAATACAAAACATACAGTCACCCTCCTTTGAATAGTTACACATCTTTCATTGTAATATCCCTTGATGATTATGGTTTATTATTTAATAATTATCACTAATTATCATAACTCATATATTTTAATGTACGCATTAAACAATTCTTTATTATACATGTGCAGGTCTAATATATACACCCCGAACTATTACAATTCTACAACACCCAACAATATACAAGCAGTAGTTATTAAGGGTCACTAGTAAAGTTAAGGGAAGAGGACAGGTCAGTCATTTTTATTTTGATAGTTTTTAGTTGAATTGTGTGTTATGTAGACTTACTAGTCTTTTGGTTGTTAATTTAAGTAGTTCCTTGGCTCTGTATATTTGCAATGAGCTCACTTCCTCTTCAGTGCCGCTCTTCACAATTGCCAGTAGATGTTGCTAAAGGACATAAAATAAACCAATACACTGATTCCAATACACTTCCCGCTGAAATATGCAGCTATGCACATATGCACCTCCCTAACGTGGGTCTGTACAGGAGAGCTGCTACGATACCAAATGCATGACTGCAGGACTACCTCAGAAACGGGTCTGGAGAATATCTTGAGCGTCTGGTTTCTTTGACCACCACCTTTCTTGCTAGTCCAGCTTTACTAGAAATAACATTCACAACAACTCCCATTGGCCACCGATTTATTTTTGTTTGACTGACCTTCATGTCTCCTTCTTTGAGATTGGGGTTTCAGTGCTTGCCACTTCTGACGTTGCTGTAGCGCGCCCAAATATTCTTGCTGCCACCGAGCCCAAGATGTCTCTGCCAAAGCTTGTACCCTCCTCCACTGGTCCTAGAGCAAATCTCCTTTTGAGAACTTACTATCTAAACAAGCAGATGTGTCCGTTTTCTGTGTCAGCAACATGAACAGGGTTAGAAGGAAGGTCAGTGGATCCTGGGATTCACAATGGCACTGACAACTCTGCCATACAGGGGATGAGCACTTCATGAGTGAGTTTCAAAGGTCCAAGTGGAGGAGCAACTAGAATTCACCTTGAGACTCTCATCAAGTGCTCCCAAGCTTCGCCCATAGGAGAGGCGTGTTGAGGGTTAAAAACTCAGTCACATTTTTGTTGTGGGGACATGGAAATGAACCAGAAGTTTCAATACAATGCATTTATTGCAGCTTCAAAACTAGTTCCACAACATGCATGTATGCATGTTTTGTAAGAAAACGAGCCTGGATGTACAATTGATTCATAAATTAAACCAAAACGGCACACTAAAACAAGAAAGAGACATCTGAAAACCTCATGCTTTCATCCTTATCGAACACTGGTGAGCAGATTTTGAAATACGATTTTTGTTTGAGCACATAGACAAAAATGTCTGTAAGCAAATGAATGAACACCAACTGGATCCATTGTTCAGCGCCAGTGTGTGGGACAAACACTTAAATGTACTCATTGTGATCACCTCTTATTTGCAACATGTATTGGTAACACAGGACGCTCATCAAATCGCTTTCTGCTGATGTCGGGACTTTCTGCACCGGAACGGCTCCTTAAAGGGGGCTCAGCTTGGTGGAGAATACGCGCTTCCTCTTTCCAAATGTCTCCCTCCACACATCTTCTGCTGTTGTTGATTTTGGCACCGGCACGTGTAAAGCATGTCCAACAGCGGAGCAGTTTCACCCTCAAAACGCCAACCGTGACAGACCTGAGGAAACAGAGCATGACCTGTTGCTTCAATTCCTTTAAATGATCACCAGGCAGTCAAACTGAGAGGATGGGTGGAAATATGAAAGTCCTAACACATATTAGTAACACAAAGTAAATACGATAACGGACAGCATGGCGTCATAGTGTGCAGTACCCAGATTGAGTTTGTCCTTGGTGGCCCAGCAGATGCTGTAGTGCTGAAGCAGTTGTTGCAAAAGCTCCCGCTCATCCAGGAACTCCAGACTCTCAATTCTATAAGAAATGAAAGAATTATTTCACTATCGGCTCAAGAACGTGAGCTTCCCAATCAGCGACATTCATGGCGACAAGGCCGAGATATCCTGACTTTTAGCTTCTTTGGTTTAATCTCCAAAAACCTGGATGCCACGCGTCCCATAAGGCAACACAGTGATATGTTTCGTTGGACCCATGGCCACTTCTTTCAAACACCAGACCCCGAGTAAATAACGCAGGTTTTCAGTAAAAAAAAAAAAAGAAAAGAAAAATGTCCCCAAGCCAAAGCTGAGAAAACATCTGATGAGCACAATGTGTTCTGGCGACTGTGGACCTGCTCCTTAAATAGATATTAAGGGCTTCTTAACAAACACACTATTCGGTTTCAGGTGATGATAATGAAAACACAGTTATGAATACCCTAAACTCTACACAACGGCCTTTTGGAAGTGTACATCGGGCAAATACCGTCGGTTTTAGACAACTGGATTTACCAAAGCGTACTAAGTACGACTTGCTGGGTGCCTGCATTACCTTCTCATGTCCTCCTGGGGCAGCATACTGTAGACCGTAATCATGTCCAGGGCATCAGCATGCTCCCAGCCCGTCTTCAGAAACCGCTCCTTCTGCAGCCAACGCACATTAAAACTCATTGCTAATTGTTTGAATAATTCTCTTAAAATAAACTTTCTTTTCTGCGTCTTTGGTTGTGAAATATTGGGCTAAAGTGCTGGAGGCTACCTGAGAGTCCAGAGACTGACAGGCCTCCACTCCTGCCAGGGTGCACTGGCGGCGCTGCAGGTTCTCGATCATCACCTGGCCAAATCGATCGCTCATGTTCACCTGGACACACAGATCATGTTGAGAGGTTACATTATTCAAGGTAAGTTTGAGCACTGCTTCCGTCTATATGAATATCTTTTATATGAACAGATAAACCCAGATATCGGCATCGAGTGTTACCAGAAGAAAACCAATGTATTCTTCTACAGTGCCTGGATGAAGTCATTTCTCTCGTTTACCTGTTCGTAGTTGATGAACATGGCGGTGTGGAAGGTTTCCGCTGCCCAGTGAACTACGTTGGAGGACTGCGAGGGCGTCATGTAGACCAGCACACACTCCGACAGGAGCAATGTAGGTAGTCTGGGAGCGAGAAGAGTCGTAAGCTTTACCACACCAACGTGACAGGAGAGCACACAAAGCGATTGTCCCTCTGTTATCTGGATCCAGATATGCATCAAAGTAAACATGATTTACTGTTTTTCATTACAATGAAACTGTAATTCAACCCATCAGCCAGTCAGCCTTCAAACCAATAAGATATCTTGTCTGTTATCCTTCGTAAAATCTTTCATATATTCAGAAGATTATTGCATTTTCGCTTCAACTTTTAGTGTCGGAAGGCCGAACACAAACATCCAACTATAAAAACTAAAGTGTTTATTCACGTTCACATCTGGAAACTCCCTGATTGAGAGAGCATCGCTTTCAGTCAGACTTCCTTAGATAAATAGAGGTAACAATGTGGAAGTTACGAGCTGGGGCCACAGAAAACACCTCACGTAGAAGGAAGCACGTCTGTGCAACCAAACTCCTGAGAAACAGACGTGTGGCTCGGTCTACTGCTAAAAAGATACTCTGCTCCACCTTCAAGCAGTTAAGAATCAGGTGGCTTGAAAAGATAAGTGCTTTGCTGGAATATTGTTTGTAAACACAACATCTGCGGCATCACATACGACAATGAAAGCAAAACACATCTTCACATACTCTGGATTAAGCTGGAACTTCTTCAGTTTCTCATCCAAACCACAGATGTCTCTGAGGTCGGCCCCAATGATACAGAAGCGATCCGAGTCGAGGCTGTGGGCATCTGTGCAAACAAAACCCAACCACGCACTGTGAAGGAGTCGGAAAATGTACAAAACAGATGCACAGAAAGATGTTTCTGAGCTAATCTGCATACGGTACATTAGATATGTTATGTCATGACTGTGACCTTTGCTCATTACCTAGCAGTAAAGAATCTGTTGAGTGCGTTTCGATGATGGGTTTGGACAGCGGCGGTTTTGTCCTAGTCAAAGAAAAGTGTTTATATTAATAATATTGTTCAGCTTCCATGACAGTAAATGTGATAATATTGCATTTACTGCAGTATACAAGATGTTTATGACTTACCTATTCATAGACAAACACTTACAAAGAGCTTAGTGTGAATACTGAGTTATCATTTACACATAGTAGATGTATATATGTGTATATTACAGTATAAACATGCTGCCACTGATCCTTTGAATTCTTGCTGTAAATGCAGCTTTGTCTCCCTCTACAGACCTCGGCCCCAAATTACAATACTAAAGCCATCTTCATACATTTGTACTTCATAATGTACTTCCTTACAATGCCAGTTACACTAACGACCTAAAGCTTGCGTTCCCACATTGCATAATATATAACTAAAATAACCAGATCTTCTGATCTATAAAAGGGAAGCTTGTGGCTCATGGTTCATGTATAACATACAATATGGAGATACAACTGAACTATAACAATAATAGTTATGATACATAACATAATTGCATGGTTGTCTTACTTGATATTGTGTATTTTCCTGGCCACAACTGTTGGAAAGTCAACTTCAAAGAACTTCCGTGGCATGAGGTTTTTATCCTATAAAACACACACACAAACATACACACACACACACACACACACACACACACACACACACACACACACACACACACACACACACACACACACACACACAGTCAAATCAAACGGGATCAAAAGCCACGTCAGAATGGTGGCTCACACGTAGTCGAGAGCCCTGGCCGCGAGCTGCAATGTTGCAAACCTTAAGTCGCCAAAACGTGGTGTCCAGTCCGGCCCCCAGGTTGATTACTTGGCAGTCACACTTTGTTTTCCTTATGAACGCATCAAGGAGATGGTCAACTCCTTGAACACGGGCATAGTAACCTGTCAAGATAAGAGGGCAGTAAAATCAGCAACTGTGTGAATGCTCTCCTTGACGCGTCTGAACCCGACCAGATGTCCTCCTGCAGGCTGGAGGAGCATCCACGCAGTTATCTGCGTGGGAAATGACCACCAGGAGCCCAATGATGAACAGTGGGATGACACAGTGGGATACTTTACGTACAAAAAGACAATCCTCAGGCCATTTCTGCAATGTAGTGCTGAAAATACAATCACAGATACACGTCTTTGGAAATATTTGGACTGTATGAGTGAGAGAATTTACTGCTGACGACTCAAAGAATAAGTGGTGATCGCTGTTAGACGTCACCACGACTCAATGCACTGCACACAGTCTTTCAACTCGAATGAGAAACTTGGTGCAGATTATTTCACCTCATGTTCTGCCAATCCTGCAACTTGTACTGCAGTTTATGAATGTTCTAATTTGCACCTCATGATTCCCTTCGCTGAGAAGGCTTAAGAGTCTTTTTTGATTAAAGATAAACATGTGAAAGAGGCTGCATCACTTACCTCTGTTGATTTCAGGTGCCTTCCGCTCCCCTACAGATCTCACAAAGTTTTGGATATAGGGATCCTTCCAGTAACCTTTACTGGTAGCAAACCTGGAATATGAGTTATACATGTAATGATGAGGTGACATCCATGATTATATAGTCTGTTTAAATTCTAATAAAACGTTTTTTATTTATATAACCAATATGAAGCCAACAAATCAACCAGCTCTACAGATCTATGCAGTTTTCTGCTCTATTTTCGTTTTTTTCTGATACAGTTTGTCTAAACTATTCTCCAAGGAGAACATGTGACGAGTCGAGACAACTAGCAAAGCACAGTTTAAATGAAAACCAGTGTTTTTCAGCACCACCATGTTGCTGTGTGTGTGTGCTACGGTCCGTTATTGAGCATGACAGGACACAACAACACACACACACACACACGATGACCTGAACGTCGCTGCAGCGCTCCCTGCCGTTACCTTTTGCAAATGGTCGCGTCGTCACAGGTCGCCCTCACCGCTTCATCGGCGGTGTCCGTGTCCGTGAAGGGTCGCCGAGCTGCCATAGATGATCCCTGTGGTCACGTTTTGTTGTCCACATTAAAACTCGTCTGCGCCGCGTCACCTCGTCCACCTGCTCTCCTCCGGCGGGCTCCAACCAGCTCCAACCAGCTACCGGGCTGACTCAATGGTGACCCGTGAGAGTGTCTCACGACACGGGGAAGGAGACGGAGGACGCCGTGAGCTGCTCGAGGACTCGTGTGGAGGAAACAAACCCCGGAAAGGATGGAAACGAGCTCAATTTGACGTCGGAGCGATATTTTGCTGGCTAATAACAACGCGCCGCTCGAAACGCGGGAACACTTCCGACGACATGGGAATTACTTCCGGTTTGCATTTTTTCAGATTAAAAGCATCACTGCGCCGCAGCGGTTGTCATTGTGCACACGAATAAATTTAACCCACAACTACACCCAGCAGTATGTTTTTATATGTTCACATTGTGTGTCTAAATGATGAGCCGATGTCACCTTCTCCAATTGTTGTCTTTACTTTGTGTTGCACTGATTCTCGTCTTTTGGTAGACAGATAATAAAGAATGTCATTAAACTTACCAATAAACAAACAGGTGGTTGATTGATTCTGCTAAATAGACAACAATCTACAATATTGAAATATGCACCTGAATATAATGGACTAGAAAACCACTTTCATCTGTATTATTTTTAAGACGGCAGTGAAGTAAAGAAAAAAGAAAGGTCATGTGACAGGACATCCATCAAGTCCCATGTGAAATATGGAATTCAAAGTCATTCAGTCTCATTTCCTTACAAATTGTGTGTGGAAATCCTGCCAATACAAAGCCAGCCCCATGGACACCTTGTGTCACTCAGAAAATCAAGAATGTCTTTGTGGCATCTCAGGAATGTTGTGAGAATCCCTCAGAGAACCTGATGCAGCATGCAAGGAGTCACACGAAAGAGAGAGGAACTTGTGGGAATAACAGCTGTATTAAAAATAATAGCTTCATTAAAAATCCATGGGAAGAAACCATACAGCTGAAAAGCCTGCGGCGGAGAATTTTGGAAGACCTCAGTTCTGAACAGTGACATGCAAAATCTTATATACAGGCATATACAAAACACACGTGTGCTTCATGGACTGTTGCACATCATGGATGTACTCAAAACAAGT
This sequence comes from Clinocottus analis, assembly GCF_023055335.1. Taxonomy (NCBI): domain Eukaryota; kingdom Metazoa; phylum Chordata; class Actinopteri; order Perciformes; family Cottidae; genus Clinocottus; species Clinocottus analis. Next base: position 10,866,097 of record NW_027175920.1, on the reverse strand, counting down.
GTCTTAAATATTTATAAATAGCTTTCTATCAGGAAGTTGGCAACCAGTTAAAGAAAATCATCCATCTAAGGATCTATATCTTCGATCTTACAGAAGCATATAGTGCATTTGGCCTCTGCCTGTCTGAGTCCTTTTACTGCTATCAGTTACTTGAGTTGCATGCCATTAAGGGCCAGTACAGCCTTATTGCCTCAGCAAAAAGGATGTGGGTTTCTTCTAATACTAGTTTCACGTAAAACGTATGTTTTTATATATATATATATATATATATATATATATATATATATATATATATATATATATATATATATATATATATATATATAAAATAAAGGTAGGTATGAAGAAAAGTAGGTATTGCTGGAAAATGTATCAAAACATTTCTTTCAAATATAATATGAACCCAAATCTTAAAGAGCCGTACTTTTTATGCAAACAGTGCAATCATGCAGTGTGATGTGGCCTTACAAACATGTGATAAGTCAATGCACAATACACGTTATACTCTGGAGCATCCTCCTCTGTATGAGCGCTGCAGAAAAACTATTTTATGAATACATTTGCATGTAAAAGCCGTATTCTTTCTCATAGCTGCACTTTTGTTCATGTTTGTTATTGTGTAGTCCAATTATTCTTATTTTTGCTCCATCTGCGGAGCGGGTTTCCCACGTCAGTGTCCAGGGGGAGGTGGTGCTGTCTGGCAGAGGCTGCGGTACTTCCTGCTCCCTCGATCCCGTGTGTGTGTGTGTGTGTGTGTGTGTGTGTGTGTGTGTGTGTGTGTGTGTGTGTGTGTGTGTGTGTGTATGTGTGTGTGTGTGTGTGTGTGTGCGCGCGCGCGCTGGCAGTGAAGAGGTGAGCCGCTGCTGCTCAGTCCGCTCTGCTCTGGGAGAAAAACGGCCGACGGATTATCCAGCTCCGTGACGTTAGCTCGCCGGCTAACGGGTCAAGGGAAAGTGACCGAGGACGAGCCATGCAGAGCCGCCTCCGGAGCCAGTGAAAGTTGCCGCGGGACTGCTTTCATGCACGGAAACACGCGGAGGAGGAGGAGGAGGTTTCTCGGATCATGCCGTCGCCCCAACGGGAACTTTTCTCTCGATTTTTCCACTTGGGGAAAGGCTAGCTCGGCGGCTAGCGAGGCTACGAACTCTTTTTAATTGGCTTTGGGCTCAATGGCTCCTGCTCGTTTCTTCTGTCACGGCGGCAGCTCGCAGCGTTGACGCGGGGGACGAGGCCCTGTGAACTTCATGAGCAGCCGCAGCCCGGCTTTTCAACTCGCGACGTCGGCGGACGAGACTGGCGAGGCACGCGACCATGAAGAAGCAGTTCAATCGGATGAAACAGCTCGCCAATCAAACAGTTGGCAGGCAAGTATTGAAGTTCACGAGCGACACACTTTCTTTAGGGTTTTTCTCACCTGAGGCTCGTCGGTTTTTAATTGAACGTTTTAACATGACTCGTCACTAACTTTCTGCGTAGTTGTGGTGTTTAAAAGAAATAGCGAATCTACTATGTGTGGACAGACTGAGAGGACAGGCTTTCCTGAATGAATGAGTTGCTTTTTTTAATGGGTGACAACCAGCCTCCGGGATTTGACTGTGGATTAAAGTGTAGATGTGTGAATGCTCTCCTTGACGCGTCTGAACCCGACCAGATGTCCTCCTGCAGGCTGGAGGAGCATCCACGCAGTTATCTGCGTGGGAAATGACCACCAGGAGCCCAATGATGAAACCCGTGTTGGACCAGCCCCCTTCTTTCATTACAAGGTTTTACTCTGCTGTCAACATGTGTGTAGAGTACACGAAATGTCTGTTTAATTGATGAAAACACACAGTAGGGCATGTAGCCAAGGGTGGAAATGCAACACATAGTTTTCATATCTGAGAGTTCCCTACACCATCAACAGACAACTGTGACGTTAGGCATTTTTGCACAAGCCTTTTTAAAAATGTGAATTGTATGGTGATTAAGTTAGTTGTGTAATACATGCACACATGACATTACGCTACATCTGGAAAGATGTTAGTCTTCCAAAAGGCCGAACATCGTCAGTTATTGGGATTACACTGATTTAGGTTTTTAAAGCAGATATCATCTGATAACGGGCACCAGACTGTGACAGTACATTACTGGTACGTCCAGACCTTCGCTGCCCAGTACATCTCTGGTCATGCGTGCAGCTGAGTTCAGACATCGACGAAGGGGAAAAGATGTTACAGGACTAATATGCTGCTGCAGCAGGAGAGGAGCTGCTATGTACTTTCCACCACAAGGACATCTTTCTCTCTGCACTGATAAAGTGGCAGGACGAGCCTCCATTTGTGAAACACTAGACGCTCAGCTTCAACCAGACATCAAAGTTAAAACATATAAAATAGATGAATGCGTATAAGTGGTAGATAAGTGTCTGTCTGCCTCCGCTCCGAGTGTTCTCCCCAATCTGAAACTTGTAACACACCGCAGTGTCTCGGCTGTTAAGTGAATTAATCCTCTGAAGAAGAGAGTAACAATGAGAAAGCCTTCTGCAGCAGCGTTGGCTCTTGTTAACTAGTGCCACTATGCTGTGATGACACACAGGGTCCCTCTGTAACTGGATCTCTGTGGACAGGAGGGGAGTGAGGCCAGAGGATGCTCTCATGATGTGTGTGTGTGTGTGTGTGTGTGTGTGTGTGTGTGTGTGTGTGTGTGTGTGTGTGTGTGTGTGTGTGTGTGTGTGTGTGTGTGTGTGTGTTTGGGAGGGGGGGGGCAGCCAACAGTGTTTGGCACCTCAGGCGGATAGCAGGTGCACCCGAGTAGTGGATGGTTCCAGATAAAGCTACTGACAGGCTGTACACAATAATGTGTCATCAGTAAGTGGGCAGAGGCAGCGGTGCCACATCGATCGTAGTTTCCACATTTGAAAGCTTGAAATATTTCCCTGGAACATCAGTTGCCTTTTTTAAAGGTAACCTTTTTGTTTTGTGATGCTTTTCCTGCATTTATTATCATCCTAAAGGAACTCATTCTCACGCTGCTGGAATGAAATAAACTACCAGGGAGAAGAGGAAAAAAAAAAGAGGCACAGCATTTGCTTTGTAGAAAAGTCTACCTTCATTTATTAAAACACAATGTTTTGGCTAATTTTCCTTCATCAGAGCGACAAACATTTTGAAAAAACTTTTCTGCTTCTTTGGGGCGCAGCTGGAATACTCATAACTTCCTCACTGCAGTGTACCGGCAGTAAATTCAAACTGGAGAGAGTGTAATGCAGAAAACAGACATTTGTATATGTGTGTGTGCATGTGTGTGCGCACTGGTTGGTTGCTCTTTTGTATACACAAGTAGGGTCGTGCTCTCGTATACATGCCCTTCAGAATGAGTGACCTGTTGACGTTTGGATCAGGGGAAAGCGAGCGCCCTCTGCTTTGTCCATTAACTTTGGTCCCTGCTCGTGCATCTGCGTCTGAAAAAGTTTGGATCGCAAAGGCCCTCGGCCGCTGCCCCCTGGGTTCCTGTGATTGTGCAAAGCAGAACACTGTGTCCAGCAAGCAGCCGCTCTGAGGAAGTCTCTCCTTCTTCTTCTTGCAAACAGGAAACTGCCTCCCAGAGACATGCAAGTGTTTTCTAGAGAACAGGAGAGAGCTATCTGGGGAGATTGATGTGGAGACTGGAGAGAGAGAAACTGAGGTGCAGGGGAAAGCAGCATGTGACTCATGCCAGCGAACACAACAAGGATTGTAATGTCTGTGTGGAAGCATATTTTAGTTTGCTATCTTTGAACTCTCTGGCTCCACACATGCATGTTTGCTGCAGGTTAACGTGTGTGCGTGTAAATCTGTGCATATATATATTCATAGGGCACCGTGGGACTATCGCCACTACCTTTATGTTCAAGAGTTTGCATTTTCTCCGTTTTGCTTGTGATAATGACGTCACCCTGGACTGTCGGGGAATAGACGAGCTTCATGTGGCTGAGGATGCAGTTTGACTATCCCCCGTTCACATGGTGTTTACCACAGAGGAGCGTGGACAGAGGATAATGGTAAGGGAACAGTATCGAGAAAGAAGTGGCCTTTTAAATCTGTTGGACCCGAGCCATACGAGGTCAGCTCAGGGTCCTCCTAGATGATGTCCAACCTGGTTCTGTCCGACGGTAACAAAAACTGCCTCACAGAACAGGCCCTGTTCAGAGCGACAGTAGCCTTGCGTGAATAAAAAGGCTGTTTCATAGGCCTTTAAACACATCAAAGTGTTTAACTGAACTTGCATCATCGTTGACATAATCTGGGTTGACAGGTTGTTAACGTCATGAACTCCTCCAGCAAAATGTCCCTCTTGAAAAAAACAAGGAGAGGTGACACCGGGCATTCTTCTCGTGTCTCACCTGGGAGGACCTCGGTGACAACGAGGTGTGTCAGGTGCCCTGTGTGGCACGTCAATGGCATGTATTTTAATGTAATCATGTTAATCACAGCAACTCAAAAGGAAGGTTGTACGAGAGGACGGTGTTGAGGAACATCTTTTAGAAAGTCATTAGCCGTCAAAAATGTGAAAAATTCAGATTCAACTTCAGATTTGCTGCTTTTCTTCTTTCTCTTATGTGACAGTAAACTAAATATATTTTAAGCTCTGGACAAAACAAGCCATTTTTTGAGGCGTGTTGTGGAAATTGCCATTAACTTTTGAAACACTTCTCCTTCATTAGTGGTGACAACATAGTGCCAGGAAGGAAGCACCCTGCGTTGTCATGATGGGCAGCTTCAGCTCTGAGCTGCTTCATCTTCACACCACGACGCCCATGATGAAGGTCCCTCGGCGTGCATCCCTGTGCTTTGCTCGCTCTCGTCTAACGTTGGCTCGACGGCTCGCATAATCAGCCACATTGCGTAGGTTGCATGAGCCGAGTCAGCTCCTTTCATCTGCGGCCAGTATCCATTACCTTCTGCCTCAAGCTGCCAACTGTTGCAGCCGTTGGAGGCAGACCCTCCCTGCTCCTCAGCCGCTGATTGCGTTGAGCGGCCGCTAACAGCCGCTCCATTGTGCTGACGGCTGCAGTGTTCGCTTACTCCCCTGCCACTAATGGCAGGTCGCCATGGTTACCAGTGCGACGCAGCGGCCCCGGCTGTGCAGCGAGGCGCTCGTGTTGTGAAGGAGTCACATGCGGCGCTCGCTGACACACTTTCTCTAAAGGGCGGCTGCTTCGGCGAGGCACGGCGGGGTCAGCTCTGTTCGCTGCGGGTCAGCTGATGTCGGCAAAACAATTGTTTTGTTTGTTGTTGCTCGTCCTCACGGCCTCTTTTTTTTTTTTTTGCCCCCGTGACACAGTGCTTTTTGTCGGGGTCGGTCCACACAAGTGTTGCTTTTATTATGCTATAAGTGTCTTTGCGTGGGTCCTGATTATTCCATTTTAATCAGTTAAATGCAGTAATTGCAAAGGGCACGAAAACAGCCACCAGTTTATCCTGCAGAGCTGAATTCAGAGGGAAAATGTCATTGATCCGAGTTGCATTTCATGTCGTAGTCTGACAAAATCCTCCCAGACACACCTTCAGCTAGCACCTCGATAACCAAGGCTATGGGGGAAGTCACGCTCCTCGTCCATCAGTCTGCTTGATGAATACGCTGGTTTTAAAGACAGGACCACATAAAGAGCTCTTCAGCTCGTCGACAACACCAGAACATGGATTCCATATTGTGGCTTTACAGTCACGCCGTGCGTGTGCACATTGCAGTGTGTGTTTGTGTGTGCGCACGTCTCACTACTTTTGTTTTTCTGCAGCTAGCTGGATGTTTTTTCCTGTAGGTCTCTGTGCGTTATTAGGTCCTCAATCACTCACTGGCTTGGCTATAACTCTGCTCCAAAAAAAAAAAAAAAAGTATTTCCATTCATCCCCAGCTTCTAGATTAATCTGGTTTGGCACTTCTGGGAGTCTTTAAACCCCCCTCCATAACCAAGATCTCTGTATTTGTATTTCTTTCCTTCGATCCCCCAAACTATCATCCCTTCTCTGTCCGTCTCTTTCTGGTTCTCTCTGCCTGTGAGCTGTAATTGAAAGCAGCTGTGACGAGGTTACTATAGTTCAGAGAGCAGTTTTTGGAGGAGGGCCCAGGCTGCGTGAAGAGCGCCAGTCACCCAAAATGTAGGCACGCCACCGTATACACGTCACGTCGGTCAGAAGGCTGAACTTTACACTCGGAAAAGTTTACACGTTGGTTTGACACAACAATACACACACACAGTATTCATTTTGCGTCACAGTAAATGCAGAAAGTTTATTTTGTACACAAATGAATGTAATTATCTCGGGGAACACTTGATTTCCTCTCGGGGTAATTGCAAAAAATCACACACATAATTCAGTTTTAATTAAACACTTTTGTCGGATGTCGCGCACGTCTTATACGTCACCGTGACTCGTGTTTGGGAAATTATCCTGAACCACCATGAACACCATTTTTAAATCGTTGTTTTTCTACATGATTTAAAAATAAGCTGAGGAAGCCATTTTTAGGGCTGCACCGAGATACTAGACGAAGCAGATGGGTTTAGGAGAGATGTGTTGACCAAGATTAGAGGAAGTCTCCACATTAATACCATAGAAAATCACTTTCAGTTATATTCCTTAAGATATGGCTCGTTGTCAGCTCTTCATGCGTGCTTCATGTCACACTGGCAGAAGTCCTGAGTTGTAGTATCAGAGTTTGCATCAATAGAGTAAAAGTTGGATCGGTGCACCAATCCTCTGATGGAACAGGCCGATATAATAAGTGTTTGGCCTCTCGCCAATCGCATGATTGACGTCGTTGGGTGTTTTGGCTTTCTAATCCGTATTAAAGTATTTGTCTGCAATCTAAGCATTACTTATTTTTTTTTGCTAAATTGAGTCTCAAGTAAACAAGCTTGACCCACTTGACTGCAGTGCAGAAGCCGTCAGCCACTGTGTGAATGTGTTGATAAGCAGTGTGAGCTTAGCCTGTGTTTCCCAGCCTTCTCCTTTTAAGTGAATAATCTTTCTGACCTCTTCAGGTCCAACTATTAGTTTGCTATTAATAGGCTCAGGCAGAGCAGAGCTGCATGACACGCTGAGCTTTGGCTTAAAGGAATGAAAACGCTCCCGTGTGATTGAGCAAAACTAAGTTTTTTTTTGCGTTTTGTAATGTGTGCGATCTGATATAATTCCTGCGTGCCACAGTTCATGACTTGGTCTGCTCTGTATCCGTGCAGTCGGAAGAGAGGCATGTTTTTTTTCGCCTCCAGCCTGTGACATTGGTTGGGCCATGGCAACAAACTACAGAGACCCACCCATTCTTGGATGCCCATTTCAATACTGGAACCAATGCGTGGAAACCAGTCTTTAAGGGAGTGGTGGCATTTGTCTAGCAGATATTATCACAGTGACTGCACACGATGTTGATGTACAAGTACTAATCTGTGTGCTCTCTGTTGTCTTTTCTCACCCACAGAGCGGAGAAAACAGAAGTCCTCAGTGATGACCTCCTCCAGGTAAATCATTAATGTGGCTGCAGAGCTCTGACCAGCTCTTAACACGGCAATGGCGTCAGTCACTGTCCACGGATCAGTTTGTTTCAAAAATACCTCCCTAAGTATTTCTATAGATGTTGAATGAAATGATTGAAAAAGGACAACTGACTTTGTTGTGTGCTCCGGCAATTTTAAGCTGTTAGACTTTTCTTCCTTCCCAGGAAACTCTGCTGAAACTGTGCATTGAGTTGATTTATCGCGATATTGCAATATAAGCTGTATTGAATGAACAACACCAGCCAAAGCAGTGAGCACCTCTGGTGCCAAGCAACATTTAGACTCCATTTATTTGGCAGGAAAGAGTCTTATTGAAGCTTAATGAGCAGCTGGACAATGTGCTGACCAAGGCTGAAACTATGCAAGTTTCCATGCAAGCCAAACAGCAGCTGATACCACTTATTAGAGCCTCCTCTCTGCTAATCAGTGGGTGCAGCACTCGGTTGAAATTAAGACACGCAAGCTCTGGGATTGCTGACACATGGTTGCCACAAACACGTCTGTCGTAACAATAAGGGCTCGACGAGCTGCACTGAGATCAGTGACGCTGTGTTTTTATACATCCATCTCGTTCGAGGCAGACAGCTGGTTGGAACAAAACATTGGCTGCTCGGCAAAGACATTCCAGGGATGAGGACAGTCTGTGTTTGACGGGGAGGTGTCTGAGATGTTAAAACAAACTGTATTAATCCCTGAGAACAGCAAAGGACACAATGCCTGACACCCTTTGTTGTTGTTGTTCTCCCCAGCTGGTGCATGAACATACAAGATGTTTAATACCTTATTTTGTCTCTTTGAGTCAGCATGAGTTGTGTAATGCAAGTGGACGAGCGATCAGCGAGGACCCGGGATGCTACTAATAGGACTACTATTATGACTGACCATAGACTTTCATTGTTCCTCAAAGACACAATCGTTCTGTTTCTGTCTGGAAGTCTGTGAGACTCTTTGCAGTCGGCTTCACAGGAACTGATAAAGGAAAAAGGGAGGAAGGGATGGAGCGTTGGAAATCACTCGACCCCTTTATTCTCAGGATGACTTTGTCGCTCGTCGCACTTAAAACAAACACTCGGTTCGTCTTCATCCTGGCATATTTGTGCAGTGTTTGTATGCAAACTATCGACTTATTATACTTCCAGTTTGAATCTGTTGTGCTCACCCTCGCTCAGCCGCCAGCCTTCTACTTCTAAAACACTTTTTGCTTTTACCACTGTGCTCTTTTTTTTAATAACTTCCATCTGTAAAGTCTTGTGAAACCAAAATGATTCAGTCTGTCTCTTCGTTGGATCCCATGTACATCTCCAGTGTGAGTCCTTATTCTGAGCTCCTGCGTCTCAAGACTGTTTTTGCATCAGGTCCCTCAGGGTGCCAAAGAGCCACCCAGCGTTCTTGGGTCAGCTGTCCGGTGGCAACCAGCTGTTGTTATCACTGTCATATATCCCGCCGTACAAACAATGGGTATTTATTTGTTTGGCACTGCATGATTCCGCACTTACTGCGTCATGTTGTGTTATTTTTGTTCATTCTGCACTTGTCCAGACATGTTAACATCCTCTCTTAGAAACCAATAAACAAACGGAGGCAAACAGACGGACTGTTTGTGAGACTCCGTCTGTCTCCTCCCTGTCTTTCCAACTTGGTGTTGGGATTCCCTGCTCTATGACGCATCACGGGATTGACCAAGTGTTGACCTCATCACATAGCGGGAGGGAAGAAACACACCCTGCCGCCTTCCCGGGGGACTTCTTGACTCCTCCGCATATTCCATTTTTTTGGACTGTACGGTGTTGTGTGTCTAACCCCATTTTTTTATTACAATAAGAGAAAGAAGAATACTCCCAGTGCCATGTAACCCAAACATTCCCAGTACACCCACACGGGAACTTTGTCTCACTTAGAGCACAAGGAGGGGAATCCCCTGCTTGTTTTGTACCAGGTACAAACTGGGCTGAGTCTTAAGAAGTGTTCCCAGGCCTCCAGCTTATTGAAGTGTGTGTGTGCTTGCGTGTCTACTCGTGTGTTTGGCAAGTTTATATTTGACCCAGCTGTGTTGGGAATGCCGGGAGGGGAGAAGGTGGAGGGAGGAGGGGGGGACCATGGGTCGGGAATGACGTAAGAGCGCGAACACAGAGGGGAAAGGAGGGGACGGGGGCAGCAGCGTTCAGAAGGCCGATTATCGGCCGCTGAATTCCTGACATCTCACTGCCTTCTGTTTATGCAACACGATTGTCTGGTATTTGGTCGATCCTCCCAGTGCATTTCATCTCCCTCCATTTCTGATCATTTTGCCCTCTGGACCTCCATGTTCCCATTTATATTTGGAACATTGTTTGTCCCAACTCTTTAGTACATGTTTGTCCCTTTTTGAGCCACTTGTGGACTCCTCCTTTCTCCTGCCCGTTTAGCTTTCTAATCTTAAAATTAATTTAAAATTGCACCTCAAGACACACCTGTTCGGGTTGGAAGCGCCGCATGCAACATGCTATTGACTTTCTCACAAGCGCTGCCAACTGAAACCAGTTCTTTGCCCCGTCAGACTTCTAAGTAGACTTGAACGCTAACTTGCAATCATCACTTCTATTCATGGGCTAGTGACAGCCAGCCTAATGTTGACACTGACTGTCCCAGTCAGACACCTGGCATGACGAGGACAGTGAACAGTCACCCTGCAGAGTTTAAGTCGGCCTCTGTCCTTAAGCCTGAATGGCTGCGGCTCTCATCAATGACAGTATTATATCTCGTCAGGCTAAAAGCACAGAGTGGATCTGTGTAGTTCGGCGAGCAGACAGGAGACCGCCTGTGCAATCCAAAAGGACTTTTAAAACCCAAAGAGCTGCTGGTTCGCGGTCACTGACCAGTGGCCGTTGCTGCAGAGACACTTCCGATGAGTCATGTGTTGCAAAGATAACATTCCAGCATTGTTCAGCGGGGACAGGCCTCATCAATCATGCATGCACTTTGACCCCCGACTCCCACAAATCAAACGTCTGCAAGGAACTGGACCTCATCAGCCATCAACACAGACACAGTGTCATGACGCTTCATAGAGACACAGTGTGTTTATAGAGACTGTGTGTTTTGTGTACTTTTACTGGAACACAAACAGCGGGGGGTAGTTTGTCGATTCATCAGAATAGATGAAATTTAGCTTTTTTTACAAAGCTAAATGTCTACCACCAAATGCTTCACTTTTAACAACACAAACGCTTCACATGTCCTGCGTAGTTCATAAATTGTTGCACCCCGCTGTGGGAAGGGCGAGCATGACGTCGTACGACACGTGGAGACGTCTGCTAAAGATCCGCTCTCGCATCTCTTGTCTTCTGCACAGATTGAGCGGCGCATGGAGTTGGTGCGCGTGGTGTCCCACAACACACACAAGAGGATGGTGTCGTGTCTGCAGGGGCACATCGGCGCAGATGCAGAGAAGAGACATGTGAGACATCAAACTTGTTCCAATGAAACATTTGTCGCCTTTTTTAACAAAACAACAAACCAGATCATTCCACTGTCCCAGGATGATTAATGACTTTATTTTGTTATGTCGCCTCCCGCACAATTTATGAGATGTTTTCATTCAAAGTGTCCGTAGTTGGCCTCCGGTCCATGATTTCTCTTTTGTGTTCTCTACCCCACACCACCCAAAAACGCACTTCAGTCCGTACCACGCCTCTATACAGGAAATGGTCAGGTAAACATAGATTACTTCTTCCACCTCTCTGGTTCTCAGCGCCACTCGCTCCGTTTCCCATTCAGACATCTGTCATCTTTACTCACTATGCATGACACTTTTGCCTTTTGGGATTCTCTGGTTAAGAAAACAGGATGTTGCCCACTTACAGAAGTGCAACTGTAAAAAAAAAAAGAAAAAGAAACAAGCTCCAGTGTTGTCGTTTGATAGATGTCTCACTTCCCTAGTTGGTGTCTTAAATCCCTTTAACACCTGTATTTTCCTCCTGTGCTCTGAAAGCTCTCTTCCTCTTCCTGGCTGCATTTACAGCTCAATGGAAAGTCCTTGATGAATTTTCCATTGGCTTTAACGTCAAATACCGACGCTACTGTATAGGATTGGGTACCCTTTGTTATTTGTTATATTTAGTAGTGTAGTGGTTTGTGTCTCAATGGAGGTCTAAGTCTAGTCTGCATCTGTCCCTCTTCCACAGAAAAAGCTCCCTCTCACTGCACTCTCCCAGGCGATGGTGGAAGGCGGGAACCAATTGGGAGAAGACTCCTTGATAGGGTGAGTTTGCGATTGAATGACAGGCCAGATATACTATTGCTCCTCCTCGGCAACTGTTTGTAACGGAGCAGATGCACCCCAGAGCGTGTGAACTATGAGGCCACGCATCCAGGGAGCGCAACCTTCCCAGTTTTTTTTAGTTTTTTTTTAGCAGTTTCCTTATACGAGCTTCAGATCATTCATCGTAACTGAGAGCGACGCACCAAACGGGAGCAGACAGTTTTTGTAGTTGAGGATCTAGAAAGTGAATATGTCCCAAATCTACACCGCAGCCTTGTCTGTGTGGAAGTAATGAGGAAGGGAAAGTACATCAGGTGGTCTGTCAGCCTAGACTCTGTTGTTCTTTTTGTATTTCAAGCCTGAGGGATTTTACTCCTGAGTATAAAACTGTGATTCGTGACCGCAGAAGAGCTGTCACTCAGACACTGTGCTCCAGGATCTGGGCAGATGGAAATGATGACGATTACCGACTTGGAACAGAGGACGAGCTGGAGCAGATTGTCATCCTTCTGCGATAATTACTCTGGATGTCACATCGTCGCCTAATAGTAATGGTGTGACAATTAGGCATAAAAATGACTCGGCTGCGACTTCAACACTCTTCTCTGTCTTTGTGCTGAAATGTGTGTTCACAGGAAGATGATGGAAGAGTGTGGCGAGGCGGAGAATCGCCTGGCATCAGAACTGATGCAACATGAGCTGCAGATAGAGAAGGACGTTCTGGATCCTCTCAGCCAGCTCGCAGAGGTGAGACACCTCACACCTTCTGGACATGACTCAAGTTAAATATTAGATTCTTAATATATATGAATTCTCTCTTAGCTCTAGGCTTGTTTTTAGGTGCAGACACACACACTTTTGCATGAATGCGATATGGTGAGGTTGGAGAAGGAGAAGTGAAAACACAACTGATTCTCATCCTGATGAAATGAGGACGTCCGTCATTACAGACTGTGGTTTTCCAAACGTTAACTGTTGGCGATTATGTGTATGTTTGTACCCGTAAACCAAGCGTTTTGGGTTGTTTGTTGTACACCTGCACCTGCTACAGCTGTTTGGTTTGGAGCGACCAACACCTCCATTTACAGTTGTCTTGGTTTAGTAACTGTCTGCCATTTAAGTGTAAACATTAATTGTTATCACTTACTCAACAAACTGAGATGAGAGTAAATGCCCCGACAGTTGGAATCAACCTTTACAAACTTGCAAAGTATCTCCATTATTTACCATTAGAAGGCTTTTAAGGAGAGAAAATCGAATGACAATCACGATTGTCAGATATTTGTCATTCTAACTTCTTCGGCTCATCCAACCTTGTAATTGTTGTGCATGTGTTTTGTAGTTGGACATTCCCAACATCCTGAAGCAGAGGAAACAGCTGGCCAAATTGGTGCTGGACTATGATTCTGCCAGAGCAAGGTTTGTCCACCTCCAGCTCGCTGTCTGTCATCAAGTTGTCTGCATTGATCTTTGATGTTGTGTCAGCTGATGCATCCGGACCAGACTTAAAGGAAACTGGTGAACACAGCGTCAGTTTTTAAAGTCTTAAAAACTACGTCAGGTCAGTCTCATTCACATTTTCCAATGTTCCTTTGTCCTTCCAAACTCAGATGGTTGCAGGCAACCAAGTCGATAATCTCAGGAACAAACACTCAAGCACTGACGGCCAAGGCTGACCTACTCAAGGAGGAAATGGATGAGGCCATGAACAAAGTGGAGCTTTGCAAGGTAACCAGCACGAGTAAAGATGAGCCGTGGGTCTTTAGAAGGAAACCGTATTAGAGTCTTGTCTATCAATATATCAATACGAGAGTGCGTCTATGGAGTTAAAGCAACTGGGATGAGACAAACAGATGTGTAAACTGGGGAAACGGAGGACCACAGCAACCACTGCGCTTCCTGAGACCCTCGGGCCCTCTGACCCAGTTTGCCGACGCACACACTGAAAATGCCCCGTCAGCGTGCGCGTGCTCTCGCATCTATTGAACTAAATCCGCGCTGGGCTTCAGTGTGTAGAGGCTGCGTGATGCGTCAGGCTCTCTATCCAGGAAGCGCAGAGCCGTGTGTTTCCCCCTGCAAAAGTTTCCCCTCCCGGTCTCATTGAGTCCTGCCAACAGCAGCAGGATTTATGACTCACGTAGTGCACAGAGCAGCGGCTTAGCTGACCACTGACGTCTGCCCTTGCACCATTTGAAATGACATGACACCATTGACTGTTGTTGTTATTGTGAAGCACATTGTGACTTTATTAAGATGATGTCTTTCATCTTTTTAGTGTTTCACGTTTAAATGTATTCTTTCTTTCTTCAGGATCAACTCGCTGCAGACATGTACAGTTTCTTCTCAAAAGAAGGGGACTATGCCTGCTACTTTGTAACAGTGAGTACACAGCAAGCCCAAAGACGTGTGTGTGAGTTTTTTTGTGAGAGACAGCTCACAGCTGCGGAGTGACTGGGGATCGCACAGACTTGGCACAGACATTTTTATTCACTTTGCTGTCGTGTCTTTCACTGCTCGTCTCATTCGACTCATCCCCCTCCCCCCGCCCTCCTCCTCCCTCCCCTGTGGTTTCTGTTTGTGTAGCTCTTAGAAGCTCAAGCTGATTACCACAGAAAGTCTCTCACCGTCCTGGAGAATGTCCTGCCAACCATCCAGGCTCAGCAAGGTATGATACATGCAAACACGCCGTCATGCAGACACGAGCTTTGAACTCAAAATCAATGCGGCCTTGCAAAAACTAAAAGACCTACAAGGAGGCTCTGTGCAGTTCATAATGTGAAAGCTCCAAGCGCATTTCCATGAGAAGGCACCTTTTTCCAGACTACTCATGTTTCTGCTTTGGTCCCTGTGTCGTTTAATATCCCTTTAACCTTTTCCTGTTGGGCACAGGAGAAATGTGAGAAGCTTGCTCAAAGGTGAGCTGCAAAGTAAAGTGGTTGCTCAGAGCAGAGCCCCGCTCCTATTCACCCTTCACATCGGCTGGGGAAATGCAACCAGCTACTGTGCCTTTTTGATTACGTCACTGGTCTGTTCTAATGTCCAGAAGCTCATTGTTCAAGATCACAAGTGAGGCCCAGATTTGAAAGAATAGCCTTTTGTTTTCTCCGCTCTCAAAAAAATAATCTAATTTTCCATTTTACAAACATGTCTCTCTTTTTTTGGTGTGTGTGTGTGTGTGTGTGTTTTTTCTGCAGCCGTGACGATGGTCTTATACAAGGGATGTTTTTTTTGTTTCTGTGTTAAACACAACTGGTCTAAACCAAACGAGCCTGGTCTCCCAGCATGTGGCAATGACTCACACACACACGCTCACACACACACACACACCCCAACCACTTCTGCCATCACACCCACCTGGGTTTTGCAAGCTCTCCTCCCTGTTCACGCTCACATTAGCGCACATACACACACGCCTGCACACAAAGAGAGGATTGAACAGTCCCTCCCGCTGACGAGGAGCATGTGGTTATTATTTGACGGCGCCCTGTGTACTGGTTGGGAACTGGCCTGAGGCAGACGGTTTGACCCAGAAATCTGCCATCCAGACAGCAACAAGTCCTAGGCCAGTGCTGATTTTAAGAAATGTTTTTTTTTAATGTTGCATATCGGTGCACTAGATGATATAATAACTTTGCAACAGCAGAATTAATGCTAATTAATTAACAGCGTCTCTTCACTGCCACTCGTAAGTTCTCTCTTTCTATTTAGACTCGTGGACAGAGAAGCCTGCTTTCGGCACCGGGCTGGAGGAACACCTGAAAAGGAGTGGGAGGGAGATCGCTCTGCCAATAGAGGCCTGCATCATGATGCTTCTAGAGACGGGCATGAAGGAAGAGGTAAAGCAGAGAGATGATCCTGGAACAGGATGAGGAAGCCTGCCCTGTTCTGCCCTTATGCTTCAGTATGGATGGACAGATGCAAGCACTGCTCATCCTCCTCTGTTAGACGTGTGCGACAAGAGACTGGAAAAGTGAAAAGAAGTGGATCGGTCATGTGAAGGGTTAGGAGCAGCATGGGCTCTAAGGGTCAGGATGCTTCTGGACTAAATAGCTTAATTCCTGATTTCATTATTATACATTTTTTCTTGCCACATCTTCAAGTAGCTCATTGTTTTGGGTTTTATGGTCCATATATTCACTCAGTTGAATATGAGTCTCCATCACTCTTACCGAGTCTGTTTCCAACAGTCAGCGGCTCTCAGCCAGCCAGCTCTGATAAACGCTCTGCATCTTCCCTAACAAAATAAATAACAAAAGCTGCTTGGAAACGCAGGGTCTGGTCAGACTATTTCACTCAGAAGTTGGAGAGGAGGAGGAGACGAAAACAGAACTCAAAGGAAAGTGTATTTTGGACTTGGATGGATCAGCTAGTCAGAGACGCAACATCTGTTTGCTAACACCTTATACAACATAACACGCTGTGGGTCCTCTGCCCCTGAGTAGCCAAAAAGTGCTGAATGCAAATTAATGGATATATTACGGTCAGATATATTTTATCAATAGACAATCATCTTTTAGAGCTTCTTCTCTAACGTCAAGCCAGTTCCCTGTACTGAGGTTTTGTTTGCTTAACTGACATCGCCGTCATTTTGTTTTCCTTCGCCTGCCGTGTCAGTAAAATAAAAGTGCTGGCGTAGCTCATTAAAACTCACATGGAGCTGTGGCTGTGATTAGCGGCTCCGCTGGTCATTGACATAATTGAAACCAAGCTTTAAACTTGTTTGTTGAACATCTTTCGACACAAGGAAAAAGGCTGATGGCCGAACCATAAACAAGCTGTCAGCCGCGATGCTGCAGTGAAGATTCATGATATGGTTGTGATGTCCCTCCCCGATACAAATTTAGACTACAGTAGAATCTACTCGTGTCCTGTTTATGAATCAGATTCCTTTTTTTTGGCGTGTGTGCATGTCTGTGCGGGAAAAAAAAAAGGAAAGAAAAGAGCGACGGTGTGCGAGTTTCAACTGCAAAGCACATTACTTGTCGACCTACATTCATTCCCTGGTGAGTCCAGTCTGTGTCACGCTGGTGTGACGCCGGCCTTTTGTTTAAGTGTCAAAGTAAAGAGCTGTGCTGCGAGTGGCGGGTGTGTTTGTTCGCCTGCTTGAAGGTTTCATTAACTGCAGCTGGCAGGGAGAGTTTGTCGTGGATTTATAGGGACAGTCTCTGTAAATGTGTGTGAGGAAAGTCGGTGCGTAGGTTTCAGAGAAAGCACAGGGTGTCCCGTGTGTGTGTGCACACTGAAGGCCTACTTGTGTCTTTGTTACTTACCCTGGTTTATTTGTCTTTGTGTGTGTTTGTGTGTCAGGGTCTGCTCAGAATCGCAGCAGGTGCGTCCAAGCTAAAGAAGCTGAAAGCGGCGCTGGACTGTTCCACGTCACAACTGGAGGAGTTTTACTCGGACCCCCACGCTGTCGCTGGTACGTCCCAAACCATCATGGTTAAATTCATCGATTCCTGGTTTATTACTTGGACCAATTCATTTATATTTTGTTGAAATCCAGAAACAAGTAAGGTTGTACACTACGGGAAGTTCAAACTTATTTGAATGTCGGTATTTAGTTCTGTTTTCGTGTCATCTACAAGTCACTTTCTCAAACCTGCCACTTCATTTTTAATAGTGTTGGATTTCCCGGTGAAGATGTCAGAACTATATTTAATAATGAACTGAATGTATTTCACTGATCATTTTAAAAGCTATAATGAAACTTCTCCCGTCCTGTTTGCTTGGAAAAGAGGCCTAAATATTAAATCTCTATCTGCGGTCGTGTTTCAGGAGCTCTGAAGTCCTACCTGAGGGAGCTCCCTGAACCTCTCATGACGTACCAGCTTTATGACGAATGGATCCAGGCCTCCAGGCAAGGCTCATAACATTATCACTGTGACTGTCATGTGTCGATACTGGATGGCTCGATCACTGCACAGCAATGAGAAACGATAGGATGATTATTTTGGGACATTTAGCCCCCCGGACTGACCTAATAATGTGCCCTGCTTCCATTTTCTATCTCTCCAGCGTGTCAGACCCGGACAAGAGGCTCCAGGCGCTTTGGGTCGTATGTGATAAGCTACCAAAGAACAATAAAACCAACCTGAGGTTAGTCGTTTAAAGGCCATGATGGCAAGGCTATAATGTCATATTGGTTGTATGAGACGACGTTTACAGCTGTGTGTTTCCCTGCAGGTATCTGGTGAAGTTTCTAGCCAAACTGGCTCAGGACAGCGAGGTGAACAAAATGACTCCGAGCAACATCGCCATCGTCTTGGGACCCAACCTGATGTGGGCCAAGACTGAGGGGTGAGAGGGGATTATGTGTTACCGTGTAAGAAAAAGGAAATGTATGAACCTCTGAGAGGCACGGCCCCGGTCCAGAGTGGTGAAGAGGAGAGCCGGTTAATTTAGCTGATTCCAGCCCTCCATTATGCTAGAAAGCATCTAATTTCTGCTCATCTGTACGTGTGCCTCCAGGAGTCTGGCTGAAATGGCTGCAGCTACGTCTGTGCACGTGGTGGCCATCGTGGAGCCCATCATCCAGCATGCCGACTGGTTCTTTCCTGAGGGTACGTTATGTGTTCCTTCTGCACACGCTCTAATCTCACCCTTTTGTTTCTCTTCTTCTTCTTCTTCTTCTTCTTCTTCTTCATTGTAGCCATTCGGGGCCTTTTTTTTTTTACCCCAGAGATTCACGCTGGATACGATTCAACTGCCTAGAAATAAAGAGTGTCAGCGGTAATCAAGCTCCCAAGGACCAAGATTAAAATCCCTGCTGTGTCTGCCTCAAACTGTGGTTTGCACATTGGAGGTCAGCCCAAAGGCTAAAATGAAAACGTAGAAAAACAGATGTGATATATTCCCCTTAAATCAGTTAGTTAGAAGAAGTCACGTACCAGTGTGCCGAGCAGCCCTTTAATATATGTTCCTTTTAATTACATTTGTTTGTCACCACCATTATCGGATAAAGACTATTATACAAAAATGGGTGTACTCTTTGTTTCCCATGGACCGATATTCACACCTTTCTAACATTTGGCGTTCTTGCTAATCAAAGCAAGCGCTGAGATGAAGCTGCTCACGAGTGTCCGTCAAGATCGTGACTCCCTGCCCAGTTTTTGATTTCGTTGCGTTTGTAACAGTTTGTCTCGTCATGTCCGTCTCCTACAGATGTGGAGTTCAACGTGTCCGGCATGTTTGCGATGCCTACTCCAGCGTCCAACCACAACAACCACCTCGACTATGACAGCGGCACCATCGAGAGGAAGCGGCCCGGCAGCATGGTGGGACCAGAGAGCGACGCCACGCGCAAGGACAAGTAATCCACCTGCAGTGGCTTTAGTCCCCGTTACTAGACACCGCTTCTCTGGCCCTCAGCATTCCTCACTTCTCCAATTAATTGCTTTGGAAATAATTTTGCCTTTTTCTTTTATATCCAGCTGCTTTTTCTGACCCTTGTGTTTTTGCTTCTAAAACATTATGGGGTCAATTTGATACAATCCTTTTTTAAATATGCTCCTCAGCAGTTAAATCTTTTAAATTGTGCTCTGGGGGTTGTGGTAATTAACTCTCCTGTTCTAATCTAAGACTTTTTGATCAAAGCTTTGGTGTTTTTGTGTTTCTCCGACACTGTCTCCCTGCTCTCCCTGTGTAGCACCCCTAACAAGCACTCGGACCACACCCTTCGTAGAGGCAGTAACACCTTAGGTAGAAAGCAGCACACTTCGCCCGCCTTCCAGCCTCCTTTACCCCCCGTGGAGTCTCCGGGCCACACGGCCCCCCTGCCCTCGCCTGAGCCCCAGCCACAAACTCAATCAGGGGGTTCAGGGCCTGACGCTTCCCAGCAAAGCTTGGCGCAGAGTCTAGCCGCGCTCGCCGCCGCTCAGCAGCTTCTAGCCCAGCACACAGACGAGCTCAGGTAAGGGCTGCCTCTCTGCCGCAGGTAGAGAACGACACCGCATGCCGTACAGACGGCCGCGCGTGCCTTTTACACGTTCAGAGTTCATGTTACGGGAAGACATTAGTGCCTCTGAGAGCTCGCTCTGATGGGCATCTTGAAGAGCAGTGGATTTGGATCAATAATGCATGCCTCGCAGACGTCTCCTCTCTTGGTCCCTATGGTCCAGCCTGTTGTTTTTCTCTTTCAAAACCACACGTTTTTCTTCCACCATCACCAGTCCCAGCTATGCAGACTTGTCTGACTTCAGCCCACAGACGCAGCACAACAATGGCTGCTGTCATTCTGCTAGCATTCACTCTCGGGGGCCTCTCGACTTCCCATCCCTCTGCTTTCCTCCCCGAATCACTGGAATCAGCAGGAACCTCACACTAACTGGCCCAAACTGCCTCAGAAAACCCTGGACATTAGTGCCCGTTATGCAACGTCTGAAGGGTGTCTTTGATTTAGCTGCTGAAAGGACAACGTTCATGTGCAGACAGATTGGACTGTTCAGTTCAGCATTCTTTTGGTCCTACAGACGATGTTGGGCAGGCGCGTTTAGATGAGACACCCAGACTCGAGTTGTGAGGTCTGTCAATGCAGCGCCGGGAAATTTAATAGTTCTAACCTTCACTTAACAAAATAAAGTGTGTGTGTGTGTACAGAAGTAGTGTGCAGGTTTATAAGACTTTTCTTCTCCCCCTTCGTCTCTAAAGTCACCCAAAGCAACGTGACCCAACGCCTCTGCTCCAGAGGAACGGCTCTGGAGGAGGGGCCCACGCTGCAGGGCAGCTGGGCACTGGGAGCCCCGGGGCCGGATCCATGGGGCCCAGTCCGCATATGATGCGTCGAGGTGAGAGTCTGTGTGGTGATCTGGTTTGAGTCATAGGAAGCGAAAGGCTTGACTGCTAATATATCCTTCTGAGCATTATAACTTTCATCTGACAACATTTACAGAAGAGTGTAGAACATGTACTGTCGGATATTATTTTTGTTTTTCCTTTCCCCCAATAATCACAAGATATGCCGTCTCATTTCAGTTACCAAGAAGCAGGCTCCACCCCCTCCCAAACCAATGAACCCTCCACCCGGCCAGCCTTGTACTTCAGTGAGCCACGCCTCCTCCTCCTGCTCGGGCTCCTCCCAGCCCCTGAGCCCCACTCCCAGACCCTTGTCCAGCCACTCGCCCACCTCTCCCACCTTGCAGCCGTGTGCCACGCCCCGACGCCACTCCAGCAACCAGCCCCCGATCCAAGCACCCAGCCATCCGCCCCCGGAGCCCCCGTCACCGGCCAGTCCTCCGACGCAGCCCGCGTCCCTCGGCCAGCCCGGTGGCGACCAGCAGGGCTCTGACGCCTCGCCTCCAGGCACCCCGACCCCTCCAGACACCCCTCCGCCTTCCGCTAGCCAGGACGTAGCTCCTCCGTCCCCGTCTCCCTACCAGTCGGGCTCTCTTCCCCGGCCGCGCCCCGTCCCCAAACCCCGGAACAGACCCAGCATCCCGCCGCCGCCCCAGCCCACTGCCCTCGCCAGCGACTCCAACGGGATCTGCGCCGCTGCTTACAAGATGACAGGTTGGTTGGTGTCTCTCATAAAGTTCATCCGTCTCGACTTTTACCTTTTACTCACTGCTGATCTCTAATGTGCTCTCTTTCTAACAGTGTTGCATTGTATAACCTCCACAGGTTAAAGAGGCACTTTTGAGAGGTTTGTTGTAATTAACCTTTTCATGAGCAGCACATTGTTGACCTGAACGCATTGCCTGCTGCCTCCATCAGGTATCATGAACCTGCCGAAGCCCTGATGCACGACTGTCACACTGTATCACAGTGCTGGATGGCTATTTCAATAATCCTCCAGTGTTGGTCCATTAAACCTCAGAAAAAAGGGGACGCGGTGAGAAGACAAAAGCGTCTTGAAATTAGTTTTTAACACCAAGAACGGGGGCTTTGGTTGAGCCACAGTGAAAGAGCACCGTGTGCAGTGTGACATGTCTTCCAGCAGGGCCATCATGTATCGTGAGTCACTCATTGTCATTCACCGCCACTCAAATGTTGTATCATCAGTAAGGCCTCAGGGGTTTGGAGCGGAGGCCAAATCCAGGTTTCACCAGCAGAACTGAATTTACCAGCGTGTCATCTTCATCCCCCACCTGTCAGCGTGTCATCTTCATCCTCCACCTGTCAGCGTGTCATCTTCATCCTCCACCTGTCAGCGGGGAGATTCTGTTCTGTTTCATGCCTCCGGGCCGGCAGCAGCCGGACGCATTAGGTTTTGCTTTGTCCGTCCGTATGCATGCATATCTATTTATCTGCCTGCCTGCATGTCTATCTGCATGTCTGTCTGTCTATCTGCATGTCTGCATGTCTATCTGCATGTCTATCTGCATGTCTATCTGCACGTCTATCTGCATGTCTGTCTGTCGCATCAGAGCATCTGACACTAAGCTCCGTTTAGACATTGATGATGAACTGAGAAATACTCTACAGCTGTCAAAGGTGTTAACATTTACGTCCAAATAGGAGTTCATAAAAAACAGATCTGAACTATTTGAATATCTATTTATTTCTGCGAGCACAGCAACTAAATTATTACATTTTTAATGGCATAATAAACTGACATTCATTATAACATATTATACACTAAGATGTTTATGGCTCACAATGTCATAAATTATTATAATAAATACTATACTGTGGCATTACTTCACTTCCTTTACTCTGGGCACGGCGGCATACAACTACGCATCAGTCCTCCTCGTTAATGAATATTAAACCAGTGTCCATCTGCACACGTGGCTCCACACGCTCTCACTCGTCACTAACATCCCAGCTGAAGGTGACACGCATGCTCCGTACAATCAGCTCCATCTCACATGCACCAGCACCGTTTTAGCTCTCAGACACTTTTCCTCCTCAGCTGAGGAAGTGGAAAGTGCTTCACATGTCGCTGCTTTCAGTGTCTGGTGGAACAGCGCCGCCTGCTGGCTGAGAATCCGCCCCGGGCCTCTGCCGAGCCCCCGCTGCCGTCTTAAGCTATGGAAAATATGACACGGCTGCATCGACGGCATAATTGCAACCGCTTTAAATGTTTTCATACTCCGGGGACGGAGCTCCACATGTTTGCGATCATGGCCGCTGTTGGTCTGCCGTGGGCGTCAACGGTGCGTTTCTCTTTTTGAGGATGTTTATGTAACCATTAGAAGAAACGGAGACTGATCTAGTAGGTTTCATTATGTGTTTGGTATTGTGTGTTTCTTTGCACCGTAAGGTTTTCTTTCTGTCTCCCCGATGTGACTTCCTCGCCCTCTCTCTTACTCTCTAGACCCGGTGATGTCTTTCAAAGGGCTGAGTCGAGCTTTGGTCCCCGAGTTCGCTGTAGACCAGCATCCAGCGGCGGCCTCTTCCTCCTCCTCCTCTTCCTCCTCTTCTTCCGGCCTGCCTCCTCCCAAAGACTGTGACCTGGACTCTGAGAGCACGGTCCTATGAGGAGGAGACGATGACGCGCTCCGGTCCAGCCCCCCCATCACCTCCTCTTCCTCCTCCTCATCGTACACACACCTCATGTCGTCTGTTTCCGTCCCGGCCCGTATCTGCAGCCCTCCTCTGCCGTCTTGTTCTCCCAGTCCAGCCAGTATGAAGGACTTTACTGGGACGTAGTGGCCCCGTCTGGCGACCTCGGTGGAGGCCCACAGCTCCTGGTAGGCGATAGCGTTGATGGTGCATTAGCTGACGATGTCACGGTCCGTTTCATTCTCAGCTTTTTAACCGGGAACCAATTTGATCATCAATTAATACATTTTTTTTTTCAATTAATACAAATTACATTTTTCAAATTGTAATTTGTGTTTTTTGGACATTTTATAGACCAAATAATTGAAAACATGAGCAGATGAATTGCTGCTCGTCATCGGGCAAATCCCCATTACGGACCCTCCACCCTCTCCTCCACCTCCTCCTCCTTCAGGTTGCTCTCATTTTCAGTCCAACTGTTAAAGCCGTTGCCGGCCGTTCTTTACTTCCAGTTCCTCTCGACCTCCACGACGGCGCCAGATGTGGTCACGAGGAGGCCGAGTGACACAAAGCCTCGGCTGTGTAATGCAACACTTAATCTTTTTACTGCGCAATTTTACCGACAATCACACAGCAGAGGACCGCCGATTATGACGTCACGCGACTGTCAACGATGAGCAATACAAAGCGTGGGTACGGACCCGGGGAAGGTTACAAGGTGGACGGGCGAGACTCGCTTGGATATCGGTGTAAGGGTTTGTATTTTTAATGTTGGAAAAAATAATGGCCTTAGAATGAGCAATTGAAATAAAAAGAGGTATTTCTATAGCATGGGGGGGGAAGTCAGCAGGAGATGTAGAAACCAAAACTGTTTAAGTGTAGCTGGTGACTGCAGGTTTCCAGTCGTCTCAAACGCTTAATTTTTGTATGGAAACCCCCGTCCTATGTTGTTCCTTCCCCTGTATTTATTTCCCGATCTGAAAACACATTCCCTGTGGCTTGACCTAATTAATGCAGTCTCTAAATGTAAATCATGCCTTATGGGTTCCTCCCAGAACATGTACTACGCATTATATATTTACTGTATGGAGGATATACTTGGCTCCGAGTACTACAGTATTTCCAAGAAGCCGTCTTGGCGACAAGTACGTTTCAGGGACGTAAGGAAGGTAATGAGACCCTCTGCAATAGAAGTCTTGTATTGTTCCACAAAAGGTGTGTATTTAAATGTGTTTTGGTTGATTTCTTTTGAGTTTTGCGAGCAGAAGTAGCAGGATTAAACTCCCGCCCGGCCTGAACAGTCAGTATTTTGCCTTTTCTGTTAAAAGGCAACAGGCTGCGTGTGAGCGAATGTAGTGAAGGGACACGTTAGCGGCCTGTGTCGCGCAGGCCCATGAGTGGCTTCCTAGTGAACTGGTTGAGAGGATTTTTTTGTATTATTTTTACCGTCTTTCCCACTGAGCTGAGAGCATGCTGCTGTGATCAGTTATGAATTGGCGTTAGACTTTTATTTTCTTCTTTTTGCCAGGTCTAAAGATTAAAAATGCTTTGTTGTATCTTCTGTGCAAGTTTTGCTTTTAAGGCCTCGGATGTAAAGCGGAGTGAGGCTCCCAGAGAGCTGACCCGATATGGTACCGATGGAGAACGTCTTGGATGCTGCAGGCGCCCAGAAACACACGATGGTTCGGTTTCTCAGAGGCGAGCGTTTGAATCCCCTCTCTGCTCCTGAACCGCGCCGCCTTATCCGCGGTGGACGGAGGGAAGCCGGCATCCCAAAAGCTCTAAGACGAACTAATGCCGTTCAACTAGAATTGATGATGCTGCATTTTAAGCTCCATAGTTTTGTATGTATGCCGTCTGGTGAGCTTAAATATGGAATAAATACATGTCATATGTATGCTTGGTTATACACCTTTCCAAAGAAAAATAAAGTATATGAAGAAACTATTTAAATCTACGGATGGTTTATGTGTTTGTGTACAACCAATAACAGCAGTTGTTTTTTTTTTCAAGCGATATTTCTTTATAACATCCTTCATTTGAAAGCGTTGAACAAAACGTTAAACATGAGCAACTCTCTGAAAACATATGAAACTATTATAAAAGGGAAAAATAATCAACTAGATCAACAGAACTGTATTTACTTTAAATCTAAATATATCCAGGGAGGGGAAATGCTACCTGCTGCACACCTTAACACACCAACATGCAGGGGATTTGGACAAGACACACTGTTACCACACGAGAGCAGCAAGGATTGCATTTTACGAGATCAGTCTCGACTGAAGCTGCACATGAAGAATAAATAAAATGGTACATTTCCAGATGACTCTCTTGAATCAGAAAAATAAACTAAAACAAAAGAAATGACGCGCTGTGCATAGCGAAAAACTGTAAATTTACACTCAATAGTTCTTCAACATTACAACACAGCTACAGGTTTTCTGTACGTTAGATGAGTCACGGCGACCAGAAAAGCAGGAAACTACCAATGAGGGTAGGTTTTTTTTTTTTTCCACATGCACATTTGACTTTCATCCATTCAGCCCGTTGGCCATCGGCAGGAGCCCCGCCACAATAAAGCTGCTCACCGGCCTGTCCTGAAGAGAACACCTTCTACGAAACTGATGTTTTTTTTAGCCAAATTTCCCCGTGTGCTGATGTAGTTTAGTGTCGCCTCACTGTGGAAGGTGTTCAGAGTGACGTTTGGCAAATAAATATGTTATTGAATACATTTTGAAGTCCATGAAGGCAAAATCACAACTGATGACAAAGCGTTGCCCTTTGACCGGACAGATTTCAGTGGCTGATGGTCACGATGGAGTCCAGTTGGCATGTGAGCCCTGGAGTCTAAAAGGCCGACTACAAAAGGTGGATGATCTCATATGTCTAAGCCAGTGAAGCCCACTGGTTTTACTGGTTAGCAGTGCGGTGGCTAATGTTTTTGTCATTTACACTGAAAATGATGGAGGCCAACTTCAGAGAGCATTGCGAAGATGAATCAATTTGGAACTATTTCAATGACACCATCTATTTGTTTTTCACAAATTCAGATGGACATTACGTTGCTTCACGTGGAAACGTGACGGTGTAAAGTTAAACCCTCCGATATTACTGCTAGTGTACGGGAAGCAGAGCGCTCCGCTGGAGGAGCGGTCTGTCATCAGTCTACATCTACGCTTAGTCTTTACAATTTTCAAATATGATCTGATAGAAAATATAAACTTTATATTGTCATGTATTAAACATAGCAAGTAATCTAACCATCCAGACCAGTTGTTTTTATTACTTACACCTCATTCTAATGCAGCATGAAGATGCACTGGAGCCATCTAAATGTGCATGGACGGTTTCCCTATTGTGCCTTTGTTCTATATCTACTATGCAATGTTTGTATTAAAGATGTAAATAATGTAAAGACTGGTTCGAGTCATCAGTGTGCGGTTGACCTGTGGACACCTGAAATAACAGTAAAGTAGCACGCGGAGCACTCGGTAGCTGTTGTGCTTATCTACAGATAAATACAGCGTGTTCTCATCCTGTTTGCTAAAGCAGACGTGCGCTCTGTTCCCGTCGGGGTTGAGTGTCTCTGGGTGTGATCTTGGCACTTTGGTTGTGGGGAGCAGAGTGAACTCAGAGCCGACCGGCCTGTCGATTTGGCCGGACGTCTGCCCGCTTTTCTTGCCTTCACCAGGCCAGAGGGGAGGACAGTCTGGGGCTTCTGGGGTTTTCTGGAGTCTGGGTCTCAGTGAGCGCTCTCTGCAAGACACAACACAGAATCACACGGGATTTATACTCTTTTCAACATGTTATTTTTTTCAGATTTGGTGCACAGTTTGTTATTGCACAGACGGCATCACTTCACAGCTCAAGCAATTCACAGCTGGCATGTCATTCATCACTTCATAGTACGGAGGGAAAAGAAGACGTCATGATGTAGAATGCAACATAAATGTCATGACATGTTATAGTATACCATAAAGATGATAGTAGTCGTGTAAGATATAGTATGTCATATAAAATGCCACTAAAACGTAAAAAAAAGGTCATTATAGTATTATATTCTAGATCTCAGTGAAAAATAATCATATTTAGAATAAGAACAATATAAATAGTATATGAATAAATAATCTAAGTGTTGGCAAATCATAGTGTAGAATAAAAATGTCAAAAAATGTAAGATGTCATAGTTTAGTATGTCATAGAAATTCCATTAAAAAAAATGCCATAATACATTATGCCATTAAAATGATGAATAAAAGGTCGTAGCAGGCTGCTGCAGTCTGTGTGGACCACCAGCCAAACTCCTCATTGTTCTGCAGGTTTCAATCTGTCAAACACCAGCTGCATATATTAAAATATGAGTCTGATATATGTGTCACAGCTGTAAGAGAACAATGCAGTTCGTTAGCTCACCTCAAACTTGCACATGAACTCGCCAAAGAGGCCGAAGAAGGACTCCGTGTTGGCGGACTTGCTGTCCTCTCCGAAGAAAGAAGCCACCTTGGAGAACTCCTCCATCGCTTGGGTCTGCAGCGACTCCAGAGACTGGATGGCAGGATGGCTGTTCTCCAAAAAGCTCTGTGGGGGCAAAAGGTCACACAGTTAAAGAGCGCTGACTCTCACACATTAAAGTCTTTTTACTTGAGGAGCTACACTGAACACAGTATAATGTCTTTATACAAACCAGAGGTGGTGGAAAGATGTGTGCATGTACCATGCATGGAGATCTGACAAAAGATGTAACTGAACTGCACTATGGGACATGTAGTATCCAGTGTTTTGGGGCTCATACTAAGCACTAAAAGCCAGGATACATTGGTCGGAAGCTGGAGTCAAGAGACAGGAAGCTTCGCCGAACATAAAGGCTGAAATGTTCGATCTTGGTTGATTTGTTTGGACAGTTGAAGCTTTTACACTTCAGCTTTAGTAGAAAAGAAACAAACAAGATGTAACGTGTTAGTGAGCTTCAGAGGAGCTGGTTGGCAGATTTCCAGAACTTTGTACAGAGCCTCGTTTCAGTCTCTATGCTACGCTGAACGGTTTCTGCATCGAGCTTCATATTGACTGTACCGACATGAAAAAGACGTTGATCTCCTCATCTAACTCAAGAAAGCATATTTCCCAAAACTTGTCCCTTCCATGCCACAAAATGTCAGCAATCAAGTCTCTTCCATAACCCAGCTCATCTTTACATTGTATGTGTATTATATGTTGAAAGCGGTTAGCGTACGCTCATGACGGAGGCAAAGTGGTCCTCGGAGGTGGGCGGGATCTTCAGACAGGCCTTCCTGATGTCCAGGATGGTGGAGCCGAGGTCACTCAGCTCTGCAGTGATGGCCCTCTGGTTCACTGAACACAGGACACACGGGAGCCGTTACTAACACCCTACATGGTTGAAATATTGTAAAACTGCGTCCAAATGGGCAAATCAGTTTGAAGAACCTGGTTCTCATAAAGACAAACATTACACAGTCATTTGAACATGACATCGCCATGACATGATGCTTTTACTCGAGTGTGCCTGCCCTGCTGCGCACATTCGCATTTCACCGCTTTTAGCTGCTAAATGATTCTTTTGGAAGTGAAGCAGCGCGACAGAGCGCTGCAGCTGTGACGTCAGCGTACCCTTGGCTGCCAGAGGCACTGTTGTGAGGTCTCTGGAAAAGTTGAGCAGCTCAGGGAAGTGTTGGCACAGAGACTTGGCCAGAATGTGGAGGAAGGTGGATTTCCCGTCTACGGTTTTGGTTGTGCTCAGCTGCGAGATAGAAAGGAAGGAATGAGGGAGCGAATGAGTAAATGACCCCTGAAAGGAAAAAAAAAAACACAGCGAAGATGAGCGTAATGTGGCTGAAGTCACTGCTGGACCTCGGTGAGGAAGTTGATCTTAAAACTAGTGGTCTTGTGGCTCTTGGGCTGGCCGTTGTTTAGGTAGTTCCCCATAGCGAGTACAAACTGTGGGCAAAAGAAAAAACAACTTAATGACCACAATGGGTGTGAAACTGGATGACTTCACACACATTCTTCCTCCCTTCTTTTTACCTCCAGGATTTTGGCAAGTTTCTTGCTGCTCTTCAGCTCCACCGAGGCCTTGTAGATGTAATCGTACGCCACCTTCATCTCCTCCGTCCTCTCCTGCAGGGTGGTCTTGAAGTGGAGGCTTCGCAGACGGGTTTTATACTCGGGCACCATCAGCATCTGGAACCCACAAAACAATCGTTCGCTGGAGATCTTTCCGTCTGGATCGGTCCCACTCGAGCTGGGAGCTCTTTGCGCGCGCACCTGGAAGATGAACTGGTCGGGCTCGCTCAGTTTGGCCGGGTCCTGCTCAAACTGCTCGTACTGTTTGACCTCTTCGTCGTCCGGCGCGTAGAGCAGCAGCTGCTTGATGTGAGCCGGCTCCAGCCGGTCGGTGCTCATGTTCATCAAGACCTCGCGCAGCTCGCTGGCCGAGAGCTTCAGGTGGGCGATGAGGATGGCTGCAGAGGAGGAAGAGGAGGAGGTATTGTGACGAGGATCAACATTTATGTGAACAAACCTTTCATCCCTCTCGGTTGATGTGTAACTTTCCATCACGTTCTTCACTAGGTTTCTGTGGCGTCAGATTGGTTATTAAACCCCTCGATAAAGTTGGTAATTAACAGTAAAAAACTAACATGTAGGTTTATTAATAGCAGAAGAAATCCATCATCCACAGTATAATTTAGTTTAGTCTACATAAAGTAACAGGGACACATCTGCTTGTCTTCAATAGAGACTTTGATGCTTATTGTCCAAAAATAGATTTAAATTTCACTTTTTCATTTGTATAGAGTATGTTATTTCCACATGCATGCACTGCAGTTGAGATATTATCAAGATGTACCACTTTTATACAACTCACTGTTAACAGAAACCTGAGTCAATTAAAGAAAATCAGCTTCTTTTTTTTTTTTTAACCTTTTAGCTTTTTTTTACAGCGCATGTTTATTACTCAATTTTAATAATTGCTATAATTCAAAATAGAATGGTGTAATGCTGTCAATACATTTTCATCAATAGTGTCGGCTGTGGTCATTTGCTCAAAGAGGATACAAAAGGTGTAGTAGATCAAAGTTTGTTCTTTGAGCTCAGTTTAAGGATCGATTTATTAATCCTAGAAGACCTTATCTTGGATAAGCGCTCTTATTTTGAAATTTGGTTAAATGATTTGTGTTTAAACTGTCTTCAGTGTTTCTGATGAGAGCTGATCGTGTGATAATAGTACGCTCTTATTCTGAAATTACGGCAAAATGGGTGGAGCTGAGAGCATGAAGAGCATTCCTGAGTACTGTGAGACTTTACTGTGCAGTAAAATAAGGTGGGTGTGTTGGGAAGCCACCCAGCATGCATTGGGGCAATAGACTCAACGTAACACAAGTATCATTTCATGTGTTCCTGCGTTTGGTGATCTTTTGCTCTACATTGTGCTTCACAACATCCCCACACTTTCATTACGGCTTCACACCTGGAAGCTACCGGTGAAGGCTGTGAACCTGAGCGATGCTGGTGCGTGATCGTGTTCACAGAGCCCAGAACTTTTTAATGAGCTACGAAGAAACACTTCATTATTATTCATCATGAAGTGGAACCTGTTGTTTTTGGATCACCCAGGGAAGACACATTTTCATCATGAGAACACGGACATTTATTCTCTTAATCACAGGAATGAGAGGATGAATCAGTCAGTATGTCATCACCGCTCTTATTGTGGAATCAAGGAAACACGGCAGCAAGAAAGACATCTTACAGAAACTAGTACAGCAGGTCAACCAGTAACACAAAGTACAGGATTATTGACAGGGATCGTGATCAATAACTCCACAGATCAACTCATTTACAGATACAAATGTCTCTCTGTTAGATTTATGATGGAAGAGAGTTAACAATATTTGTGATTTTAGATGAGAACATGCAGGTTATTGAGAAATCATTATGATCTGATGATGAGCGGTTATTCTTTTTCACAATAAAGGGTTACTTATACATGATCAGTATATCCAGAAGAATAGTAAACAATACACAACAAAATATAGTTTGAAATAGTGTAAGAAAAAAATACATGAACTCAACTGAAAGATCATAAATAAAATTTGGCATTTGATTTTGAGAGAATGTGAATCACTTCAACGTCGCCAATGAAACTGCAGAAACATGAAGAATTGTGCAATTAAAGCCGTTTCTTGCTAAGGTGTCATGCGAGTAGCATGCTTCTCTTCATCACTAAACGTCTCTTTCATGTTCAACTGGTACCTTCAGCTCTCACGCACCAACATCACTCGCAGGTTCACTGTCCTCACTGGTAACATCGAACTGTTTAACGGCGATAAAGTGTGGAAACATTGAGCAGCACAATGGGGGAGATAGAAAGACCAATAACGACGCAGGAACACACAAAAAGTATTTATTACCCCCAGTTCATGCTGGACGTTTTCCCAACACACCGACCTCACAGTCATATTAACACCGAGCAGGTTTTCTTTTTCAAAATAAGAGCGTTTATTGAGGATAACTCTATCCGCGATGAACAAACTTCATCCTCAAAATGAGCTCAAAGAACCAAATTAGTTGTGAGAATTAAGAAGATAATTAAAGCCCCGTAACAGCATGTTAGCCTCAACTAGTTCAGACACATTTGAAGAACAACAGACTGTAATAAAAATAAAAATAAAACTCCTCAGTCAAGACAGAAAAATGACAAATAACAGTATTTTCCAACACAGTGCATCAAATTCAAACCTGCAGTCTTTTAGTCGAGATAAACATGTCTGTTTACATTAGGTCATAGATTACAACCACACCTACAATGTGTTTGCTGTACAGACACCGAGGAGAAAAGCTTTGTGGGACAAACCTTCACCACAGTCCTATCTACATGAGGGTAACCTGAACTGGAAATTGCATAGTGTTTGTAAATTTCCCCAACTGACAAAAGAAACTCTCACTTTTATTGGGTAACAGAGGCCGTTGTTGTTGTTGTTGTTGTTGTTGTTGGAAGTGCTTTGAATCTCTCCTGACATGCTGCACTACACCCTGATGTAACCTCACATCATCCAGGACGACAAGTGTTGTCCTTTTCATTCACTTTGTTGCTGTTTCTATGTGACAGTTGTGTGAAAACTTACGTGAATGCATTTCACGTCACTTGTCATGAAACACTGTGAAGTGCATCGATGGAGAAAATCAATGTCAGCGATTTGCATTTTAAGATTATATGGAGTCAGTTCGGTGATAAGGAGCGATCGTTTAAATACTGTTACACGTGTGGTTTTGCCGGCGTCTCACGGACTGGAAACGCGACCTCTCAGGTGTGGCGGTCGGCCTTGTTTTTGTGGTACTCACAGGCGTTGTAGGCTTTCTTGTGGGACAGAATCTCCACCACGTCTTTCTTTTTAAAGTTCTCTGGCAGGAAGGCTGGCTCTGGAGGAGACACTGATAATATTAACAACAGTGTGAGGATGAGTTCTCCGGGCACCGGGGGGGTCAACACACACGCACAGACTCGCACACACAGACACACACACACGCACAGACACACAGTGTGGCTAGAAGTGGCAGGTTGATGGGTTAATAACACAGCTCTGCTTTGAGTCACCGGAGGCCAAAACGTCTGGAGATCTACAGTAAGTGATAGCACGGTGAGTGTTGCCTTTGGGCAGAGCTGTGTTATTACTGTGTTATTACGGATCTCTGTCAACACGGGAGAGGAGAGGGCCGTTATGGTGCCTTATGGAGAATGGATTGGATGAACGGGTGAATGGAGCGGCTCCAAAACAGGTTATGCAGAACATCATAACTGTGAAGGTACAAACAAAACAGGAGACGTCAATAGACACGACACGTATATTTACTTTCACTGTAAACGGGTTCCTCTGCTAATCTATCGGAGTATCACTCTGACAGTAAGCGGGATGTATATCAACATATGGCGGTGACTGCGGTGTGAGAACCGGTGACCACGACGAGTGCACGACGACTTACTGGATCGCCGTTGAGTCCCGAAGTGCAGATCGAGGTCCAAGTACTTCACCATGTCAGTGAGCTTGTCGTAGTCAGAGTCCTCTCCCAGCTGAACATAGACACATGGACACAGGCGAGGCTTTATTTATTTGATTTCCCATCTGATGGGGTCGTGAAGCGAGCCCAAAGATCCGCCACGAAATGTATTCTATTTACAAATACCAGATTAGTGCTTCCTCGCTGCCGTGACTCATCAGAGACACAACAAACAGGATGAGTAGGTCTTTCCAAATATGAGAAGAGGAACGTAGGAGTGACAAAATTCACAGCCAATGTGCGAAGATTCACACGTAATCTTACTGTATTTACTGTATCTGAGCTTTCACACGGAACCAATACAAATATCTTTCCATCACACAATGTCAAAGACTCATGTAATGACTCACCTGACCCCATATTGTTCCCTCAGAGTTCTCCACCTGCTCCCAACGCAGCCTCTTCACGCTCATGTGGTTGGCGTCCGAGGCGTGGTGGTTCGGCTTGGGCAGCGGAGGCGGGTCACAGGGTGGAGGAAGGGGTGGAGGCGGGGGCGGCGGTGCCTTGGAGATTTACATTTTGACATCACAACTTACATTTTTACCGAGACATTTTTGTAGCATTTTGTTTAGACAGTGTGAAATCATCTTACACACTCTCACATTAGACATAAAAGGTGAGATCGGACTCAATGCTGCACAGTTTCCACAGAAGTTTGAGATTTATCATCTTTTTTTTTATCACATTTCTCCTTTAAAAAATGGTTTTGTGATTTTTTTGGGGGGATTTCTTGAAATGTGTGACAGAAGCAAAGAGAAGGGGATCTGCCAATGCAGTGTTGTCTTAGTTCTGTCAATCTCAAGGTCTTACATGTGCATACACATATTGTGTGACGCCAAACATTGCAGCAAAAGTTCTGTTTCTAGATGCTCACTGCTGCGGCAAAACTACTGTAAACGTATACGTTACCTGTTGTGACTGGTGTTCCTGTCGCGGGGTTTCATAGGTTTTCGTGTGACTGGGGAGGGTGGAGTGGGAGGCCGGATGCTTGGAGAGCAGCGCGGGGCCTTGGCTCGGACACTGGGACGAGCTGTGATCCTGGAGGGACGGCGGCAGCGGGCCCTGGTAGCTGTGTTGGTGGTGGAGCTGGTGGTGCCTCTGGAGGACGAGCTGGCTCGGCCTCAGCGGCTGAGGGGAGGGCTGGGTGGAGGGCTGGTGGATGATGGGCTGCAGGATGGGCTGCGGCTGGCTGAGCTGCCGGGGGAGGTAGCAGGGGCGAGACGGCTGGGAGCAGCGCAGGGTGGTGGCGCCCAAGACGGTGTGGCTGTGCGAGAGGCGGGGGGGCGTGTTGCTGGCCTGAAAGCGCTGGTGACTTTTCTCGGCTTCTTCTCTGATCGAGAGCCCTTTGTTCAGAGGAGGTCGGCTGGACAGGATGGTCCTCAGAGGCGGCGGGGGCGGAGGGATGATGGGGTGCTGCGGCTGGAAGGGCATGCGGCTGCGGGGCACGTGCTCGGGGGAGAAGCGGACCTGCGGCAGGGGGTCGGTGAATTGGACGGGAGGCGGTATCAGAGCTTGGAAAGGCGGAGGAGGCGGGGGGCTCTGGGTGGGAGGAGGCGGGATGGGTTCAGAACCGGAGGAGTAGGTGGGAGAGGAGGCCTCGTCGCTGCTACTCTGGTCCTCACTGCTGCCGCTGCTGAGCTGGCGAGGCATGAAGCCCACGTCCTGGTCCTCCTGGAAACTCATCTGCAGGGAGGAGAAGTGCACCGTCAGACCTGAACATGACAACTCTCAGCTCAACGTAGTCCAACGCAAATAAAACAAGTAACAGATGCATTGTTTGGGCCTTATTTATTCATCTTGCTTATCAATCTTTCTCTTTTTATCTACAAATGGGACAGAAAAGTCATCAAAGACGACAAAATAAAATAAGATAACCTCATTTTAAAATGCATGCACTTAATATATTACCAGTGACCCACAACCCATCTATTAAGGAACACAAGAACTGCAATCGAATAATGTGAAGTTAACTATAAAATAGGAAAAGTAATACTAAAAAAGATCAGCTTTATGAAGTCAGGTAATTGTGCACTAAACGCTGCTTTCCTCGTTTCTGACGAACACGCTGACAAAGAAGTAACACGGCGTGCGTCATGTGCGTCAGCCAGCACCTTTAGATGAAACTTATCTTAAACCTTATATTACATTAGACTCTACGGTGAAACTGAGGATCATGTTTTACTTACAGGCACCCCTCTTCTTCTGAAACCATGACAACCACCTTCATATATCTGTTCATGTGACACAAGTGTTCATTGTAGCGTACATTAGAGCCGCTCTAATGTAAGCATGCAGCACTACAACGTTATTACTTCAGTCAAACGTAAATTTGCTTAGTATTTTACATGAACAAATGCACAACAGCAAGATTGTGTGTGAAATCAAAGCGTGTACTCTGAAGCGTGTGTGCATAATTACAGCGGATGATGCAGGAGATTGGAGGCGGGTCTTCCTCACCTCCTCGTAGTCGTTCTCCCCGGGTACGAAATCATCCACCAGAGTAACCCGGTGGCCCAGCTGCTCGCTCAGAGCGTCCAGGAACTTGTCCGTGTCCCGGCTGCGAGGCGGGCGGGAAAAGGTGAAGAGCTTCTTGCGGCGGGTCAGCGTGTTGGGGCCGCCGTCCGAGTGCTGAGGGGAGGCGGGCGGGCTCTCCAGGCTGACGTAGGGGTTGGAGTCCCCGCTGCTCTGGTGGTGGATCTCATACACGGGGGTGGGGAGCGGCTCCTTCCAGGACAGCGACAGGCCGGACTTACGACTACCTGCACAGAGGTGAATCAAAGAGAGTTGGCTGTGTTCAGCTGAGCTGCATGCGGCGCTCACGCTGCAGGCGTTACAGCCAGAGGGTTTTTGAAATGACTCACATTATGTTATTAATTCCTCAAGGAAGTATGTGTGACATTCTTGGCGACACATTTGAGTGAGTCCTAACGTGGTTCTGATGCCGTGTTCACATCGGATCGGTAAAACAAACTCATTTAAAACACTGAAACACGAGGCCGCAGATGAGAGACGTCAGCATTACTGATATATGTTCACAGCAAAGTTTCCACAATCAGCAGGTCGTATTTACAGCAAATCTCGAGTGACTTGAACACGGCATCCGTCACGTGCCACTGAGGCTCGAGGTTGTACTATGTTTGAAATCAATAACTCACTCTACGAATGCATCAAACCTAAACGGCACGCGGTTGTGAACCACTGATGAAAACATGTGCCTGGAAGCATGTTCACAGCGTGTGTGTGTGTGTGTATATTGGTGTGTGTGTGTGTGTCAGCCCCAGACTACCTGTGAGAGGGGGCAGAGTGAGGGGGGAGAGAGAGCGCCCGTAGGCCTCGGTCTGTCCCGGGCCCTCTGGCTCTGCTGAGCAGCCGCCCTGCAGCGGCGACACACTCTTCCCTGCGTACACGTTCTCCAGCTCCGTGTACACCCCTGTCATCTACGGGTGGAGGCATGATCAGCTGGTTAGCACACGATCGCTCCGACACATTCGCTTTGAAGGTCTGTTGCTTTTTAAAGCGCGTTTTTTTTGTTTTTTTTTTGTTAAAGGAACAATTTGCACATCACAGGTCGACTGCAACCACAAATTAAATTTTACTGCCACGCGTTAAATTGCAGCAATTACCTGCAGACCTTCAAATGATGTGAGGCCAGAGAGCACAGATAATATAACTAGCATTCAGGATGCCAGTTGCTGGAAAGCTTGGCGCTGAAAAGCTGCAGTTATACCTACATGACTGAGGTCAGGGGACTCGGGGAAGGAGGTCCCGTCTCCTGACTGCCTCTCCTCCGGGCTCCCAGATTCATCCACATGAATTCCTAAAGCACAATAAGGCATGAAGAGGAACACATGAGCCTCCTGCTTCCATCCACCTCCAGCCAAGACAGGAGAGAGGATGAAGCAGAGAGCATGAAGCAGAGAGGAACAAAAGACAAAGGCTTGGCTCCTGGTGCAGGAGTTAGCGATGAAAAAAGGGAAAACAGTGGAAACCATGAATGAAATGTGCCGTAAAAAAAACACTGTATGTGCTCAGGGACATCGTGTAAAGCACAGATGGGATGTGTATGAGTATGAGTTAATGTATGAATGTATGATGGCCATGTATGTCTCGCGTAGCCTTCAAATATCCACAGAGGATTTGCTGAGCACGCCTCTTTTACAGTCCAACAAACACAGATTCCCACCTGGGAGCTGACCAGTAGGAGCACAGCCTGATTATGGAGCCGTTCAACTGGAGCGACTGGCGGGTTCGATGCCCAACGGAATATAAATAGACGGTAACGTATGTCCGGGGATTGTAACCCAAAACCCTCGCTATACAGTCGTTGTTAAACCTGGAAACCACTGACTAGCACAACCTTTTAAGTTGATATAGTCAGAATGTTTAACCTCAGCAGAGCGAGTCAGCTCGGTTTCAAGTCAAACAAATAATTATGAAATCACCATTCAGTTGCGAGTGTCTTAATTTATGAGCGAATTTTGTTGTGGAGTGGAGCTGGAAAGCTTTTGAAAACCTTGATTTAACCCAGTGGCGATTACACTGGTTTCTAACTCCTCGCCCTCGCTGTCGCCATGCGCAGCGTACCCATTCCCAGGTGAGTCCCGATGATGCAGTCGTCGGAGCTCCTCTGTCGAACGATGCCGCGGTACGACGTGCCCGTCACGCGCATGGAGCTGCTCCGGCGGTGGTGCTCCGGGCCGACTTCGGGCTCCAACACGGCTGCAAAACACGCACATGCACACGTTTCCCGTTGATCTCGAGCTCATTACGTACAGCTGCTCCTCTGCGGCGGTGTTAATTATGAAGAACCGGCCTCGGATCACATCGAACACCAGGTGGTGGACTTTCAATTTCATCAGCCATTTTTTTTATCATATTGTTTTCCACCTGACACGATAGGAATAATTAATCAAACAAGCAACTTATTGATCGTCGGCTGATACTGCATGTGTGTAATTTCCACGTCGGCTCACCATTGCTCTTGAACCCAAGGAAGCGCGACAGCTTGCCCTGGCAGCGCTCCTGTTCGTCGTACGTCAGCAGCTGGTAGATGAACTGCCAGATCAGCTGTTTGGCCGGAGTGTCCAACACCGGAAACACGTCTACGATCAGAGTGTCCACGTTCCTGCAAACGCACAATGCATCCTTACACATATTTATATAACCAAGCGCTTACTGATGGGTAATTTATTGCCACGTGATGTCAGGACCTGGCTTCAGATTTATATTCTTTGCATCTGTAATGGGAGTGAAATACAGGATGAAAGCAGATTATAGGTGGGAGGATAGCGGGGATGTCACTTATGGTAGGAGTTACGCCTCCGGGGGGGTTATACTGTTTACTATTTTGCTTATAATCCAGCAGAATCGCATGTTTGCATCATCTGCACAGCTCCATCCATCTCTTGTGCTCAAGCCGTCATCCTTGAGAAAATGTGATCCGTGTGTAATGGGAAGATTAAACTTCCTGCTTAGCTATGTGCATTTGTTTCCCCACTGCTTTTCTCTCGCTGTCCTGTCACCATCCTTTCTACCCATCTCTCTCTCTCTCTTTTGCCTGCATTAAGAGCAATCCTCAGCAGCCTGATATATCGGGCACACGGTCTCCCAGGCAACAGCTAAATTTCTGTCAATGTAAGCTCGCTAGTTAAGAGTCTCTTGCCACCGAGATAGTTTGAAAACCTAACTTTAAGCTGCATCATTTTCAACTGTCTCTTGCAACCATTTAGAGCTGCCAACCTAATGTACCGATGTTCCCGACTGAAGCTGCGTGACTTTAACATTTTCTTGACTCTCCAAGTTCTCTGCAACAACTCCAGCAGCTGCTTCTCTCCCCACTTCCTCCCTCAGCTCTCTTCCATCTGTTTAATATTGCATCGCTGCAGACCTCCGTGTTTCTTACTCCTCACACATCCCTCCAGGCTCCAGGTCTACGACTTCCATTCATAGACCCTCTCCATCCCACTGACCTGTGCTGGAAGAAGGTCTCCAGGGACTTGCAGACCGTGTACCTCTCCTGGATGGTCAGCAGGTGCTCCAGCTGCTGGCTGAAGGTCCGCCCGTGGACTTTGATGCTCGGTGGAAGAATCTCTGCCACCCACTGCAGCGAGCTGAGAGCTGGAGACCTGGACAGCAGACACAGAAGAAGATCCCGCTTGTGCTTTAATCCGTACATGTTAACTCACTAAAGCATAGTTTCTCCTTTCTTCTGCGTCCCTATTGAAAATAATACAGCGTAACTCGACCGAGGGGTGTGACGTGTTTGTCTCTGCAGATCGTGGTCTGCTGAATTAAAAAGGTCAGGCTTGTTGTTTGCGTTTAATGACCTGGAGCGCGGTATCGTTGTGGGAGCCAGGCTTGAAGACTCCTCTGGGTCGGTTTGGTCTGAGGAGTAGTCAGACGGACCCTCCTCCACCACCAGGGTGGGCATCGCCCCGCTGCCCTGCAGCATGGACACCACCTTCTCGTGGGAACAGTTCCTACAAAGAGAGAGAGAGATTAAGAAAGAGAGGGAGATAAGTTAATGACGGAGAGCTGATGAACTTGGAGCTATAAAGCTCATGAATTAGAGTAATGAAATCTGTTCTTACAAACTAACGATATGATGTTATTTATATAAGAAGGCTCTTAAACTTGTCTGTGACTCCTGATAATATAATGTAAAACTGTGTAATCGTGCTCAAGTTGCACACTTCACATGAGAACAGCCGAGCCGGTTGCATTTACCGATGAAGACGGTGAAGAAGAGCTAGTTTAAATAATTTGTGCTGCAATTAAGAATTATATTTGTATTCATCGGATTGAATTGATTAAAAAAAGAAGGTAAGCTTTCTCAAATATAACCCGTAAAGTAGAGAAAATAATATTTTTTCAGAGCATCTTGTAAAATAGTGCATCACTTATTAACTTTAGATTTCCGGAGAAATTTGTATCAAGCTACTAACAAGGACATATACAGAGAGTAACACTGAAATGCATTGGTTTATGGCATTGATTTTATCCTGTAACATGGTGACTCCTCTACGAGTCCTTATAGACACAGGCTTTTCTTTATGTTAAAAAAGTAAGAACATCGTATTCTTTTAAATCAGATGCTGTATTGATGAGGAAGACTTGTATGTTTTGATAAACCTGAGAGGACTGTGTCTACATTATTATTATTATAGATATTAAAGATATTGGTAGAGACCATACACTATTTGCTCCCTCTGTAAACACGAGCAGCTCCAACACATCTTGTACTTTATTTCTTTTTCTCTCTGTGGTGAACAACTCCCACTGTTTTCCTGATCACCTCCTACTGCTGCAGCACCGCGTTATCAGGGAGAGCAGGGAAATTATACAGCGCCAATCAAATCTGTACATCGGGCAGCCATGGGAACAGCTCTGCGATTCTCCTCTCACGTGACTGTCAGGGTGGCAGGATGAGTAATGCGGTTTCGTGGTTTTTTCACACAGCACCGGGTGCGTTGACTGATACGTTGATGTACGGGATTTGCTGAGCTCGTAGAGGCGCGGTTCAATTTCATCCACTTTGTTATACGCACTCCCACAGAAAGTCAAGAGGCAGGAGGTCAAGAAGTTGTAAAGTCCACACAAGTACGACGGCTGCTCCCACAAGGGAAGTTTACAGGCTGTGCTCAGGCGCATTGGTTCGCACATACATACATACTGTACCTGCTGATGTTACAGTAGCATTCATAGTTCAAAGACTAGAGAGATGGGAGGTAGATCTTCTTATCCAACTCTGAATGAGTACATTTCTTTACATGTTGAATCATAGAGTAAATGTCCAATACATCTGTCAATTTTATCCAATTTATTTCTCAATTAGGCTCATGGTATAGTTACACTTGTTTGTTGGTTCAGATCCATACTTTTACATTTTGTAAAGCTGCGTGTTTTAAGAGGGTTTTTAGTTCATCGCTGAGACGTTTAATTTTCCCCTGAGGATGACTAACCCGAAGCGAGACAGCTCCGCTCTGCAACTGTACAACATTAATGAAAGGGAAACTATAACCAAAATAAAAGCTTCATGGGTTCTGTGATGGGTTATCTGGCACAGTAAAAGATGGATTTCATAGCAGCAGATGGATTCTCCGGGAGAGAAACAAGTATCTAAATATAATGGCTGAGTTCAAGCACTTGGATAGCAGGTAAAGACAAAATACTACTACAACTACTACTGCTGCTAATAATAATAATAATAATGTCTTCCATTAAAAAAGGCAAACCTCATGTCCAGTCCATTGAGGAAGAGGATACGGTCGCCTATTTTCAGTCCACATTCCTCAGCAGGACTATCTGAGAGGGAGACAGAGATGGCAGAAAATCAAATCAGAGATTGCAAAGGGATTCTGGCACAAGCTCACCGGCTAACAAGGTGCGCCGAACAGACGGGCAGAGCAGGGAGAGATGGTGACTAATGTGATGCTGTCACTCTGACATCCAACAAAGCCCGTCAACAAGCGAGATGCTCTCCGTGCTAAATTCTCATTACGTAAGGAAACAGCGCTGTCAAAACAGTCCCTGTGGAATCTGTTCTGCCGACACTGTGCCCGTCCGCCGTCGCCTCCTCATCTGTCAACTCGCAGCTGGGTTTGCCTCACGCTGAATGCCCCAGCGTTTGCTTTCACTCCAAAGTTTGGACACAACAAAGTGGCCGTGTGATTGTGTCGTGCGCGCACACACAATCACACGGACCACGAGGCTGGAAAGAGTTTGAGATGTTTACCCTCAGTAACGGATCGGTGTTGAGATCACGATGAGAGACACGCTATCCACCCCCACCATCTCCATACCAACCTCCATGAGGCCCACTGAGTCAGTTCTCTCTGGCCGCTGCAGCACACGATGGTGGGAGGTGGTGGTGGGCGGGAACAGTGCAGTCATCATCAAACACACGCACACATAACACACACACACACACACACACCTCCCTCATCACCAAGGAACCTGGCAAATTCCCTGAACAGTAACTTCACAGCCGCTCTTGTCTGCTACTTTTGTTTGGGAAAGCAATATCAGTTCATTAGAGAACCTTTTACCGCCGGAAATTTGGAAAACAAATACGGAAATAAACAAAGTGCTTACCAAAAGGTTTTACGCAGACAAATATTTAATAGTGAGTTTCATTTTCCAACAATAATGTCTCTGTAGCATAACTGCAGGCCGTAGTAATTAAAAAGAAAAAAGCCTGCGGTCATGTTCCGATGTAAATATATTAAAGATGCTATAGAAACTATCTATAGTTAGATAATAAAACAACTTTATAACTTCAAAGGGCTAGTTTGACTTTGGGACTTTTGTGTATTTGTATCCTTCACTGGAGTTTTATAAGAAGTTAGACCACTCTTCATCTAAACTAGCCTGGCTCCATATAAAAGTAACAAAACTAAATCACATGGGTTTAAAAAAATATTTAAATGCTCACTAACAAGTTCATTACTTCATTTTTGACGTGTTGGTAGGTCTTCATGCTAAGCTAACCAGCTGCTGGCCGTAGCTTAGTATTTACCAGACTGACATGGTGTCGATCTGCTCATTTAAGGCAAGCAGGAAGGTGTATTATTAAAGTGTCATCATTCAAGCAAGCCCTGAAAACACACCTCTTCCCACTGGCCTTCACCTGTCGAACCCCTGCCCCCCCGCTACGCCGCACGCAGCCGATTCAGTTTGCTTTCCTTCCTTTGTCACCTAAAATGTTCTGTTTGTTTGTTTTGTTTGCTTTTGTCTTCCCATTTTTGTTCTGTTCTGTTTGTTATTGTCTCTTGTCCGTAATGTAAAGCGTCTTTGCGTATCTATAAAATATAAGTTGAAGTTATTATTATTTATCTTCTGTCATATCTCGGTTTGTTTGTTGTTATTAGAGTGTGTAGGTTTACTGAGCGCGTCCATGGGCATCCCTTTGATTAACTCAGGGAGTAAAAGAGTCTGTCCGAACACTAAGAAGCTTTTGTGAGACGCTGTGAAGAAAAATCACAAGTGAAAAGTATTAAAATTAACTTTGTGATGAAGCGTGTGGGAAGTGCAGGATGACGATAAGTGATGAAATGATGAAGGTATGATGTTTATATAACATCGTATTTATTTTTATGTAATTGTAAGATTGTGTCTTGACCTTTAAATCATTTCTGCAAAATAATAATACACTGTGACAATTGGTACAATTTGTGTTAAGCATTAAAAATAAACATGAATGTAACCGCGTACCACTGACTGACTCTTTAAGTGTTTGTTACAGTGCAGAACAGCCTGTTTCAAGTGCTTTACTCTCACCGATGGTGAGTCAGACTAACACGCTTCCTGGTACAGTCACAATCACACACAAACACCTCCTGGCCACCTTCAACCCCCAGCGGCTGGCGGCACAGCAGGCTCACCCACATCCAACACATCCGCCCCTCCCCTTATTCGCCTGCAAACACAGAACAATGTTTGGGCCAAACCATGCAGGCAACACACACACACAAAGTGAGAGTGAGAGAGTGAGAGAGAGAGAGAGAGAGAGAGAGAGCATCCATCAGGGCTGCACTGCTCGGGCCTTGGGAAGAAGTACCTGAGATAACGGAGTCGATGCAGACGGGGGCGTGACCTCGCAGCGTGAAGCCGAAGTTCTTCTTCCCCCGGTAGACACGAATGATCCTGAGGAACGGCAGGAAGTGAGACGTGTCAGAAAGAGTGAAAAATGACATTCGAAAGGTTTTCAAATGGTTTGATTTGTCAAACCAATAGTCCAAAAGACAATAATATTCAGTTTAGAGTAACAGAAAACACAGAGAGGTGGCAACGTGTGACATGTGAGACAGTGGAGCCAGACACTGATCTGCATTTGATGGATATAAATGATTTATGAGTAATTCCAATTGTTCTCATTGATGGTTTCAGCATTAATCATTTAATGCTGATGCCTATGAATGGACAGATGTCTCTGGATGGTGAGGACTCATCACTGCTGTCTGTAAGTCTGTTTGTGCTTCTCTTTTGTTTTCATGTGTCACATCCTGTGAGTGGGAGTCTGACGTGAGGGCAGTGACGCTCGTATTTACAGTATTTTTCTGCAATCGAACTTTGTGACTTGGCTTTTGTTAGTGCATGCCGGCGAGCGCAGCCTGGACGGGCTTTTATTCTCCAGCTTCCGGCAAAACAAAAATGATTCAGGACGTTCGGAGCGCAGAAAAAAAGCTCTGACATTTTGCTGATTGTGGGGCTTTTGCTCTCATTCAACCCAGCGGAGGAATACAACGTGGATCCTCCCGTTGCATCAAAGATGAGACGCTCGTGGTGTCTATCCACCGGTGCGTTGCCATGGAAACGACTCAAGGCAACAGTGCCT
Source organism: Clinocottus analis (assembly GCF_023055335.1). Classification (NCBI taxonomy): domain Eukaryota; kingdom Metazoa; phylum Chordata; class Actinopteri; order Perciformes; family Cottidae; genus Clinocottus; species Clinocottus analis. Next base: position 10,821,490 of record NW_027175920.1, on the reverse strand, counting down.
TAATACGTAAACAGGGGGAAGACAAAAAAAAAGACGGGAGGAGGGGAGAGAATAACAGACAGATCCGTTATTTTTGATAGTCGCAGTTACTGGCTGTTATGCAAGACGAGCTAAATGCAGAAGTGCGCATTGAGCATGCGTGTGTGTGTGTGTGTGTGTGTGTGTGTGTGAGAGAGAGAAGGGTGTTTGCCATCAGCTGTACTTTGTACTGATAAGTCATTGAGCCCAAAAATATTACATATAAGGACCCGAATGAATCAGTCACTTAATGAAACCACTGGGACATTAACTCATCGCTCACTGCGCAGCAGCTCCCACACCGGCCGAAGTAGACACCTACCAACCTCCAGTGATCTCATTCGAGTATCTTTAACAACGTGTCTGCTTGTGAAAACACTGTCGTAAAAGGACCGTCCACTAAAAAAACACATAAAAAGAGATTAGTCGGCTTAAAAGTTATTAGCAATGGAGAATCCATCCGTCTATCTCGTGTTTCTCTACTGGGGAAGGACAACAGTGTTGCACAACACTCTAAAGTGGTATTATTCAGCTCAGGGAAGGCGCCAGCATGCACCACTTACACCACACATGATGTAACCGCTCCCATTTAACACAATCAGTGTGCCCCCTCCTGTTGTGTGACCTGCCAATATTATAACACTTGAGATGATCAGCTGCACATCTTCACTCCCATGTGGATGGAGACGGATCTTTGGGATTTAGTTAGTTAGTGTAGGAGTGCCCCCCCCACCACCACCTGTAATCCTGCATTAAATCCACTGTGGTGTTATTAATTGGACAATCATGTGGTCAGCATGTTAGTGGGTGGAGGTTGAACGCTCAGGGGAGGATTAACATGTTGAATTGATGAGGTACGAACAAAGAAGTGGCAGTTTCAGTTTGGCAAAATTGAAACAACTTAAATTGTGGTTTTACTGTTAATATTTTTTATACCGCAGAGTAGTTTTTTTTAAGTTCAGCTTCGTGACGCGACTCAGAGGCAAACACAAGCTTTAGGAAGGACAAAACAGCGAGGACGGGAAAGAGACACTGTCCTCTGTTTCACGTACATTTTCAAGAAACCCGGCCTGTAAATGTCTAAATAATAGAGTAAATATTTGGCTGCTGCATTGTGCGTTGAGATGAAACTGTTGGCGGCCCGGTTTCCATCTCGAACGCGTGTGCTCACCTCTGATTGGGTCCAATGGGGGGATGTGGTGGGATCCCAGAGACAGACTTCCTTAAGCCCCTGTCTCTCTCCGCCTCCCCCCTCCCCCCGGGTTCTCCATCCCTGGGCACGGAGCTGGCCCGTTTGGACCCGTGGTGCCGGTCGGAGTGATCCTCGCTCCGACTGCGCCGGATCCTGCCCTGCGGCTCACTGATGCTCTTGCTGCGGCAGAGTCGGTTGATCACGTTCTGGGACACGGCCTCGTCGAAGCGCTGCCGGTGCTTCTTGGGAATGAAGATTCTGGCGAACATGGTGGCATGTGAGAGAAATAAAAAAAAAATTAAAAAAAAGGGGCCGATGTTAGTTTTTGTCCTCAGAAAAAGAGTCGGAAAGCAGATGGATCTACATCACAGATCCACCTCGATCCATTTTGAAAACACGAGAGTCCAGAAGCCGAGACCTCGGATTCAAACATCCAGCATGAGCAGAGACTAAAAAGTCATGATCAACTGAATCGTTGCTGACTCAATCTTCACAATCCAAGTCCAGACTAATTCAAATCAACAGGCTCTCTCCTCCAAGACTCAAAGAAAAAAGGCTTTTGTTGGACAGGCGAGGGGTCCCTCCCCCTGGACACGGTCGGCTGCCCCCGGAGACGAGAAGAGAGGAGAAGTTAAACTCCCGTTCAGCCAGAGGCGAGAGATCTTTCTCTGAGGAGAGAGACTGGCGAGGAAATGTTGGCGTCACTTGCTGCTTGCCGGAGTCTCACTGCAGCAGCGTGAGGCACCCGAGCCAGAATACAGCGAGAGGAAAAGGTGTGGGAGTGAGCGAGCGCGGGATTTCTCCTCTGCTCTCTCTCTCTCTCTCTCCCCATCTATGTCATCCTCTCTTTCTCTCTCTCTCTCTCTCTCTCCTACACTTCCGTCCACGCTTCACCTCTGTGACTCTGTCAGTGTGAGCACAAAGCAGGAAGCTGTCATCATCTTAATGAACCAAAACGTTTATTTTTTGGGGGTTTTATGAGGTGTAAGTAACCTAATCAAAAGCAGAAGTAATAGTAGGTTTACTCAATTTTAACTTAATTAATCACTCATTTAAATTTAGCGTCCAGTATTTTAGCGGCATTTTCATCTCTTGATAAAAGAAGAGCAGCTTCGTCACTAAGCACTAACAACAACAACAAGGGGAACAAACGTCACAAACGGCAAACTAAAAGCTCCTTTGGCGTATATTTTTTTAAAGGGATAGCCCAGAGATTTTAGTGTTATACTTCCATAATGTTCCATAAACTTGTGATTGGGAGACATGCTAGAAAACAAATGGTCGAAATCGGTACAGCAGAGATGGAGATATGCAGACTTTTTAATCCATAGTACGGATCAATCTCCAACCATGCTGGATCCTACAGTTCCCATAATGCAACTTTTTCAAAGTATCATGAGAGAAGGTGAGGTTAAAGGGAAATCGCAGCGTGCCTTCTCATCCTCTGTCTATCATCTGTCTGTGATCCCAAATGGATCACAGACGTTGTCATTTACCGTGTTGGCTTTCAGCTCGGGATTCATCTTCCCAGAATACTTTGAATCCTTCACTCAAGAATCATATCATATCTTTGTCCACAGTGCAATATTGTCTATTAAGGCCGCTGACGACGAAACTAATTACCCAGAGGAAATGCACTTAGTTACAACACTGTGTGCCCACCCAAGAAAACTTATCCTTTTGAAGCATGTGTACAATTAAGATTACTGTCGGAGGGGTAGAGTGCGAACATCCTCACAGGTCGCGTTATTAAAACGGTGTGCACACATGTGTGGGTGGCTGCCTTGTCTCCCGATAGCAGTCCTTATCACTTGAATGAAATGTTGTCTGCTGTCGTCGTGTGCGTGGGACGACTCATTTTGTTTTGTTCTCAGTCAACACTGTTGTTTGGTAAACAGCCAGCCTTCAACACGAAAAATAACGTACAGTCCACACTCAGCCCCCTTTTTGGCATTTTGCTAGCTTACTGTGGCACAAAATGCATTTTTATTTTGTATACTGGGTTTGGTGTTGAACGCAATACTTTTTTTCTCCTGACTAGTACAATTTCCTGTGAGATTTTAAGTCTTGTTTACATGTTCTTTCACCAAATGGTTTGTAATTTAGATTTTATTCCAGTAAAGGTCTCACATGGCTGCTTGTGTTGAGACAGGATTCATCATTGAAACTGTCTTCTATGGTGAAAAAACAAAAACGTTTAGCCGTCTTTAGAGGAAGGTATTATACTATACATGTACATGCATCATACACACAAATAGAGAAATATTCAGTAAATACCCAGCTTTGTTTGTTTTGTGCAATATCTTAATTTATCTCTTAAATAATTATCTGAAAAACGTGAAATCGAATACGAGAGTCTCGAAACATATTGAAACATTTCATCCAGTTCTTGGCTGAACAATCTCACAGATGTTTGTTGTAGGAATAGTTTGGCTTTTTGGGAAATAATCATATTTGCTTTCTTGCTGAGCTTTAGATGAGACGATAGATACCATTCGCCTGTATCTTCTCGTCAAACTCGAAAAGTGTATTTCAAATAATTGGTTTCAGCCCACTAAACTAGCCTCTTAAAAAAGGAAAAAATGGCCAAAATCACCTCATTTTGGAGGGTTTCTTCTCATAAAAACGGGGGAACCTACAGCATGCCCAACACATTACCAGCAGGCCTTTTTTTTTAAAAACCACGCATGAAATGTTGAAGAACTTAGACCACACTGGTTAAATATAACAAAGTAAACCATAATCCCATCTGGTGCATGAAGCCAGTCAGAAGTTAATAGTTTGATTCCGTGTTTGTTCACAGTGGCATCCAGATCAACACAGATATTCTCACAAACTGTTTTGACTCCCACCTACACCAGCCTGTTGTGTCCTGACTCTCTGATTCACCGCTGATCGGATGAATCAGCCATAAGCAGACCGGGTGTCGCGCGGCCCGTGGAAAACAGCACCGGTGGCATAATTAGCCACAAACGCGCTGATGGAGACAACTGCTACCACTGTACACGTCCTCGAGAAGCTAATTAAGCTGCAGAAAAACTATTTCGACAGCTAAATAAAGCAATTAGGACACACTCATAGCACAGAAGGATGAGATGGAGAGAGGAAACTTCACAGCCCACATGAGGCACTGTTCATTTCTTTATCCAGAATTGCATTTTAAAAAAGGATTTCTTAGTCTTACTTACATGCAGAACTTGTGGTTCCTTGTATTAAAACCCATAAAACTGAGGATGTAATAAGATTGTGATAACGGCTGAAGCAGTACACTGCAGCTGAGCTCAGGCTTTTCCACTTTCACCATTATGCTGAAGAGACACACACAGACACAGTACCTTGCAGAGAATACTGCATTACAAAACTATTGAGCACAAACTTATTCCTCATCTCAAAAGAATACAGAGAGAATTGAGACATTTCTGACTTTGGGCCCTCCAGTGGTCGAGTCACAAAATACAGCGTGGAAACAACAAGCTGCTGCCCTACAGGAGCTCTCCATTCAGCACCCCATGAGACCAACGACCAGCAACGCAGCAGTCTATTCGCTTTGACAAGTTAACTTGCATTCGTGGAGTGTGATATGGGGTTACAATTTTTTTCACAGCAGCAATCAAAGAAAAAAACTGAGTTATAATTACTCCGACAGGCCTTTTTTGAATCAATCATTGCTGTTGTCATGAGTTAACACCATTGGGCTACTTCACACTTGCCTTTTTCAAAAGTGTCTTTCCTTCAGCTAATATTACAAGTTTAGCCGCAGAGAAGACACTGATGAAAGATGAGAAGGACATCAAATTATTAAATCTCTTTTTAAAGCAAATACGATGTTCCTAAAAAAAACAAAACTATTTATAGGCTTATACTAAAATAATCCCCGCTCACTTCTGTCCCTTTAGAAGTGTGTGGCAGTTTCCTATTTTGCTGTGTTCGGGTCATTTCAAGGCATCAACCTCTACAAAACAACGTAGCAATCTAGGTAACAGATCGTAAGCATTCGTGGAGTGTGATATGGGGTTACAATTTTTTTACAGCAGCAATCAAAGAAAAAAACTGAGTTATAATTACTCTGACAGGCTTTTTTTCGTAAGCACGATCTGGTACCGAGATATGGATACACAATGTGGAAAGCCACGATAGCAAAGGGAACCGTCAAGCGGGCAAAGCTCGTTCCAATAAAGAAACGCGAGAATGAATCTTGGGTTGGCTTTCACCTGCTGGCGAGCGCCGTGACTCTCGTTGAAACCGGGCAGAAGGGGGCCGACTTTGGGTGTCTTGTTTACAAAGCGCAACCGGCAAATCCTTCTCATCATGCTTTTTAAAAAAAAAAAAGCATATGCCGTTCACCTTGATTCAATGCCAACACTGGTTTCAGAGTCGCTTTTTGTTTTAACAAATCTTTTCAGTTGAAGATATAGGTCACATATTCTTAGCGTGCTGTCACTTATGTATCATCATTCCGATCCGGTTTGAGGCGTTCATGTAGCCTGAGACGGTATTGCCTGAGCGCAGACGACTGGCGACAAAGAGCAGACTCCTGAGGTATAAATAAATGTTCTGTAGTGATGTAGGTGTAGCAACCCACACGGTCCCTCTGTTTGCTATCGCTTCCCTGCTATTTGTCATCTATTCATATCATGGTAATAATATGTCCCTGTCTCTCACACAGATACAAGGGACTACCTCTATGTGTGTGTGTGTGTGTGTGTGTGTGTGTGTGTCTGCTGCTATCAGCACCATGTTTTTATAAAGTCAGATGTTCATCCAACGGCTGTTGAAACAGCCAGCTCATCACTAAAAGTTTTTGGAAACAAAATGAGCGCTCTGATTTGACCTCATTAATGAAGAACAGAGATCTATAATTATCTGAAGGAGGAAAAAGCAAGCAGGGAGGAAGGGACGAATTTCTCATAAGGGAAACTTGACGAGACTACAAAGAGGAGACCTCATTTCATTTCAAGTGTCCAGATGCGGCTTTAAGGTGCGAGTGAGGCTCATGAGTGAGACCGATGTCGTGTCTTAGCACACATGAGGAGTGAGGAACAGCGCGTGTCCTCAAAAAAAATGGAGAACGTTGTGAAAAGAACATCTGCCTGACATGATCCGTTTGTCCTGCGTCTCTTGGGTGCCGCCAAAAGGGCACAGTGGTGGGTCATGTATTTAAAGATTAAGCCGGTGGAATTAAAAGATAATTATATGATTATCGTTGTGAGCATCACCGGGTGTCTGGTGTGTGTCCAGGAACTTGTCAAAAGTAAATGATTAAAAGTGGTGCTTGTAAACGTTGGCCATATCTGATCTACTGAATAAACACGCTGGCACTGTAATGCGAGAATGGACCGAAGTCAGTCGGTACTATTTCCTCGGTATACGTCAAAGTACTGCACGGTGTATGTGAAATACATTTAAAAAAAATGTATATCTTAATTTAAAAACACAACGGTCATGGACAATCCCTAAAATAATTGTTGTATTATAGGGTCAATAAAAAAATGGGAGTTTGATAAACTCGTTATATTAAATATTTAAAATTTTCAATTATATCATTAACTGCTGCAAACTGTCAACTACCCAAAATGTTTTGGGGCTGGTCAGTGCTTTCAAAACGAGTAAAATAAATTGGAGAACCACTGGTCTGAACCGCCGTAATGTTCCAATATGTCGGCATTGGCTTCCCTTCAGCTGTTGTTCAGCGAAAAAGCCATCCGTTCTTATTTTTTTGTTCTTCCTGAACAATCTAGTCGCGTTAAGCAGCTCCAAAACCTGCCCAGCAACTATAAAAAGACAACTTCCGAATGTTCCGACTTTTCCACCGTTCGTATGTGTTTGTCACCGCTTTTCTAAATACAGTTTATTTGGCACTTGTGCAACACTAATGTTTCTCATCTTGTGCGGTGGAGCGGCGCAGCGGTAGTCGCAAGCGAGCTCCACTGACTCAAGCAGTTAAGAGTAAACACCATCATTATCAGCACTAGTGAAGGAGAACGCTTTCTCAGGCACAGCATGCACTGAGGGGTCAAGAGGAGCAGATGAAAGCAGACGTGTTGAGCATTCTCACCCGTGATCATCCAATAAGCGCTCCTATTATATTAAAGCGCTCAACTACCACTGTACACACATTTCAGTTGATTTCTACACAGCTAAAAAAAGGTAGACCTGCACCAGTTACTAGTAGACATCTTGTGTTGCACAAAAGCTAAAATGTGCCCGCTATATGAAGGAAAGACACACACATTCAGTATAATACAGGCAGATATTGTTTTTAGCGAGAGATTACAGCCTAAAAGCAGAGCATCACTCAAACTAATGACTTCACCCACATAAGGCAGGCACAATATAATGCCTTTGTAGTGCCGACTGTTACAACCAGCTGCGTCCATCTGAATGTGGTCCCATCACATCAAACTACCAGAACACCCCGTTGACGGCTCACTTGGCTTCATGAATTATAGATTTAAAGCCCGGAAATTGCCTTGAAGAAGGCTTAGAAAGCCACAAGGGGAATAGAGGATTTCAGAGCTAAAAACATCAGACATCCAACATCAACAGCAGCCATGGTCTTGTTCTGTATCAGGCTGCATTAAATATTCACTCACCTCCCACTTCACACACGCAATTACACCGGTGGCAAAGACAATTCTATTGGAAACGATCGGAAAGGTATACTCACCCCAGACAATTCATCGCTTTAGCGGTCACCCATAGCTCAACTACAAACTAAGTTGCACCATGTGATCGTGAGCAGAATGGCAGACACACCTAAGCAGTGCTGCCTCTCTGAGGGGGATGAAAGATACGGCGGGACATGGGTGTAAGCGGGAGGCTCTTTACCAAGTGTTAGGGGGAAACTGTCACCACACAGAGAGTGTGAGTGAGAGAGAGAGAGAGAGAGAGAGAGAGAGAGAGAGAGAGAGAGAGAGAGAGAGAGAGAGAGAGAGAGAGAGAGAGAGAGCACTCTGAGCAGAATAATGAAAAAAATCCATCAGATGAAAAACACATAAACCCCTCCCAAGAGAGAGGGAGAGAGAGGGGAGGTAAGAGAGTTGTGAGATGGGTGGGGGATGGAAAACCACAAAGAGATGATATTCAAATTATTGTTATTGGTGCTCGTTCTGCTTTATTGAACAAATACCAATGAGGAGTTCTCAATGTTTTAATTATTCACGACCAATTTAAGGGACAAAAATCCAGTCGCCTAAACTCCTTTCCGGTTGCTAAAGTAGCCCAACACTGACCTCAAACTGCTGGAAACCCTTCTGACGGTATATTAATACCGCTAAAGAGAGTTTCCGAGTGGTGTAGTAGTGGAGGGGAGCCAGCGTAGTAAGAGAATAAAAGGCCTGATTGGCTCTGCTTGTGGAAGAAGTGCAATCTGTGGACAAACTGTCTGGGGAGTTAGAGAAAGGCAGGAGTGCTGGTCATTTTGGCGTGTAGACAACCACATAACTCTGGCTACCTGAGTGAGTTTTCACGTTTAGGTATCTGGCTTTACTCCGACTCATGGACACCATCACCTTCAAAAAACTTGTTGGGTGGAGATCCAGTTTTTTTTTTTAATGAACTGGAGATACAGAGCAGCATGGCCTACAATAAATGATGTTTTCACAAAGCTAGTACTCCACTAAATCTGTCTGTGACTCATTATCCTAGTCACCGCCATGCTGTGAATTTCGGCTCTCATTGCCAATCCTCATTTACAGCTAAATACTCTGAGTCCGGGCCGCTTCATGTTCATTTAGTCTCTGAGTTTCACTGACACTGATGACGCTTTAAGCGACGTGGAGGGGTCACTGTGGATTTACCCCGGGAAGCAGATGGAGCCCACCTAAACCTAAAGCGTAGCTCTGCAATGTCTGCAGCGGTCGAGACCCCCTCTAATCCAACCTGCAGAATGAGCAACAGGAAATGCCTGTTCACGTGCTCATTATGACTCAAATCTCTGCAGAGTATTTTACTTTTTTACTGGGACTTTAAGTTCAAATGTGTGTGGGATTCAAAGAAATGTGAGAAGGAATTGAACAACACTGGAAGCTTTGCAGAAGCACAAACTGTCCTTGGGCTTAATGGTTTCAAGGGTGGATTAAACAGGAAACAGAACGCATTGCTCGCCCCTGAATTGGCAGCCATCTCGCCAATTTTTCCTCCCCTTTTTTTCCAGCAGTTTATTCTATCCTATGTTCAGCTATCCGTTGTTACGGGAGCTGAAGAGCCGGGCTCCTACCTGATACTGGAGATGAGCTGCCGATGCTCATCGGTGGCGAGTATGTCGGGCAGGACCGAGGCCAACCACTCGACTCTCTTCTCGGCTGCGTAGTGCTTCAGCACGGTGAAGAGTTTCTCTTTCACCTCGGGTTCGTCTCCTAAAATCTGGTCGACCTGATGGTGAAAGGACAATGAGGTTAGAGGCTGGGAAGAGTTTGAGGATAAGTCAGTGCCATTGAGAAAAAGAATATGGCCTTATTGTCGTGGTCTTATTTTATATTTTTATATTTTTTATCCAAAGTCTCAATTTTGGGGATCTTTGCTGTTTTCTTTATGGAATAGAAACTCTCTAAAAGGTTTACAGCTGTGCATTGTATCTGCACTATGCACAGACATTTTTGGCTGTTGAAGGATTGAGCAGAGCTACTGTATGCCCGGTTATAAAGAGTAAAACATTGCAATAACCTTTCTGTTGAGATTAGATTTATATTTTGCTCTTGAAGCCTGTGAACACCTGTTCAACAAAAGTACTTATCTAGCATTAAAATACCCATGACTAAATAAACAATAATAATAACCCACGGAGCCCCGCCCACTAAGAAGAGCACAATGCAGAATAACCAAACTGATCTAACTAGTTTGTGTTGATGAAGGACTCCATTGTTCACAGTAAGAAAGTGATTTAACCAAATGAACATAGACTCAGCGGTTACTGTGTATTTACACGTACCCTCCTGTTGAACTCCAGAGCTTTATATTTGCGGTCCACTCTCGCTCCCTCTCCACCCATCTGACTGTCCTCGATGCTGATGCTGCGTTTCTGCCGCGGGCCGAGACACAGCACCCCGAGACAGAGCGTCCTCCCCTGGGACGCCTTGATCAGCGCGGCGGCCGTCTCGTGCTGCCTGACGGGAATGCCGTTGACCTCCATGACGTAATCCCCGGCCCTCAGACCTGCGCGGCCGGCTGGAGAGCAAGGCGAGCAGTCCTCCACCAGCAGGGGGCAGTCTCCCACGATGGTGAACCCAAAACGACCGTCCGGACCCGGTATGATGTCCATCTGTAATGAAGAAATTACATTATTTTTCACCGAAAAGGCTCGGTATCAGTCTGGAAGTAAAGTAACGACACTATACTATAAAGTAACGACCTGCTGTATGCGGGACACCACTCCGATACTGGGAGGGATGTTCTTCTGAGTTTGGGCGATGGCGGCAACAGCTTGGGGACCCAGCGTCGACACATTGTGGCCCTCGATCTCCAGGACCTGGTCCCCTGCCTGCAACCCCGCCAGGTGGGCACTGCTGCCCTCCTCCACAGACAGGATGTAACTGGGTCCATTGCCGCCCAGCTGGAAGCCAAACTCATCAGGCCAGCCCTGGTTGGACGACGGCATGCTGAGGACTTTAGGGACGAGAGGATGGGACACGATAGGTGAGGATGGGAGAAAATAAAGTAACTACTCATAATCCAAGTACTTCACAGAGTCCTCCTCTTTGGAGCTGCAGACAAACATCTGTGAGGTTATGAGACCGCATTGCTAATAAATAAATAAATGCATACAAACATAAGCACTTACCAAATGTGGCTAATATATTCAAGTCTATCGACATTGAAAAAACACCGTTGGATCAAATAATCCTCTGCAGGTTTGAAAAGAGATCCAATTCGTGCCCCGTCTCTTCTCCCGCCTGCTATCTCCAGTGTCTCAAGTTGTACTATCGAGTGCGGCTCTGTAACCCTCTACCCTGAACCGTGACACACTCAGCGGTCCCTGACCTGGTTCACAAACGCAAACGCAGCCAATCAAATAAAGGCATCGCAGAGATTGTGACCTTAATTAGCTTGAGACAAAAGTTCCTCCAGCTCTTTTTTTTTTTTTTTTACTCTGTGCACATGCAAGTCTATCCTGTTGAATGGTAATTATGCAATAGAGAGCACACCACTGGCTGCACTGATCATTTCTAAGCCGGGAGGACATACAAAGTGTCATTTAATAACAAACATATGAGGTACATTTGCAAATAGAGGCACTTGTAGGCCAGACGTTGGAGTGAAATATTAAAGTGAGAATAAGATAATCTACATGTAACAGTTCTAAAAAACATTTATGCTATAAAAAAAAAACACAGAATTACAAAATGGACTTGTTGACTTTTGCTAAATATAATAAAGTATAAACCCTCTGGCTCAGCTGGGAGCTAATGATGTGCTCAACAGCCTCCAAAGCAGCAGCATTAACATGCATGGACAACACTGATAACACTTACAGAAATCCTTAGATGGATACCGAGAGCCCCGCCGGAAAGAGTATCTGCCTTTTTTGTTTTGCAAAAACTTCTTCATCTTGATTGTTAAATAGCAGGCGGCCTGCTAGCGGCCTGATATCCAATCGGTCCTCTCGGATGTAATGTTAAAAAAATAGAAAAAAAAAGGACCAACCCAAAGTCAAACAGGAAGGGAGACAACCTCAAGACATTGACCCTTTCATCCACCCTGAAACCACCGCGGTGTCCTCATGAGCAAAAGGGTGAGTGTGCATGAGAAGCGAGCGCAGTCTCTCTGCGAGTGTGTCAAGGAGTTAGTCCTGCGTCTCATCCCTGATTCATCCTTGGGCCGGCCCGCTCGCACAGTGTTAATCAGAAAACTGGGACGCATGCACCCGGGCACCTCTGTTCCTTAATAATTCTCTCTCCAAAAAGGGTATTGTGAGGCCTCATTTTTCTATAAATACACCAATGTGTCTTTTTCCTCCTCCTCTTCTCTCGGCTAGGTGGCTCTCAGAGGGACCGCTCGTGGCCCAGAATCACTCTGCGTCGATGTACGGGAGCCTAATGAGTACTAATTGGAGCGTCTGCATGCCTGGGATTCTGTGTGACCATGTGTGATGCGAGAAACAGTGGGGGCAATTTAAGACTTTAGCCTGTTGGATTAGTAGGATTATGAGCTGAATCTTCAGTGCTCCTCCACCCCCTGTCATTAATACTGAAGAAACACATGGTCCCCTTCCTTAATGAACACATACACTGAATATATTGTAACCACACTGGAATTGTGCAAGTGACATGTATTATTATTATTATTGTGATAAGTCAGTGTGAGATAGAACACTCACAGTGTGAATACAGTCTGTATCGGAGGCTGAGTGTCGGTCAAAGCTGGAGTGAAAACATTCAAATGGTCTACTTATCTGTTTAAGCCCAGGGTTGAATTGGTGGGTAGCTAGCAGTGTGCATTGCTGTCTGCAAAATATGTGAAATCCGTCTGGCTTTATTGTTGTAAATGACCAAATAGTACACTGATCTAAATATAAAGATTAAAAGGGTTAAAGCTGTACAGTCCTCGCTATGTCCACGTGGCTGTGAAATCATCATGTAATTGAAAAAGGAATGAGTTCAAATGGGATGTGGGGGTGTGGTGGAACATTGTTATACTCAAGCAGAATGTTTTAACCTCACTGATATTATACTTGAAGCTGCACGTATCAATATTTTTGAGAATAATAGCATCGGGTTAAATGAATATGTACAACAGCACAGAGAATTCCACGTGTTTACTTCAACTTTGTGGGGAACTTTTTTGATTTTATAACATTAACAACAAATTCCAAAGTTAGTAACAAGCTGGTGACCATGGTGAAAGGTTTAGCAGTCAATGACGCAGATGCATTTCTTACCAGTTGGTGAAGACCATAACATATGCACTTGTTGCTGTAAAAATAACTCCCACCTTTATTACTCTTATTAGGTCATAAATGAATTGCGGTGAGTGGGATGTAAATCTCAAACCCCACTGACACTGCAAACAGCTGTGAGTATTGAGTTCCCACCAGATTGTTTTAAATTGACAATTAACAAAAACCGAACAATAAAAATACACAAAACCTACTCAATAACAAGAGTAAATGTACCTAGTGACTTCCCGTCTTGAATATCAGCGATTATATAGAGGGGGAAGATATTTATAAAAAAAACTGGACCTTATCAATTTGAATTCAAATACATTGAAGCTGAAGAGAAAGTACTAAGGATGCCTGCAGGTTAACTGTCATGAAATCAATAACGAACAGGCAGTCCAGTACCAACTAAATAATTAACCACAAATGGCTGTTTCTCCTGACAGTTAGCCAATCAAACTCTCTTCTTACACTACAGCAAAGACAGTGACTCGTGTGTGACAAGATGAGGCATAAAGCTGACATTTCACAGACCACCAAGTCTGTTAAAGCGGTCTCAACCTTTTCACTCAGTCAGTAAATCCTTTCTCATCTATACATCTATACATTTGAGGATTAATATGTTCTCAGATGTGTTTTTAAATTAAAAAACAATGGAGCTGGAATAATGTGTCTTTGTAAAAATCAAAACTGTGACATTATTAGGATGAAAACTGGAACAGCAAATACACTCCATGCATGACCTACGACATATCTGACATAAGAAACACATGGCACAGCACATCCACACATCATGTACCTGTTTAAACAGCATCCACAAATGTCCATGCAGAGCTCCAGAGTAATGCTCCCCTCTCCAGGACTGTGAGCTGTAACATGAGTGTTGGGCCATGTCGGCAACCAGATCCAGCAGGTGTCCTGTGATGCCTCGTGGTATTGTGTGGAGCACTGGATGGCAGCGACAGAGAGACAACACTAACAGGAGAGGAAATGTTCAAAATAAGGGGTCTTCATCAGGATAAAGACATACTCCCAAATAGGAGTTGATGTTTCTTGTTGATTTGATTTTTTTAATGTCTATTGTTATGTGCATCTTTATTTATATATATATATATATATATATATATATATATATATATATATATATATATATATATATATATATATATATATATATATGTGTGTGTGTGTGTGTGTGTGTGTGTGTGTGTGTGTGTGTGTGTGCCTGTCCTTCACGGTAACTTGTTGATTTTTAATGCATATCTATAAAATCAATACAAATGTGATCACAAAGACAATAATGTATAACATTACAATATGATTATTCATTGTGAAAACGTGTTTATAAAGTTCAAAATATGAATGTTTTAGCATTATATAAATGCATGAAGCTTTATATTGACACCCCGCCCCCATCGATGCTAAGGAAGTAGCATTGTTTACAGACCAGGACCAAAAGTGACGCCGGGTGGCTAACGCGCTAGCATAACAGCTATGTTGACGTGAGAGAAAACACTGAAAGGCAGCTATGTGTGACCTCTAATAGAAGAATGTATGAGTAGTTAAGTTAAATGGCATTACGGTGGAAAGTAAGCGGGAATAGATGTGCAGGTTTGCTAGCGAACTGTAGGTTACGCTAGCATAATGCTAACGTAGATTTGTTCACCTGAGATTAAGATTGAGAAGGCGCTCCGCACATTATTTCATTTAAAAGTGTTCCTCGTCGTGTTCAAACAAACGGAGAAGATTAACAGCAACCCAGCTGTATCTTTTGCCGAGTTTTCTACCTGTACGTGAGGAGTTTGTGCCAGGAAACACCAGGTAACACCTGTTGCCTTTGTGTTACTCTGAAGTCGCCAGGAGAGAGATGGATTTCCTAATTCTGTTCGCGATTTACGTCGTAGTGGTGCTGACGTGTATAGTCCTCGTTTGCAAGTACTCCGGCCAGCAGCAAACCCCGTTTAGTGTCCTCTTCAACTGGGTAGGAAAGGTAAGAATTAAGTATTTTTGGGCTGCACTTCCACAAATGGACACTGCGTGGCGCCGTTTGGCTACTTTGGCCAGAATACAGAGGAAACATGTTCGCTGACATCAAAGATGCCGACAATTCTCATCACAGGTCGTTGCACCGTTTACGCCAAAATGCCTCATAAAGCTTTCACAGTGGACCCTGCACAGGCTGTTTCATCAAAGGTTTGTAGTTTCAGTTTCCCCAGAAATACATGTCCCAGACTTATGTGTTTATATGGGCTCTTTTCGTATTTTTAAATTGCAGAGCTAAACTATTGCACCACTATATTTACAATGTGCTTTTCATTGCAGGAGCAACACGTTCATCTATGTGCATATCCTGCTTGAGGCTGCTGTGTATGCAGAGTTCACCTATGAGGTGTTTGGCTTCTGCAGGGAGATGGACACCACTGTGACCAGTCTGTCAGTGCCATACGTCCTACTGGCCGTCAAGTCCTTCTTCTTCTACCGCTGCATCAAAAGAGATCCAGGTTAGTATGTTAGCCAAAGTACATTCAGGCATACTTGTTGTTCGAACTCCGACACGATTGAAGGGCAAGCTATGCAACACTTGTACACTTCGTTTTAAAAATTTTGTCTTTGCTAGTACACCAGCATATAGGTAATTCCATGTCACCCATGCACATCAGTATTTTCATCTTATCACCTGGAGGGTAAAACTATTAATTCTGGGGGAGTCTTGTAATCAAGGGACAGGCTTCACAACATCAACTATGGTACAGTTAAACAGGCCTCACGCGAGTCCATGTCTTGGGAATGGCAGATACAGTGTTGTTTTTATTTCCACGAGAATGTTAAATGTGGTGCTAATTTCAAAACAAGGATCATTAAATTGAGTCTCAAAGAGGGATGCTGCTCTACCTTACTGCTGGTGTTAAGGCCCTTGTAGACTGTGGGCATGCAGAAAATCTGTTTTAAGTATCAAATGGTACAGACTTTGTATAAAGTAAATTAAAAATAATAATCACCAGACCTCTCCTTGTGTAAACAAGGTCTGAAGTATTACTATGCATTTTGTTTTATTACACTGTAATAATTTTTCTCTCCTCTGGCAGGCACAGTGACAAAGAAGAAAATCGCTGGCCAGCTCAGCATCTATCCTTATGACAGGAAGCTGTTTCACCCAGGAGTCTCTTGTGAAACCTGCCAGCTCATCAAACCAGCTCGCTCCAAACACTGCAGTGAGTAAATAGTATTAAATATGTACCAGAACATATTGTCTTATTTTATCAAATACATTGGAACACAGACTCATACTCAGTGCTCACTGTAAACACTGTCTGTATTTCAGGGGTCTGCAACAGGTGTGTCCAACGCTTTGACCACCACTGCATCTGGGTGAACAACTGCATCGGTGCTCAGAACACGCGTTACTTCCTGCTTTACCTGTTTAGTGTGTGCGCCATGGCAGGCGACATTGCCGTCCTAACAGGGGACATGCTGTTTCATGCCGTACTGCGGTCAGGGCTTCTGAGGGCCAGTTATGTTGACGAGTACGGCCAGCAGCAGCCAGCAGGCCCTCTGTTTATTGTACAGGTGAGCCTGAGCACATGCTGCGTTTCATAATGCTACATTCCCAATTCAATACCACGTGTTGACCTGAAATTATTTTATTTTTCTCTCCGTCTCGCCAGCATCTGTTCCTGACCTTCCCCCGGATCGTCTTCATGCTGGGATTTGTGGTCTTCGTCTTCTTCCTCCTGGCGGGTTATGCTCTTTTCCATTCCTACCTGGCTCTCGTCAACCAGACCTCCAACGAGTGGTACAAAAGTCGAGGTTACGTGTGCCAGCACTGCCACCCAACTTCAACAGCAGACCGTCTCTGTAGCCCAGCGCCAGACCACTCTAAAAGATACTACTACAGCAGAGGTCTACTCCGAAACCTGCAAGAGATTTTCTTCCCCCGACAACCTGTTCAGAAGAAAGACAACTGAAAAAAAGATACTGCCGAATGTCTTTATGCTGCATTTAATGTACATTGGCTGTGGTTAGCTGGCCGTAAGAACTGCTGTTGACTCAAGAAATAAAGTTTGCGTTTAGGAATTTCTTTAAAGTCTCTGGTGTTTATTTATCTCCCATAATGTGTCACATATTGGAAACCTCTGAAAACATTGTCAGCAAACACAAAAGTAAACCATGCTGTATGAAGTCATTGTTAATAAAAATCAAACCATCAGCCTCAAGCTTCCAAAGCTGGAACATTATGTCCTGCCGCTGTAGTTTGTTCAGTACATGATCATGGCAATGGCACTCAGCTTTTGCAAATGTTGTACTTTTTGTTTTTATGTCAGACATTGGAATATTTTAATGGTAGGTGGATGATTAAATTATATATTTTCATAAGGTAAAACTCATGTCAGGGGTAAATGAAGCCAGCAGTAGGAGTTGCGAACATTTACCCTAAAGACTCATGGGAGGTGTAGTTTGATGCCAAGAAGAATATTTTAAAGAAGACCGTTCGTATTTAAAAAAAACAACAAAAAAAACACCTAAGCAGTATACGTTTTGGAAAGACAAATACAGGTTGTGAACATGGTTAGTGACTGAAGTTTGACCTGGTGGGACTTGACTTGAACTAGTGTGTCGCCATGGATTAAATACAACGTTATAATACATACGTCCCCGGTGGCTCCTGTCTCTTTAAGCCGGTACGGAAGTAACGGCAGAATTGACGCAACACTCAGTGGAAGGTCAGAGTTTTCCTCTCCCGTGAATTACAACACTTAGCTTTGCTTGTTTAGCAAAACAACTGCGGCAAAAGAAGGCACCGCTTGTTTCCACTGGACTTTATGACAGCACTAACGCCGGTGACTTCCTGCAGTGTCGGTAACACAGTTACTTAACCGCTGCTGGCCGTGGACAAGTCTTCATTTCTTTGCGTCTGACAGCGCGTCACGGCTCGGTTCAACCGTCGTCTCGTGATGTCTGGGTCTAAATGCACGCGGCTGAGCGGCGCGCGGGTGAAGCCGTTGCTGGACTCGGTGGACAGCGTCCTGTTTGACTGCGACGGGGTCATCTGGCGCGGGGACCAGGCCGTCCCCGGGGCCGCGCAGGTCGTCAACCTGCTCAAGGAAAGAGGGAAACGGGTCTTCTTCGTCACCAACAACAGCACCAAGACGAGGAAGATGTACGTCGACAAAATGTCCACGTTGGGGTTCAACGCGAGCGAGGACGAGGTGTTCGGCACGGCGTACTGCTCCGCGATGTACCTGAAGACTGTGTGCGAGCTGCAGGGGAAAGTGTACCTGATAGGAAGCGACGCGATGAGAGAAGAGCTGGAGGCGGTGGGGATCCAGCAGACCGGCGTGGGACCGGACCACGTCCTCGGGAAGCAGAACGACTGGGCCAACGTGCCCCTGGACCCCGACGTGAAGGCGGTGGTGGTCGGTTTCGATCAACACTTCAGCTACATGAAAATGAACAGAGCCATGCAGTACCTGACCCAGCCGGGCTGTCTGTTCGTGGGGACCAACAGGGACTCCAGGCTGCCCCTGGAGGGCGGCAAGGCCGTCCCAGGTACGGATACTCACTCTGCGCGCGCACACACATGCAGGTGGCTCATTAGTGTAGATTCTACACTTCTTTAGGCTGGCTACACCACTCAAATGAGTATTGTTTGGTGAACTGTAAGGCCTCATTGTTGGACTCAAGAAAAGCATGCTGAAAACTATAACAGTGTCAAAAGCAGGAACTATCAAGGCTTCTTCTTGGAGACAGTTTTTCTCCACCTACCTGTTGCAAGCTCCACCCATGCAAAATAGTCTCAAAGTTGACACATCATTCTAGCTTTGATTGTAAAACCAGACAAGGCCTCATCGTATCCACAAACATTGTGCTTTCAAGGAGTATGGGGGATTGTTATTGTTACGTTTGGAGCTTTCATAGTTGAGACGAATGTCTACACCATAATCCAAATTGGTTTCAAAGCTTGCATCTTGAAGCTTTTATCTGCCGAACCTGATGAAGATGCTTAAATGTTAAGGCGAAGTAAGCATTACATCTTTCATCTATTATGTTATAATAACCTTCAAGCCCCACGATAACTTTTATGAAATTTGTATCTGAGTGAAATGCTTTCCTCCACGAGTGTAAATGGAACCATCTGAAGGCCCTTTACACAGGAGTCATTTTGACATGTCATTGCGGGTAAGCACAGGTGTAACTAATCAAGTTAATTATGTTCCAATTCAATTGAGTCATTTCATTGGGTCAGCTCGAACAACACTAGGGCCCTGAACAACCTAAAGGCTGCATTAAAAAGGGCCTATTAATAACACAAGAAGGTGAAACCACTGGAAAGTAAAACAGCCGACGGCTGCAGGGAAACTGAGTTCAAAATGGTCTCCTAACCTTTTGTCCTTCACTCCTGCTCCCAGGTACCGGCTGCCTGCTGCAGGCCGTAGAGGCCGCAGCTCAGCGGCAGGCCCAGACGGTGGGCAAACCCAACCGATTCATGTTCGACTGCGTGGCCTCCAAGTTCGGCGTGGACCCCGACCGCTGCCTCATGGTGGGCGACCGCTTGGACACGGACATCATGCTGGGCTTCAACTGCGGCCTTAAGACCCTCCTCACCCTCACGGGGGTCAGCACTGTGGCGGACGCCGAGGCCCATCAGAAGAGCGGCTGTGCGGAGAGGCAGGGGATGGTGCCGGATTATTACGTGGACAGCATCGCAGACCTTCTTCCAGCTCTGCAGGGATGAAACCGCAGCAAGTCCGTCAGGAATGGAGTGTAGCGACGTGATAGCCGAGCAGTGTTAAACCCGCTGAATCTGGCTCGCCTGTCACATGCCAGACATTGTCTTCTAAAAAGGAATATGTGTCATTGAATTAAAATGATGAATCATCTCTTTAACAGTCAGCGCAGAGCAGCTTGCTGATGCGTGACAGAGGAGACAAAGACTCCAATATTTAACATGATATTAACGATTGATTTATTAATAATAACGTAAGAACAAGGATTTATCAGTATTGTTTAAATGTGTATATGTTACTTTTTGGGGAAGGGAGTAAGGAGTGTATTTTAAAAGACCCAGCCTGTGATGCAATCCCCTCTACTTTATGCAACTGCAAGTCAAACTCGAGAAAGGAAATGAGCACACAAAATGTGTCCACAGTTTTGTAGTGTGTGCGTCTAGGTTTACAGCTGTTTCAGAGTCTATGAATAAAAATGCACAGATGGGGGGTAAAAGGCACTAAGCAGGTCCATCCTGAGCTTTCAGTTTAAAAAAAAATGTATTTTCACTCCTCAGCAGAAAATGCAAGCATTCATAGTATACATGGTATGGTGTAGTGCTACCCAGCTCTGTCATGTCAGTTAGTAGAATGGCATACATGTTTAAAAGGTACCTCAATCTTCCTTTTTCTTTCTGTTTTCTCTGATTTGTCCTTGACTCCCTGACTCACTAAAAGCAATGCTTCATTATACAAATAAAACAAACTATCTTTACTAAATCAGCGTCTGCTCTCTGTGCCTTAAGTTCTACGTGAACAAACTAAACGTCTCTCTCGGTCCTGTGCCTAAAGTCACCTTGGATTGTCATCGGCTGGATGCTACAACGGTCAGAACTGCGTATCACCTCTCAGCTGATGAGAGAGGCTTTCCAAGCTGCACCTGCCTCACCCTCTTTGTCCATTGTCTGGGCTGGGGAGGGCGGCCAATTCCCCTCATCTAAGTGTGTGTTTGAGTGAGGGGGAACACGTGCATCGTAACGATGGGTAATGTTGGAGACGCATAATAAGTCACAGTAGACGTAAAAAGAAAAGAGGAAAGAAGGAAATTGCAGGAAGACAAGACCTCGGAAATTGAGTTTGGCAAGATTCAAAGTCGTGGATGACTGTTTTGGGAGGTAGACTGTAAGACCACAGGAGGAGGAAGAGGAGGAGAAGAAAGGGAAGGTGGGTGGAGGGGGGGTTGCTGGGACAAAGAGAAGCTGGCCAGGTGTATTGCCTCTCAGTCATGACCACAGCTCCAGGCCGGTAGCTACGAGAAGGGAGCAGACCGAGTGAGGAGCCGTCAAGGGACACAGGATGGTGAGGTGCTGGAAACATTCAGAAGCCCGTTTGGAGGAAGCCCAGTGCACGGTAAGCAGACGGCTCTCAGTGTAAACCGCAGCTCACTAAGGACAGAAATGCATTTCAGGTGGCAGCGGGATGAAGGCAGGACATGTCTGTTTTTTATGCTTGTTTGCAAAATCCAGTTTTGCTCCATAACAAGTGATAGTTGCATGACGGGTTGGGACTTCCAGGTTTTGATCTATGTAAATAAAACAAAGTCTCAGCAGCCAGACAGTATCCCAGCCTGCTCCAGGTGGATGTTTAGCTTGAGTACGATAATTTGTCACTGGTTCTTATGTGTGGAAACACCTCTCCAGGATGGGGGCTCTGCTGCGTCCACCCAGTCCCGCTTCCCACACAAGGCCTTCTGGGTCAGCCTCTCGGCCTCCCTGCTCCTGGTCGTCATTGTGCTGGGTTTGACGGGGCACCTTGGGCTTCCTCAGCCTCACTCTGAGGTAAGCACCCACCTCCATTAACACCTATAATTTGACCTGAGCGCTTCATCGCTGACATTGACCGGTCTGCTTTTGTAGTCTCTACAGATTGTCCGAATCACAGTCCCAGATCAGACTGGAGCTCTGATCAACCAGTCAGCCGTTGTGGACCAGCAGAAGGACCTGGTGACCTTTTTGGTGACCTCCTCTGCAAATCAGACGTCCACCGTGCTCTTTGACATCAAACATGTGCGTCCAGGTGATACGCACGTGACATGGTCATGTGTTTTATCTGTACTGTTGGCGGTGGGATGTCTGATTGTCTGCTGTGGTCGTTGCAGGGTGTGATATGTTACAAGCCCGTCGAGCAGGAGAGCTGCTTCCTGCGAAAGATGGAGAAGTCCGACTACGACAACGTGCACTCCCTCCTCCACGAGTCAACGCCTAAGGTAACGGGGGGGAGGGGGGGGGAGCGGGTGGGCTGCAACATTTCAACGGGTGAGAACCGGGCTCGCGTAACGTGATAGGTTCCCCCTGGTCGCGTTCAGGATATGCGTGACTTCAGATGAAAACGAAGCGGGGCAAATGAAGAAAAGGAAAGTTTGCCCTTTTACCTCTGCCAGGTGTTTTCTAAAGTCGC
The DNA here is from genome assembly GCF_023055335.1 of Clinocottus analis. Lineage (NCBI taxonomy): Eukaryota > Metazoa > Chordata > Actinopteri > Perciformes > Cottidae > Clinocottus > Clinocottus analis. The sequence continues at coordinate 10,799,244 of NW_027175920.1, read as the reverse complement.
CGCCTTGCTAATGTGTGAGCTGGCATCCCTGACCTTGACTCGCATCTTAATCCCAGAAGACCCCGCTGAGCCAGGACCTGCTGGGTTTCATATAGGTTTTGCATGACTTCCCCGCCGTTCTGCACAGATCGGGGGGGTGAGGGGTGAGGTAGGCAGGGCGGCGCACGGAAGAGGCGTCTAGTCTCCCTCTCTCGCCTCCACGGCTGAATTCCTCAGCACATCTGATCCCTCCGGGCCCCCACGCCGTGCCCAGGATCCTCTTACAGGAGGCCACTGCAGCGAGCCTGAGCCCCGGAGCGGGCACAATGGCCACACTGTGTGAGGGCTTTTTAGCTTTTAAGACTGGATTTAAACAGCCTGGTGTATTGGTTGGTGAGGGAAGTACAGGGTGTGTGTGTGTGTGTGTGTTTTTTTTACCTGGATCTCTAATATTGATGTCCATTGTCGGCTCTGAATCGATCCCTGTGGCCTTCAGATATGATTGGTGTCGGTCTGATTCTTAATTGTGATTTGACAACATGAGAATGTGAATGTGGGACCTCCCAGGTAATCTGAGATGAGACTTGTTTTCTTCGCCTTATCTTTTTTTTTTTTTTTTTTGCACAATAGGACCATTTCTACCTTTTCAGTTGAGTCCCCGAGTGTCGTCTCGTGGTGTCACGTATCTCTCACACAGCTCCTCGGTTTTGACTGTGGGTCATTTAATCTACGATAGGAGGGGAAAGGGTCCCTCGCGGATGAGAGTAAATGTGCTCCGTCCCTCTGTTCCACGGCACAATGGTCTTCTTGGTCTTTTCGCGGCTAAGAGGGGAAACAAATGGTTGTTACACTCAAGCACAATGGCACATTAAATGGTTCATAGGTGTAAGTGGTGCAATGACCTCATCAGCAAAGATATCAGGTGAAAAGCAGCTCCAGCTGCAATCTTGGGGTTTTCTCCCTTGCTTTGACCCCAATGTTACTGTGACCCCAATATGACTCCTCACACTTCTTCAATGACACTGCACAGCTCTGCACGAGGACAGAAACTCTTCGCCCGTTGTGGATCTTCCCGTTTTGAATAATTGCGTTACTGTCCTCCGCAGAGTCAGTTCCAGCTGTCCGGGAATGAGACCCGGAGGCAGACGGAGTTCCTGGGAGTGCTGGCGGCCAGTCAGGTGGACGCGTCCACGCTGGAGGAGCCTCTCCAGGCTCTGTGTCAGGACAGCTCCATCCACTGGACCCGCAGGGTCGATGGTGAGAACTTGTGTTTTCGAGAGAAAAAAAACAAACTCAATTGTTACGTTGTTAAAAACCTTTATGAAATGCGATAGGAAGAGGTTTTTGGGGGAAGTGTTGATCACCACCCTGGATATAAAGAGTCTCTGTGGCACATCGGTGTCTCAGTGACATGTCACTTCATTACCACCAACACGGACACTGTGCTTTAGTTTGGCTTGCTGCTGTACTGTAAATACTCACGAGCAAACCAAATGTGTACTAAACAGTCTGCTGAAAGCTTTTCCTTTTGCCTTGGTTAATACTATTATTTATATATAAATATGTTAAAGATGTGTGTATTTAGTAGAAACACATTGGCTTCGAGCTGACTGCTAGAGACAAGGTAGAGAAGTCAGAAAATACTTACTCATAATGTTGCTTTTGGTCTTTCCTTGGCATTTGCTGACAATAAGATAAATAGACTAATGCCAACCTTCTCTTTTACTGGGTACACAAACACCAGAAGGGACATGTAGTTGTATACTGACATTTGGATAAGTGTCTAATGACATGTTATCTTAGATATTAGTAAAGTATGCACGGTCATATCACACACTGCAGAAGTTGGGGATTCATTTGTGAGTACCCACAGGGAGCTTTTGAAATGAGCCAGCTGGCAACTCCATAAAGAACCAACGTGTCAGGCTGAAACCTAAAACTAATCTATGACGGCCAGCAGTGACCTTTCCAAAGAAAACATTATACTTATACTCAGTCAGTCTGCGCGTGGTGCTGTCTTTAATCAGGCTGCTTTCAGACCATGAACTCTTGTAAATATTGCCAATTAATAATTCAATATGTGACTATGCCGCACTGTTTGCACTATGAGGATCTTGTCACCGAGGTCTGTGTCTTGTGTTCAGGTCCAGGGAAACAGAGGCTGGTCTACTTCTGCATCGACATCTGCTTTCCCAGCAACATCTGCGTGTCTGTGTGCTTCTACTACCTGCCAGAGTGACTGTGTGTTCTCTTCCTCCTCTCCTCCCAGCGAAAGATCAGGGAAACAAAGTTGTCTTTTTAGCTCCCGCTCCAAGAAGAAGAAAAAAACAAAAAAAACAGAACAAAAGCCAGCCTTTGACTGTTTCCTTTGTGCCATACAGCCGTTAGCAAACCAGTGAAGCAGCCAACCCTCCCAGTCCACTTCCATCCTTCCGAGAGAAAAGAGATGGAGACAGGCTGTCGCGGTTATCGCCAAAGCCCCATCGTCACTCTCTTCATGTATAATATCCTCTCTGGTGAGACTCTGAAGAGATTACAAGTGGAAAGATCCCCCTTTTTTTTACATGCCCCGAACTCTACTTCCTGTAACCCACTGCAGCAGTATAATTATATGTAACCGTGCCAGACGCAATATGATTTTTTTGTTAAATAAAAGACTGTTGTGTATTTGTGGTCCACTTTTTTTCATAAGACTGAAAAAAAAAAGAATGAGACAACTCTTCTTTGAACGACGTCTTTACGGTAGAATCATTTTCTGTACATCGTTGCTTGACACTTTCTAATCCATGTGATTATTAAGGGCAACTTAACTTTGAATAAAGAGCATCAAATGGATTATACATGCCACAGGTGAGAAATAAAATCACGCTGACGTGAAACGTCTGGTCCTGATACAATAAATACGATTAAAAACAAAAAGTTGGAAAGGATCTACTTTTTGTGCACAGAGTGATGCAGTTCGTTAATGAGAGCTGACACGTTTCGATCAGACGTACCAGTTTCTACACTGTTGGTGCGCACAACTGATTGAATTCGGTGCAAAATAGTGTTCTTGGCCGTTGAAGATTGATTTTTCGACTTCAAGAATTGATATTTTGGCCGGCCTTGCTGCCATGCTGAATACTTACTTGCGTTTGGCATGAAGAGCACTGTAGATATCCTGGAACACACAGCTGAGATTCATTGTAATGTTCAAACACAAGCCTCAACTTGATCAAGAAGATCATTTCTGGGAACAGTTTTCAGAATTCCCAATTGAGACACATCTTCCAAAGAGTCCATTGCTTGTATGTCCTTCCTTCTCCTCCTCTTCCTCTTCAGCCCAGCACGCTGTCATTGAAGGCCAGACACACCACGGCCTTCTGGTGGCCGCTGTATTCCCTCTTGATCTCCCCCGTCTCCACGCACCACAGACGGGCGAGGTTATCTGAGGAGGCTACAGGGGGAAGAAGAGAAGAGTCAGACCCTGAAATTCACCCGTAGGTATATCCACACTAAAGCTACCAAACCTTTACCTGCTTCTCTCTAAAAGGATCTTAATCTGTGCTTGAATAACAGTATTTAAGAGGGAAACAATAACTTGATTGATGAATATATAGGAAAGTCATTTTCACATTGCTTCTGTTCATTTTAAGCTTTTCTGTGCCAATATTATAATATCTACATACAGCTATATATTCAACTCCCACAGCATTCGTAAACCATATTATCCTGACAAAACCAGAACATCTTAGTTGGTGCATTCTTTGATTGTCAATTAATGGCAGCCAAGTGTGCATCTTGAAAAAGGTCTTTCTCACGCACATCTGCATCACTAGCTTGCACCTTTAAGGGCAGTTAATGCATGGAACATCAAATACGAGGAATTGTCTGCTGTTTTTTTATTTTTTTTATTTTGTTTCTGCAGTGTTTGACTTTGGGATCTTTGTGTTCAGGTCTAACTGCAAGTAACACTTCTCTATTCTGGAGATGATAGTTTAGGATCTCATGATAGAACGGTTATGATGCAAGTATATAAACATTGCAATGTTGGGACGACCACCCCTTTGCCAGGGCTCATGTACTGACCAGTGACGATGTACTGGGAGTCTCCAGAGAAAGCACAGTCCCACATCCAGCCTCTAGATGTCTCTCCAGGATTGTTACTCTTGATGCTCAGCTCCGTCATCAGGGAGAAATTGGACGTCCTCCAGATCTTACAAGTCTGGTCTGCTGAGCAGGTGGCCAACAGACTGCCGGCGAAGGGCAAAACACAAAAAAACTTTGCATCAACAGCATCAGAAAGAAAGCTCTCTAGTATGTAGAGGAGAAGGGCACTCACGTGGAATCGGGGCTAAACTTGCAGCGGAGAGAGTAGCGTTTGTGTGCGGGGATCTTGGTCTTTGGGATGAGCTGAGTCACCTCATCTCCGATGCCTCCAGCAAGGTTCCACACGTAACAGTTTCCCTGCAAAGAAAAAACAATAAAAAACTCCTAAAAAGGATGCTTTGATAATTTTGTATGATTTACCGTGTGTCAACGAGCAAGACATTTTTTAGACGTTTTGGGTACCGACCGAGCTGTTGACCGCTGCCATGTAACTGGCATCTGGGTCAATGTGAACCGAGTTGACTGAGACCTCCGGCTCGGGAATCAGCTGTTCGTTGTGGTCAGTCTTCAAATCCCAGATATGAATCACTCCACTCTGGTCTCCAACAATGAGCTCTGCCTGAAATACATACCACACTGAGTGTTGACTGAAATGTTTGGGCACGAGGCATATATTTAAACTGACTTATAATAAAACAGTCACATATAAACTGCTAAAATAAAAAGTAAACAGTCGTATTATCACCAGTCAATGACTCAGTGCGTGGCTCACCTGGTTGGGATGCAGGCATACGCAGTTGATCGGAGCATTGACCTGGAATATCCTCTGACACTGTAGATTTCTTGACCTGGGAGGAGCAGCGGGGATCAAAGTTAGGCTCGTCCAACGCAGAGTGAAAGTGAGTGAGAGTGAGCGCCGCAAGCTTCCTTCGCGGTACCTGAGGTCCCATATGCGAGCCATGCAGTCCTCTCCTCCCGTGTACATCCAGCGTCCATCTTCATGGAAGCCCACAGACGTGATGTTCTTGCTAACACCGTCGTAGTTGATTACCGGGTTGGGATTGTTGGAGTTCAGGTCGTACATGCGGATGTGCTGATAACCTAAAAAGCAAGCGTGGAAATGACTGAAAGACACGTGGTCGCTATGAATTCAATCATGCAAACCGGGAAAAGGAAAAACATTTAAGGGATATTCTGAACCAACCTGCAGCTGCAATCATACTCCTGTCAGGTGTAACCTCAAGTGAGTTTACTTGCTGGGAGCAAAACATTAAGGAATTGATTTGTTATGGAACAGCTTGGGTTCAATTAGTGAGCTTGAAACAAGTCTCTCCTACTAAAAAGCTGCAGGACACACTCGAGCGATGAGGTCATCCACAGGACAGACCAATCCTTTTCTAATTCAGGATCAGTTATATTTCACACTAAACTATTTTTGACAGAATAACACAAATTAGAAGAGCATATCAATTGATCAGCTCCATATTGTGTCATTTGAATGTTGAATATGTGCACATGTTCCAGGTTTCATTGGTCAGAGCGCACTGTTTGGTATTCAGAGCAAGGATACAGAGTCCTGGTGCTGGACTGTCCTGGTGCAGATCCCGCTGTGGGCCTGCCAGAACCGGACAGTGTGGTCGTATCCAGCCGTGGCCAGAATGACCGGGTCGCTGCCCACCGTCCCCTGGTTCACGTTCATGCTGGACTGGTGTCCGTCAGCGAGGACGTAACGTGAGGAGTGACTGCACGGGCACAGAGGAGACAGCGGCTGCGAGTTTTATCGACAGTTAAATGTAGTATTTTAACAGGAACGTGGGTTAAAGTGTAGTTATTGTTTATTGTGGAAATATAACAGTCAACGTGGACGTTAACGTGCAGGCTAACGTTAGCAAAGCAGCCTCGTTATTCAAGGGCCCTGCAGACCGTTAACTAGCTGACGTTTCTACTTCAAACGCGGAGAAAATGTGACTGTAAAGATTTGTATTTATAGGATGCTATGCGTGAGCATTTCAACTTTTTAGAAGAATAAATCTGACAACTTTGGATTACCTTGAGTTGTTGTGTTGACGACAATTCTGTACGTCCCCGTAAAGTGTCCCGTAGAAACATACGATGTGTCAAATGTTCCGCTTTGACAACCAGCGCTTTGCCGCCACCTAGTGGCGTGTTTCATCACAGCAGGACCAATGGACCACGGCCATGTCGCCTTAAAATGACCATTAATTAAACTCATAGACTCCATGAACTATTCAGAAAATATTGTAGTTAGTTGTGCTTTCCCAAATGATACTGTGATATGATCCTATTGATAAAATAAATACATTTACCAACTAAAGTCCTGAAAAAAATGAACCATTGCTTTATTGTCGTTTTCATTTAGAATTGGTGACATGTATGGTTTAAAATTGAATTCAGCAAATGTCGTCAATCTATATTAACACCAACAAGACTATACTAAAAATGTTGTCAATATGTAATTGGGCAAATGTGACAACATTTAAAAACGTACCATAAACTGAATTGGTAAAAATGTAGTATGTGTTAAAACCTGGTTGTTCATCAACACATCTTATCATGGAAAAATAAAGATTGATTGAAGCATTTGACACATGAAATAATAAACGCATAAGTTAGTTTATTCAACAGTTTTAAAAAGCAGTCAAGTCAACAGTACACATTTTATATATTTATTTATACACATTATATATAAATATATATTTAACATTCAATAAATAAATAAATAATACAGAAAATGTATCTATTCACCAAACACAAATCCTGCACATGTAACACCCGTGTTAACATCTCAATCAGAACAGTACCACGCAGCAAGTAAATCACAACATATTAGATTATTAGATTAGATTTTCTTTTCTGCCTTCCTGCTCCGTCAGTGTGCTTTGCGATCACAGACGCTGCAGCAGAGCAGACATGTGCTGCTTCACCTCTCCTGGGTCGGCCACTGAGCAGGCCAGGACCACCCCCCGGGTCCCAGACCTCAGTTTGGTGGAAGAGCTTATCTACAACGTATCATAAGAATCTTTCAGTTTATGATTAGCTTTTGTAGCCAACGCACATACGACATTATTTTAAACTCCACTGCACCTTCACATATATTTTGCATCTCTCCAAAAGAAATTTCCACTTCATCGCGGTCCTCTCGGCATCCCTTAAACTGGTAAACTCTTCGGTCTACGACAGATGGAACATAGTGTAGCGTAGTGTTACTCTTATTACTTTCAACATGCATTGGTCATTCATATCGCTTCTGTTGTGTTCTTTAATCCCGACACACAGCAGCTACTACGCATAGAATTGAGGCTGATTGATCGGCCTCCTGTGAAGCGGTACTGACCGTACAGCCAAGTATCTTTTCTGCCACTGGGCTCCGGAGGCTGCAGGCCTGCAGGGTGCCGGTGTGGTCTGTGAAGTCCACCGGCAGGTCGAAGCCCGTGGTGGCTAAAAGAGCCTGATCCCTCCCTGAACACAACAGGTTGGTGCAGCTCTGTGCGTCCTCAGTCACCAGAAACTTGCACCTGGAGCTGAAATGATGAGAAAACACACAGATCAAGGAACTGTTTATCCGCTGTAGCTCATCATGAGTAGAAGACAAAATAAACGATGTTATTCAGCGTGTTCAAATGTTTGAAGTAGCATGTCAGAGTTGTGAGTGAAAACAACTATAAAAAGCAGCAACTGTGTAATGCATCAACTCTGTGCACCTGTGTGAACTTACCACCGCATCTTGACGACTTTTGAAACAGAGTCGAGGTCCAGCCTGGACATGAAGCTGTATGTGATGCCAAAGAAAGCTTCAGGGTTCTCCTGGGCCTTCTGCTTCAGCTGGCTCACTGTGTACACGTCAGTGATGGAGTCCACTGCGGACACAGAAGCAGCAGCACACTTAGTATGCACGCCGGCAGTCTTTTCACACAGGCCTTTGTCATATTGTCCTCTGATAATTTAGTGTGTTATAAAAGGAACAAGTAAGTGACAGGCTGGTGATACATGTTTTTTTTTTATTGTCAACAAATACCATGAAAAGACACATTGTGATTCATGAGAAACATTTTAAAGAGAGTTAGAAAAGTCAAACGTAAGAGAAATAAGCGCTGAGTTTCCCCCTAACGCTTCTACCCGGTGAGGAGAATTCTCCGCTCTCACCTACCTGGCACGTCTTCTGGCTTCTCATCTTGATCCAGAGCCCCAGACTCGGATACTTCTTTAGCATAGCTGAACAGCAGACTGGCCTCTCTGGTGTCTGAGGGAAGATGATGAATGACTTGCCCAGCAGTAAGAGGATACTCTTGTTTCCTCCGAAACTGTACACACTGTGACTGAAAACCTTGTTTTTGATTAATTGCGCCCACATAGTTATATCAGATCCCATGCTTTCTGCATGCGTTGCTGTGATATCTTACCAGGATTGACGGTGATAATGGTCTTCGAGTTAACGCTGGCTGTCATGCCGTCGCGAAAACTGTCAAAACTAATCTTTGCATCAGCTATGAAGAGCACTTTGAATGAAGAATAAAAGTTAAAACAACAGTAAGCCATCTTAAACATAAACACACAGTTACGTCTCAGATGTACATCTGTGTGGTTCTCTTCGATACAGTGTGTTAACGGGACCTGACAGGCAGGAATAACAGTTAAATAAAGATGTTTTTCTGTGGCTGAGAATGAGCAGCAGCTGTTACCTACCAGTCTCCTTGGGAATCATAGTTTGCACAAGCTGAATGGCTTCTCTGTCCCAGCTGTGAGAGAAACAGAGGTTGGGGAGTCACTCGGGGAAAATCAAACACACATGGAGGTCAGCAGGTTAATCTAAGGTTTCACGACACCAAAGTCAATTTGTGGAAACCTAAAGATACACAACAGTGAGCCAAAGGGCCAATAAGATGGAATAGAAAGTATGGAAAAACATAATCAAAAGTAATTCATTAAAATGTTCCGCATGAACGAAGCAGCGCGACGCACCAGACGAGAGGGAAGGAAGAGACCGAGTCATCGAAGAGCTTCACTTCCAGCCTCTGCCCTGTGCGGCTGTCTGAAGTGGTGAACTGCTTCGGCTCTCCAATCTGAAAGTGTAAACAGAATCATATGAAGTTCCTATCACAATATCTACCCTCCCTGAAAAAAAACCTGCAGTGGCAGTAAGTGCAGCGTCTGGCCTCTGTCTGAACACTGAGGTGTGTCTTCAGAGCCGTTAGGGTGCGTCTGTCTGTCCCGGGCCGACCGTCCACGAGGCAATTCATGTGAATTCAGTACATTTTGAAAGCCAAATAAATATTTGCTGTGCATCCACACTCGCTTGGCTCGTAAGAAATAAGCCAGGCCTGTGCAGAAGTGATCGCACAATGCATGATGGTTAGATTTGGCAACCACAACTTCACAAGATCAAGGCAGCCCTAGTTTGTAGAGCTTGTTTGGTAGTAAATCATAATTATCTGTGCAATTGTAATATTTAATGCTAGATTGTAGGCCATAAGTCTCATGTCATATCTGTTAGTAACACATCTTATGTGGTTGACAATACTAACAATACATGTTATTTATAGCACTTATCAAAACAAGCAGCAATTGCAAAGTGCTTTACACGGCAGACATAAAAAAGATAGAATACAATGATCTAACAGGTTGTAAATATTTCTGTGTATTCTGTGAAGACAACTCTGTTACCGGCCCCTGATCTTGTCTATTTTACAGGCCAGGTGCAGTTCATCTACAGCAACATCCCCTCCATGGCTAACAGGCTTCCCATGCAAGTCCCAGTGACAGGTCCCATGATATTTTCCAGACCGACTTACGTACGACCACTTTTTGACAAGCCTTTCCCTCTTGTTTATGTCGTTTTAAAGCTCAGGAAACTTCGACGGCCTACTTTCCACCATAGTTTCTGAAACCACCATCTAATGAAACCAGTGTGTGAAAATACATTTTGGTTTCTCAATGAGATCATACATTTTTTTACTGATTCCCTGTTTGCAAATTACCTCTCGAAAATCAATGATGTGCCAAATATTTAATCACAAGTGTGAACAATATGAATGATTCAACGAGCAATATTATTTGATTGTAAATCAGAAACTAGTCTGCAGAGAAAAGAATTCTGGGAAATGTAAGAACTAAACAACCCAATTAAAAGTAGATGTGGCAGATTAATGGAGATGTGGTCACACTAAACAAGTAAAAACATACCTCATACATGAAAGCATGAAAGGCAAACCTCTCAAAGTATTAAATACTGAAAGACTCTGAAATTAAGGCGGCCTACCGATCTCACTGCAGCCAGTATATTTATCACTGTGCCATCCAGCTTCTGCCCGTTGGCCACAATGTCTGCCAGAGAGTAGAAATCTCCAGAGTCCTTCGCTGGCAGGTGGATCAGTGGCAGCAGCCTGTCAATGGTGCTCATGTCGGCACACAGACAGACCTGGGAATGAGCCTCCGACACCAGCAGCCTGTAGAGGCTGAGACAGCAGATTCAGGCCTTTGAACCAGTAAGGCCAAAGACTTTGGCATTACTGTGTTATATTATATTTCACGAAGTATTACATTGTGCTAACCTCATTATCCTTCAGCCTTCAGCTATTTAAAGCACAACAGGGCGAGCACGACGAATCCTTTTACTATATATGTATTGAAAGTGTTGATTACCTTGGTGTTGTGGGACAGAATCGGTCCCCTTTCTCTCGGTCTTTGTTGGTAACTAAAGGATTGTCAATGATAACTGGAAAAATAAGAAATGGTTTTGTGTGTCAGCATTAAGGGAAACATTTTTTGCTATGAATCGAAAGTCATTCAACATAAAAAAAATATTATTATTGCGACCTATAGTTAAGCTTGATTTTTATTCTACAAGTAAAGAAATACGTCACGAGTTGGACATGGCTCAAGCTTTATTTTGTTTCCCTTAATGTTACTCATCAGTTACTCAACTGATATTGATGAGTAACATACATATGAGTAACATACATTTATATATATATATATATATATATATATATATATATATATATATATATATATATATATATATATATATATATATATATATATATATACACACACACACACATATATATACATATATTTATAATTTCAAAAATGTATAAGGCTTCGAGGGTGGGCTTTGAGAGTGATTTCCTCACCACAGTCTCCGGTGTGGAAGCTGTTGGACAGCCCGTTGATGTATCCATCGTTTCCCCAGGCCGCCACATTAATGAAGAAGTCAGGTGAGTCCTTAATGGTGAAGCTAAAAGTGAATCTGTCTACACCAATATCTGAAATTCAGATGGATGGGATCAATTAAAGTGTCATTACAATAATAAAGAGAGGGGAAAGCTTGTGCATGTATTCGTCTGTTCTCCAGAAGAGGGCGCTGGTGGACAAGACACTAGCGCAGCGCTGTGAAGGATGTAGCGTTTACTAACATTTTAGGTGTACAATTGTAAAAAGATTACTTACTTTTCCTGTCAGGAAAGCTTTTGACATCAGTTTTGCCGATGATGATACCTGCCACTGTCTGCAAAACATTACAGGGGCAATGACAGTGTGTAGCTGTTTTTACAGCTCATCTCTGTTACAATACATCCTGTTGCACAATTGCAGAAAATTGTTCCTGGCTATTAGGTTAGATATTGATTTTGTTTTAGGGCTGCAGCAGGAACAAAAAGGCTGAAATCATCTGAACTCACTGGGTGAGAGAAGTTGGGGTGAAGCTCAGAGATGGCAATGAAGGTGTGAGCAGCCATTTTTTTAATGAATACCTTTCACCCTATTTAGTCCAGTTCTTGTTGCATTTACTGACTCTGTCCAAAGAGGAAAGACAAATACAACGTGAGTTAACAGTTGGGGTTTAATTCCACCTGGATAAAAGGTTTTGAAGCATTTATCAGTTTTTCACATTACCTAATAGTCAACACCTCAGGTTAAAACAAATACACAGTTCTGTCATTATTAGTAGCTAACGCTAATTAAGTTGTTATTAGCATTAATGTTAACGTTAGCTTTCTAATAGTGAAACTCAGGTTAGTTTTAGCTAGCTGGTTTTCTCACTGCTATCATACCTCTAACTGACAACATGGTGGGAGTATTATAATTATATTTATATAATTAAATTAATGACTACCTTATATGTGTCCTGTTTTAATCTGTTGTGTCTTTTACCGGCGTCAGTTTTCCTCACTTTGTTGGGTTTATCGCGGCAAAACTGTACCTGCACGCGACACATCGATGCTGCCTTCAAATGCAGTCGGAAAAAAAACATCACAAATCCAAGTAGTGGCTGATAAGAAGCGTTGTATTAAAATGTCGTCGATAGAGCATGATGGACATGATGCAATATGTTTTATAAAATGCTGTGTATGTTATATACTATATGTTGTGTCCTTACTATCAGCGATCAGATTACATTACATTCTAACAGACATAATGTTAAAACCCATTCAAAAGCCTGAGTTGTCCTTATTGAACCACTACTGTAACTTATGTTTGTTTTTTTTATTTCAATGGTAAAAATCGTTATGATTCGTTTGTCTTTTATTGGGAGCTAGTAGCCTAAATGTTGCCAATATTTTACAGGTAGAAATTAAAACTCCATAACACAGGATACAGTCATTTGCATCTCAGCTTTCTTTTTTCTGTAAAATAAAACCACATCTACAAAATTATCATTATTGACTTTCTAAACCATTACCGTTACAAATATTCAGTCTCTTAAACTTGCGCTATTTAGGTTTACATACACTAATGTAAACCTAAATAACAATGTATAATTTGCCCAAGGCAAATAGACCCTACTCTAATTAAACATCCACAATATTGATTACTGACTTTTTTTTAGAATATTTATTTTGCACTGAAAAGAGATCCAATGTTTGGAAGACTTTATGAAGATCTCAAGTATTAATTCTACAATTTCAATACACATTCAGTAAAATAAAATAAACATATTCACGGCTGAACAAACGTGCATGAAACAGGACTGAACAATACAACTGCCATCACTGATGGGCCCATTGGCTGGAAGCTGGAATTAAACACAAATATTCACCTCACAGACACACATATTGTATTTGTACGCCGCGCGACTCATCTTTTAAAAAGTCTCGCCTGTGAAAGGCATCCCTTGATAATCCCTCCCAGCCATCATCCACAGCATGGGATTTGTTCTCAGACGGCTTTGTTGAGATGAATTTGACAGTTTCCTGGTTTGTTTTGAAAGCACTCAGCTGCATTTGATGTGTGAAACCGTCTCATACATCTAAGCAGGAATCAAAAGGTGTAACAGTAAACCCTTATTCAGCTTCACACCGCCTTGTTCCTTTTTCGACAGTGACTAATCCCCACGGTGGGGATATCTCATCCCTGTGACTAATGTTGATTTTTTTGGGGGGGCAGTAATATGTCTGTTGATGTGATTCCACGGTCAATGTGTTCCTAATCGCCGAGAGAAAACAGTGCGGTGGCAGCCATGAATGCATTTTTCTACACAATAACAAAACACTGTGAGCTTATTCCCCGTGCAGACGGCCTGCTGTGTAATGTCCCATCAATGTATTGATGGGCTGTGTATAATGTTGTATAATGTGAACTGATTAAATGCATCGAACACGGAGCCACGCAGAGGAATCCATTTGCTATTTGCACCAGTGCCTGGCTATTCAAATGAAACCAAATTTCAAATTCTAATTTCATTAGATTTTCCTGACTACAGCTTGTGAGTCCATTAATCACAGCAGCACTGTAAAGCATCATCAGATAAATCAAGTTAAACTTACTTTTGCTTTAATGATTTAGCCGTAATGAATTCATGGCCTCCAGTCATCAATCATACGCTCTCCCGATACTCCGCTGGTCCTTTTGAAGTGGTTTGAACAAGCTGTTTGGATTTCTTTATGATAAGCAGCAACATAAGGTCTTGCTTGTCACCTCTGATGCCGCGACTTGATTCAGAGACAAGCAGGATGTACCTGCAGGTTGGCGTATCAGCAGGGCTGCAAACACACTGCAGGAATGTGTTGTGATTGGGTGGCCTCCCTGCCGCAGGTCGGCTCCCTGGAGGGCCTGCAGCCGTCTGACCACTTCTCGGCTATTAATCCATCATCTCACTGTGTGTGTGTGTGTGTGTGTGTTCCTTTCTGTATGCATGTCAGTACATCCACACAGTATAACCGCAATCACAGCCACAAAGACACTGTTTGTGATGGTAACGTTAAATATTTGTAGGCCTTCATGTGTAGCGTAGCACGCCTTCAGGCAGACACTTCTATGCGACTTATCCATCTCAACTAAGTAGCAGATTTTTGTGCTGTTCTGCTGTGGAAATTCAATTTCGTGCCACTGATACATCGATCAACGTCTTTTCAGGAACATATTTGCTGCATTTCTGCATTGCGCACTTGATATGATAAGACTTCTTCTGGAAACATAGGCGTCACCAGACATTCAAACACCACATTCACAACACGTCTACTGAAGAATGTGACGGTTTTAAATAGTCACACTCGCTTATTTACACTTCATTGCATTATGACTCAATACCCAACAATTCAATAATATAAATTATATTATATATAACACTGACAGGAGTCATCCTGTATCGGCCACTTGTGCTTTTTAAGACTTTCTTTTTGTTCATCATACTTAAATTCTTGTTCTTTATATGATCAGATCTTTATATTTTTACATTGTGGTATTGCTAGTAAAAACTCTGAATACTTCCTCCACCACTGTTCATATTTAGCAACTGCCCACGAGACCTCCACGATGGCACCAGACAGGAGATTTGCGGTCCAGCTGCACACCCGGTGTAAAACACGAGAAGAGAAGAGGAAGCAAAGACACCGGCGACCGCTCAGCGGCATGGCGACACAAAGACAACGCAGAGAAACGTCCTTTGAGAGCTGCAGGGACTGTGAGGATGTGACACATGCAGCGTTCCCTTTTTAGGCTTCTGCGCATTCAATCTTCGTCAAACAGCAGAGCTGCACATACTTATGGTGTGGTACGTCAAAGTACGAGTGTTGACGCTACATCCACATGTGATGTACCCAAAACCCCACACAGGAAGTGGGCAGTCACGTTGTAGTATTCGGCTTGATGAACCAAAGTGTTTTAGTTCACATGCAAGCACACACATAGACAATAGAGCTATTGATAGATAATTAAATGTTTTCTTTCAGTGCACAAACTCCTGAAAGAGACATCCTGTTAGGATCTAATGGGACCAATCATTATTTTATTGAGTGGGATCATTAAAACATATTGTTCTGAACGGTGAGCAATATCTTGGCAGGGCCTGAACGTAAAACAAAAGTACAGCTTTTGCATTCGCTGGCGGCAGCCTATGCCGTCTTTATTGGCTTCCAGAAGTGGAAGAAGTCCAAACTACAAGTATGTGTACACTGTAATTTCCCTGCCACCTGTGTGACTAACCATACTGTAGCTGCTGCTCCGCCGGGTCTGCTCACAGCCATTGAATCCAGCTGGGCTCTGGCAGAACAATGCAGTCTGTCTCCTCACCCCCGTGTCCAGCGAGGGAGGGAGAGACTACGGCGGCTGAGGAAACCTTAAATGATGTTAATAATGTGCTGTTGAAAAGCAGCACGGAGACAGAAATCAGTGGCATGCATGACGTCAGCTGCCATTATTACCGTGTGCCACCTTATTGAGGTAATGGTAGGAACTCTGTGGCGTGGCTCATGTTATTGCTATGAGTCCTAACCTATGAGGCTCGAATGAGACTGGAAACATGACATAAAATTGAAAAAATGAACGAGGCGAATGGGACATTTCTGTCGCATGTCATGCAGCTGGTAGTTTAGGCGCTAAGGAGTCACCGTCTACACAAAACAGGTACTTCCGTCTACACACCCAGCTCAGGCATGCTTTGCTTTTATCTTTCTGTTGTCTGGCTGCACAGTTATGGCCGTAATCCAAATTTGCGGTGTCCTTGTACACAAGTTAGCATGCATGGGGGATGGGTGGTGACATTCAGTCTTTGGCATTGGTTCACATACCTCTCAGCAACCACAGCTGTGTTTAGATGATGGCAAAACATTTTAATTAAAAATGACTATTGAACTCAATATGATTGAATTTGGTTAACTTTAAGACAATTGACTAATTCTAAGCCAGTAGTTTATTCATACTGTGATAAAAAACAGACTGCTAAATACGATTGTTTTCACATATTGATGGATGCAATTCTCCCACAATGCAATGCCCGAAGGGAATGGAGGCTGGGAAGAATTTTCTATTCGGGGTCAGCTCCAGAAAAGATCTTAAAAAACAAAAACACAAAAAAACTTTGCCGTCCGTTTTTAAATGCCAACTGGCATTTCATTTTGACGTTTCAGAGTTTCACTGTTCGTAAAAATCTGTAAAGAATGTTTACTTTTGTTGTAAACTAACTATAAAAACAGTATACTATCATAGTAGGTATGTCGCACATACTTTATAGTATGATTATGTGTGGATTTGGGACATTGAGTAAGACTCTGTCCTAAAGTGCTGAGCTAAGCGCTAAAGCTAAAACGCTGACGTTGAGCGGATATAATGTTTGACATGTTCCTCATCTTAGTTGCGAGTTTGCTGTCATTTGCTAATTTGCAATCCTAAACAAAAAGTACAGCGAAGGCTTAGTGTTGCAGCCATGTGGTCATAAAACAAAGCATTGTGATCTGACAATGGTGCAGCAGAAGATGTTAAGGACTCACCAGAGTTGTTACAATTCATCCCATGAGCATGAACATAAACGGTGGCGCTAAAGGAAAAGTATGAGTATCACTAAAGTCATCAGGATTACTGTGGATTATGAATATCAATTCACCCATTAGATGTTAAGATGGACCAGCATACTTCCATCCTTCGAGACATGTTATGGTACAACAGCGGGGTATTGTTTTACTCACCCCGAATCTCATTTTCGGGAAGTGTGAGTGAGTGATGGCTTTTGTGACATGTATGTTTAAATGTGCGTGTGTGCATGCGTATAGTTTTCAGTATCGAGTCGCAGTGCATCACATAATTCAAGCTCTTTATCCTCTTGGACAAAAATCCTACCTGATATACTGCCACTGTCAATTTAATGTTACCCGGAGAAGTTTTCACCCATTCATCATTTTAACTGTGTTAGGGCCCAGAGCTGTATTTCAGAGACATCAAAGCCCGTCCCGCTGTCCCAGTCCATCACAAACGTCTTCACAACATACACTGTTTAGGTAGTTCCCCTCTGACAAGCCCTGACAAAAATATCTCGCTCCACATTTGACCCCAAGAGTCTTCTTTTTTTTATACAAAAAAATCTTTGAAGTGTTTTTTTCTTCTTCAAATAAGTGGAGAAACACATTTCTTGAATTATTACGGAGTGATATATGAAACAGAAGCTTTCATTTCTTTGCCGCATGTGCTCCTCTGAACAAAGAAATCATTATATTCCGCAGCATTGCCCCTAAAAATGGTACAAAGCAGGACACAGTTTCACGCTATAATGACATTTATGAGCTGATTGTTAAATGATTTCAGTGTTGCTTTGTTTAGGTGCTGATGTTATGGTATGTGGGACTGTGGTTCTGTGTAAAGCATCATATGTATGGCTTCAACATATGCAGACAAACGGCTTTTCTATTATCCCTAATGGAATATTGTCTTTGGGGAGTTTCATTAGAGAGTGAAATTATGCAATGTTTGAATAACAGTGACATCAAGTCGAGTCAAGGGCTTACTGGTTGGAAAATATAACTCATTATGCTGTATTATTGGACTTATTGTGAGACTTGGGCATATTGTTGTCCTCTAATTGATTGGTGCCATGGTTAGAGGTTCGATAATCTCATCCTAACAGCACGAAACAAAAATATGATTTAATTAGATCGGTATTTGAAGCATATCCATTGATGCGGTCATTGCGTGGAAAAGAAGTGTTCTCAGTGTTTCTCTCCCTCGGTCTATTCCTTTCATCTGTTGACTGAAGTATTTAATATGCAGAACATAATGCATTATGTACGACAGAGACAACGAGATCTATATTGCTATTGTTGTTTCTCAAAAAGTAAAGGTTATTCCCCTTAACAAGAGATCTCTGCTGTCTGTGCTGTGCAGCTTATGCTGCACTTGATACCTCTGTTCGTTAAATATGAAGCTGTAGCCAGCAGCCCGAACCATTATACTGGATATATAATGTCAATAAGTGACCTTTAGAAGTGCAGGTAGGCGGACTTTTGGGACACAGCCAAGCGAGCCGTTTCCAGTCCAAGCTAGGCTAGGCTAACCCTCTCCGAGCTCTGGCTTCAACACAGATGGTACCGGTCCGTGGGTCCAAAGAATGAAAATCAGAATGAGCTTTATTGGCCATGTGTGTGTACACGTACATGTTATTTGACTCTTTGCTCTCGTCGTACATGTTATATATAAATAAACAAGAGAAATATAAAAACAGACATTAAAGACAACTCAGTAGAACACAGACACTAAGCATCAACATTAATATTTAACTTTGTACAATACAAATATATATCTAATAATATATATGAACAATGACAAAACAATGAATTTGGGATGATTGATGATTTAAATGGATCATCAAGGTCTGAAAGACAGTTTATTTTGACCCAGACTGATACATCGGTCTGGGTCACGTGATAAGTTACCCTAAAAATTAAGAACTAGCAAAAAATAGTAAAAAACAGAAATCTTTGTAAAGGGTAAACGGCTCAATGAGGAGACAGAAGAAGAGCCGATGACGTCCAAGAAAAAGAAAGCTGCATTTAAAAGACAATATCAGGGATAAATGCGGGTTTATTTTAAACCCGCTCTGCATAGTATGGCAATAATTTGGCGTAATGATGAGTCCTATTTTTTATGCACTTTTTATTTGCTGATCTGTCATTTTTTTAACCTTTAGTCATCTGTATTTATTGTTTGTCTATCTCTCAGCAAAAAGACCTCTTCGAAATAGAACCGGATTACTGCAAATGTAAAACAGGAACATAAATATCGATGCTAATTAAAAAAAGAGTATATAACTTTTGCTTGTTTCCTTTTTTCCACCCACAAGAGATAAAAGGGAATTTTCATGTTCTTTATTTCTCAGAGACCAGACGTTATCTGAGAGGCATCGCGGCTCTCAGCAAATACAGAAACACAAATTGTATTAAAGACGGTACAGCAGATATTCTCCCCTGCCACTGCAGAAACGTCCACAATGAGTCTTGCATTGCAGTGCTTCTCTGATCCATTAGACGACTGAACGAGCCAGCCGTGCCACTCTGAACCCATATCCCGTTGGATGTCCGGCCTTCCTCAAGCCTACTCTAAACTCTGCCATTAGAGGGAAAAGCCTCCGTCTCATCTGTCTCTTCCAGTCCCCTCTCCGCGGGATGGTACGAACATCACATATGGAAGACATCATGCTGTTACAGAGCAGCTCTCCTCGCCGAGCACTAATAACAGTGTGGCTGTGGGTTTAATAAAAAGGAATGGAACGAATTATGGCCCCGTCCCAGCCGGAGCCATCATGTACTGCAGCGCATTAGCGTGGCCTCAGCAACCAGTCCAGACCAGCAGAGACTGGGAGGGATGACAAAGAGAGAGAGAGAGAGAGCGAGAGAGAGAGAGAGAGCGAGAGAGAGAGAGAGAGAGAGAGAGAGAGAGAGAATGTGACTGGGAAGGGCCAAGCTCTTCAGCAATAACCAGTCAGGCTCTGAGGGTTCGGAGCTGCGGTGGAAAGGGGGAACACACAGGGAGATATATAGAGGGAGTAAGCCTGTGGGCAGCACAGAGACAGGCTCCGCCAGGGGTAATGGAACGTCAACTGTAGTTTCACAAAGGATGTTAAGTCGAGTCTTGATTCAAATGGAAGCCAGAGTATGTCATGCTCAGCTTAATAAGTGAATAAATAGGAACGCATGCAGGGAGTCTCTGGGGCTCGAACAGTGAAGAACCCACTGAGCATGGGAGGAAGATGTAGAGCAGCAGGAATGTAAAACTGGAGACAAGAGAAATTTAGCTCAAGGGGAGTTTTAATGACTTGCTGAATGAGTTGATTTACTTAGGGACTCAAAAAGAAGGAGAGAATGGACTCTACGTGTTGCTTTTATTTAGAAAGCTCCTCAAGTCCTGAGGACAGCTCCCAAAGCGGCTGCAGGAAATATTAAAGGGGATCAAATGGGAAAGAAAACAACAACAATATGTTTCTATAACTTTTGCTATTTGTTTGAAATTGATAGTTTTAACTTTTCATGCCACTAAAATTATTCAAATTGAACTGATTTTAATTTAAAAAAAAGCCCGCTTCCAGGTGCCCTGGGGAGATTTTTTAGTAAACGTACAACATTTTCCAGTCAGTGATACTCACCATGTCGTGTGGACTGGCAGACGTGTGGAGGGCATTTCATCTGCCGTGAAACATTTGCAAACAAAATACTCCAACTATGTTTACATCCACATTGAGCTACTAGTGGTGAAAAGCATACCTTTATGTATATATTTATATATATGTATATACATATATATATTAACACTCTGTTCTTTAAGAGGATACAAGCTTAACAGCTGCTGTACGAGTCGTGGGTTAAGAACCACTAAGTTTGTGTATAAGCGGGGCGAGGGCTTACAAATTGCTTGCACTTTTCTTTTGACACTTTGACACACAAATGGAACAGAAGCACACATAATAAATTATTTTACTGTATTATTTTAAGTCACAAGTATGCAGTAAAGCACTCACAAGATATTATTCTTGGTTTGTTCTTTTTTTTAATTAAATCACGAGCAACGGTCCAGAGATGTTTCACGCTGCGTCTTCAATAATATATTAATATATAATAAGAAAGATGATGAATGCACAAAAGAAAATTAAAATAATATTGAAGACATCTGAATATGTTTTCTGCACATTTCTGTCAGTTTGGCATCTCACACGTGAGGCAGAGCAAATAACAAAACAAACACCTCACAACGACACAATGACAGTGAATACCAGTTAAATGAACGTAGTTTGTGGCGTTAAAAATAGGTATTTTATTTGGTCAAATGACTCTTTATTCTATTGTATCCATGTCTTTGCCACATGCGGGGACACCGTGACATTTCACCTCTCACCTCAGGGTGTCACCCCAGAAATCCCCACTTCGATGAGCGCATTGCGTCTTGTTTAAAAGCCAATCAAGTTTGATTAATGAAAACAATGACAGAGTGGATGAAGACACCAGTGGAGCAGTTGCCAGTGAAAGTGGGTGCTGCTGCTTCCTGGGTGGGCCGGCGGGGCCGCGTGACGCGACTGTCCTTACATCAGCTGCCAGCGCTGGAGATGACAGGTTAGTTCAGACCTACAGCAATGCAGGGAATCCGAATAGCTCCATCAGGACAAGTGCACTATATTTCCTCTGAGTTTGACCTGTATGTCAGCGTTTCAGCCGCCGCCTGAGATTAAGTCTGTGAGGGCAGCAGGCTTACGTTTGACCGGTGACTGTCTGGATTATTTTAGAGGTTAAAGTCAACAATTTTGCTTCACCCTTCTATGTGTTTGGTCACTTGATACGGACCTCCATGCCAGCTCACCGTCTCTGTCTGTCTTTAAAACTGCTCTGTTTCATTGAACACAGGCGTCTGTTATATTTGGATTAGCAGACACCAGCTCGCCTGGTTTGCTCTCCCATTTTGACCTCTAAGTCGTTTTCCCCTTCACTGTCAGTGACGTTATATACTTTGGACCACCAGAGTTGGATTTCTGGTATTTCACTCTGGCCTCGGGATGACATACCTACAGGATAGGAACAATCACATCGACCATGATTTTCAGTAAAAGCTCTCAGTGCTGCTCAGTCCCGCTACTGCCGAGTGCTGCAATGACAAAAGGATACACGAGAATAGTCACAGATTGTCACATAAAACTGAATATTAGGGATGGAAAAGATAACCCACCTCTAAAAGATCCATTCGCTGCTTGTTTAATTTTCAATAACAGCTGATATATGTGTGAATAGAAGTGATTCATGAGTAAGTGCCAATGCAGTCCTGATAATAACATAGCAGAGTCGCTGAGTAATTGATTTCCTCTCGTGACTCCAGTGTGTCAGTTGGCCAAAGATACATTTGTGTTGTAAAAATATTAACTCTGACACACATGCATGCACGAGCGGTTGCAGAGATGCCGCACAGGCGTCTCACACGTCTGCTCGCCATCCTCGTAATTGTGGCTGCATCAATATCATATTACCTGTTCCTTTAGCTGCCTATTGATCACGGCTGCAGCGGCTTTTTCGTGCGCTGGTTACGATGTGCTCTATTACCTGTGTTAGTGTCAGCCTCTCAGCTCGGGGTGATGGAATTGAGTGTGCATCATGTGAGAGGAGGAGGAGGAGGAGGAGGAGGAGGGGGAGGAAGAGGAGGAGGAGGATTACGGTTCGTCCTGTCCAGGCTGCACGTTCGTATCTGGGAATGTGAAGAGTCCGTGGTGCAGATGGATGCCTTATGGCACATGGAGGCTGTTATGGTGGCCTGCATAGGATGTATGGATTAGGTTTTGACCAGTATGGATTTCCAAAGGCTCGCAGTAAAAGTGATGGTTTCGTATTAAAATGTAGCATTCAATTCTAACAATTATTACTTTTTAAACCGGCCACTACAATAATGAAATCAATGCTGTGTGTGAAACGACTCCCTTGTTCACTGACTCACCGTTCACTGACTCACCGTTCACTGACAGGTGCAGTTTTGTGCCTATTTGGTGCAAATATATTATACACATTATGTATCCATTACGTATATATCGTGTTATGCGCCAAGTTCAATAATGAAGTATAAACTAGTGTATTGCACACTTTTATTTTAAAGTAATTTTATCAGAACAATATAACAGCACTCTGGAGCAACAGCAAGTTAACAAGAGTTTATAAATCAGTTTTCTTTTCCTCATGAACAGGTACCAGAGGAAACATTTGTCTTTTATCAAGGAACATAAACAGTCTGCTCAGTATTATGGGTCCCTGTTAGAGACAAGCCACTCCTTCTTTTGTCCATGTTCATATATCTATATATATATGTATATATAGACTAGCACTCGATAGCAAGCAGGAAGTGACTTTGGTTAGAGCCTGGAATAATCTCTGAAAATGATGTTTGACTAAACCGAAACTAAACTCTATAATTCTGTATTTGACATGACTTTTCCCATGCGGATGAACAATAAAAATCTTAAAGGGGACTTGCCAATATCAGATATTTAATAAAATGTCAAATATAGGGCCTGGTATTTCAATTTATCCTTGTAAAGTCTATTTGTTTTGGTTTCCAGACCAGACTTCAAGCTCTATGAAATATCTTTGCGATTAAAATGTCAGCCTTCACTGCAGAACATCCACAGCTGTACCACCACGTTACCCCTATTTAAAAAAATAGTCTGAGCTGCGCTAACAGTAACATCAGAGTTGTCATCCATATGAATGAAATGATATCAGGACGTTTGTCTTTCCAACCTCTTCTCACCTGTTGAGTGCTACTTCAAGTCATTGAGATTAACGGCAGGAATAACGGCTACGTAGTTCTGTTGTTCATTGGTTCGTCTTATTCCTCAAACCAAAAGAGTGAGTGACAAACTGCAGTGTGCGGGCTTCATGGCTGGAAAACAATGGGATATTTTGGAGGAGATGCAGAGTCTTTCTGTCTTCAGTATTGTCATATTACATCTAACTTCATTTGATTCACTTTGTGACTGATGAACACATCTGTTTGTCGTTATATTTGGTAATCTTCTATCTCAGCTTGTGTGTTTCTTACTGTGAGGGGAATGGAAAAGAAAGATGGAAAGTGGGTCTGCGTGTGTGTGTGCGTGCATGCGTGTGTGCGTGTGTGTGTGTGTGTGTGTGTGTGTGTGTGTGTGTGTGTGTGTGTGTGTGTGGCCAATGATTTCTATTTTTCTTGGGTTCTTTCATCTCATTTCTCTCCCCAGTGTTGAAGGCCTGACCTGGACACTGGACTCATTCCCTCGTCTGCATCCTTGTCTAATCGTCCTCATCCCATCTTATTGCTTTCCTTCTCGTTCTCAGTCACCCTGTTTGTGCGGTCTGAATCTGAATCTGCATCAATCTCTCTCTATCTGTCTCTCTCTGTGTCTGTTTGCCATCTCTGCAGGGAAACTGGTGTCTGTAAATCGTGGGCCGGTGTGTTTCTTGTGTGTGTGTGTGTGTGTGTGTGTGTGTGTGTGTGTGTGTGTGTGTGTGTGTGTGTGTGAGTGTGTGAGACATGCTTCTCATTGAACACTGACCATAAATCTCTGACCTCCTTGTGGCCTCTGAGTAAAGCGCTTTAATATTAAATAATGAGAAGGGGAGGTGATCTGGTCCCCTGTCGGGCCCCCGAGGGATGAGATGTGATATTGTTCCCATCTCTGGCTCAAAAGTGGGAATTAACTGTATGTGCTCTCGGCAGAGCACGGGAAGAGGACGCTGTCTCCAACGTGCTCGGGTGATCACTGGAGACAATGAAGCTTGATTTCATACCGATGGATAATATTTGTCCTGAATGAACTGATTCAGTGACTAGTTAGTGTAAGTAAACTTTATTTATACTAAATATGTTTTTTAAAAGAAAAATAAATATTGTTTGTGTAACAAGAAGCACTAATAGACCGTTTTAGACAT
Source organism: Clinocottus analis (assembly GCF_023055335.1). Classification (NCBI taxonomy): domain Eukaryota; kingdom Metazoa; phylum Chordata; class Actinopteri; order Perciformes; family Cottidae; genus Clinocottus; species Clinocottus analis. The sequence goes on along the minus strand of NW_027175920.1, from coordinate 10,774,528 downwards.
ATTACCAGCGTAGTCTCCTACTATATTGATTATTTAATACTATATTTAGGTCAAACAAAGTCGAAAATAAATAGGTTATAACTCAACCGTTAACATATGTTCGACATTAAAAAAATGGACACGTGGGTTGGACTGCCTCACACTCTGCTTCATAACGTGCAGACAAAGTTACAAATCACAGACCACCGTTCAAATGAACTGAAAGGATGAAAGGAACATCACAACAATAATAGCAACAGCACATTTTCCATTTGGGCAGAAGTTCTTTTTCAAAACTTTTCTGTCTCCCGAGCTGCTGAAAGGCGATCGGGGTCCTTGAGGACAACTCTTTCTCCTCAGCGAGAGCGAGAGGAAACTCCATCTGACCTGAGAGAGCCTCCAGAGACAGACTCCAGCGTACAAGAGGAGACCCGACTCCCCAGACATCTGTTATGTGGAACGGCATCTAATTTACCTTTTGGTGCAGAGGGAAAAACAAAAGCCGGGAAGGAGGTGCAGGAAAGTGTAAGATTGGGAATGGGAAATAGTGTGTGTGTGTGTGTGTGTGTGTGTGTGTGTGTGTGTGTGTGTTAAAGTACATTTTCACGAGTGCCTAATACGTACAATCACATCTGTCTGTGACTTGTAAATTCATGCCGCATGAATAGCAATTCAACCTTCATAAGGAAGAGATGCTTTTTGACTGGAATGAGTAATAGAGACACCATAACTGTGCAGAGAGAGGAAAGAAACTTTGGCAACGGATAATCCAATGAACAGTACATCACAGACATCACAGACATCACAGCCCACACACGGCAGCGAGCACCCGGCACCGAGGATTAATGCATTTTGCAGTGCGAACGAAGAACTCTGAGTAAACTGAAGGGAAGAAGAAGAGTGAGCCGGCGCTGTGGGGGGTCGCTCAGGGTTTTTATCTGAACTGGAAAAAGCTCACGAAATAGTAAAAGCTCCTCTGCTAAGAACATTATAATGACGTCACAGTTATTTTAGATCAAATTAAACAAAATAAATGATTGAATCAAATCTTTCTTAAAGAAATTCTAACAATTACATGAGTTTAATTATCAATTCTTTCATTAACTTTTATGAAAGTTCAGCTTTCTGCTGTTTTGTTTAGAGGTTTTAGTTTATGTGTCTAGCTTAACATGTAAAATATGTTCTTTTTATGAGGACATATTAAAGAGATTAACTGTATTATCTTCTAAGGCTCCGCTGAAATTCTGAGCTCACCGAGAACATCTTTGAATCATTTTCACCAGGCACAACATTGTGCTGTTTCAATTATTTTATTCTTTGGACGAATATTCTTGACTTTCAGCAGTGATCACTCATGAATAATTTAAAGCAGTAGTATCAAAAATAACATCATATCCCCAGTAGGACAACCAGTGGCCTCTCTCTTAAAAGGCGCCTGTTTCAGGAGTTTGACAAGCACTTTAAGGGTCAAAGGTCATCCATAGATACCCTGTGGGGTCAGCTTCATTAGGCGTTAATGACCCTCCCTGAGGGCAAGTTGTCAGCTGTGCTTTTATACCTTTTTGTTATTAACCCAGCTTCTTCGTGCGCGTATGAAAAGACGACCTGAGATCTGCTCATCCGGCCGTTTCTCCACCGTCTCCGTCTCCTTCTTTTCCCGAAACGCTAAATGACTGAACCCGACATCTTGGACCCGGAACGACACGAAACCTCATTGAACCGGCTCTGCTGAACATATGGTGGGATCAATGAGAGAGCCCATTCATTACGCAAACTGTCATCAGGAGGCCGTTCAAATGGAAAGTAGCAAGCGTGCAACACAGGAACTTGGATGTACTCCCAGTGATTTGTAATTAATGTATGTTACGTGTCTTTGTTCCTCCCTTCATCTGCTAATTAGAGAGGAAACACGGGTGCAAATCCTCTCTTCGCTGGAGGAATGCGGCTCTTGCAGCCAGAACCGAGTGTTTTCCCGTAATTTTAAGCTTGCTTGTCAAAGTACAGAAGGCCTCATATTAAACCAATCACAGGCTTTATGATTTGGCGTGGTTTCAGGCAGTTCTGACAAACAGACACCAGCAGGACCGAGAGGCTGAAGGACATCATTTTTAAGTTCAAGGCTTTGATTTCAAGCTCCTTTTTGAGCAAGTTCTTGTTCGCAGGGTACGAGCGAGGTTCACCAGTCCTCTGCCACGGAAGAACACAGTTCAATCACTTTACCGCCAGATGCCGTCCCTCTCGTGGGTGTTGAATAACTTTTTAACGAAGGGGCCACGCGGTACAGTTTGACGGAGGGGCACACATTTCTAAAAAGATTCATACGTGAGATTAATACTTCAATTGAAATCGCTGGTTTTTTAATTTACTTTTTAACTGGAAATGTTAACATTGACTGTACATGTGTTCTGGTCCAGCCCCATTGAAGTAATCCATCCATCATACTAACACACCAATGGCCCATCACCTCTTAACTCTGGGACAATGTGTTTTCTACAACGGAGAAGCATGTTCTGATGCCAAGAGTCCTTCATTTTGACATAGACATAATAATTATCTCACAATTGTTTCCGCCTGTGGCCAGTCCTGAACATTCAGTGTCCCCTTGTATGAAAGATCCTTTAGTAACCTAAAAAAAAGGAACTGGATACTTAGTGTGAGAGAAGATGAGTTACATGTTAATAAAACATCTTTTGTGGTGAGAAGGTGTCAGACTCATCTGGCTGCCAGCAGACTCTCCCTCTTCTTCACACTTCCATACTTTGAGCTCAAATGGCAGCAGATGACTCGTCGATCGAATGAGCAGCAGGAAACACTCCACCCGTAAAGAAATCCCTCTTGGGAGGCAGTTGTTTCATTAAATCTCCGCTTCCTTTCCATGTATGTTTCATTAAGATTTTCACTTCGGATTGATGTATTATTTTGTAGCCAATTGAAATCCCACCACAGTCACACTCAGCTGCAATCTGGCAACACGTAAGGGATCACACATAATAATGTCAATGAAAGGGTTTCTCCCTGAACCATTTCCTCAATAATGAGCAATTTAGCTCTGTCATTCACAGTAAATGAGTCCATTACACATGCAGGGACGGTAGCAGATTGTAATCGCTCTCTCAGTCTGAGAATAACCCTGTGCACATGAGGGTCAAATGACCACATGAACCTGGTGGTGGAATGCTCTTTGAACTCTGACCTCTGGCCACACCAGAGGGTTCATCCTGACCTCCACAGAGAAGAGCAAGCGGTGGAGCGAAGCGGCGACCAGTTGCTCGAGTCGCTTCAGGAGTGAGAGGAGATGTTGTTTGGGTCATTAAAGGGGAATGTGGAGGCTCAACAAAACAAGCTTGTTTTCAGATTGGTTACTTAAAACACGTACGGGCATTTTAGTGCTTATTCAGTGGGATTTTAGAGTACAACGCTGGCATGGTTTGGTCAACCTATTGTCGAGCGTGAAGTCCTCCAGCAAAATTTTCTGGACTTGGAGTTGCAAATTTTTAAAAAACACAGCTGCCACTCTAATTATTCAGTGCTTTATCTTAATTAAAACTCATCACATCGATCTGTCGGTCCACTTTTGTCCCAACTGAAATATCTAAAACACTATTAAATTTCTTACCATGAAATTTGGTACAGATATCAATAGTTCTCACATGATGTATCTTTCTGGCTTTGATGATTAGTATTTTCAAATAACATGTCACCAAATAAAATAGGGCTTGATTTGCAGCATGCAGCAGCCACTGAGGTACGCTGTGTGTGATGTGCTGTGGTTTCTACAAACCTTTCCTCCAGCTGCCAGACTGAACCCATGCAGTGCCCTGCAAGCAGGCTGGCAGACTGGCGGGCCGTCCTCAAGCAGCCATTCCTCTCACTTGACCCCCCCCCTCAACAGGGGTCACTGATCACTTTCATGAGGAGTGTGAAGATCTGAAGGGCTGGCATTCGCCCATCCATCCCCATATCCGGGTTTGGTCTAATCCATGCGTGTTTGGATCCTTTGCACCCTCAGTGGAGCCCGACGCCCACACGGGCCATTGACAGGGAGGTCATTGTGTGAGGGACAGAGAAATGCATCAGGAATGGAGCCAGGGCTTTCTGGATAAAGGTCCGCTCTGCAGACCTGCAGCTGAACCATCCTGTTTGCATATCAATACCTTCGGGCCTGAATAACTTCAGTCAGCTGATGAATGAGAGATTTGCTGCTATCTCAAGTCTCAGGGCTCTTTGGTGCAGAGAGCGACATAAAGGAAACTTTTCACCCGCGGGTAACTCAACGACGTAGCGGCCGGGTCCCTTTATGCATCGCTCACGCATGAATGGGGTTGTGTGACTTGAAGATATTCTATAACTGCAGAGGATGCAGAGTGGAAAATGAACACCATCCACCTGTCAAACACTAGCAGGTTTTTAGTGAAAAGGTAACTGATCGTCACCAAAAGTCTCTTCTGAGAAAAGCTGCTGAGTTTTCAAATAAAAAGCTACTTTTTTTTGACCTGAAGCTATGTTGATGTAGGTTTTATAATCCTGTTTTCAGATTTTTTGCTCTTTGCAGGAACAAAAAATAAAATAAGAAAGCAAAATTATTAATTTGGAGCCGAGTTTATGGACATTTGGCAAATGCAAGTCAATTATTCACCCTCCCCTGAGCTCTGTTTTAGGTGTCTATACTGAAATAGATATCTGGAAATATCTGGCTCTTTTTCTTCCATTACGTTATAGTTGCTAGCCTGCTGTTTGGTGCTGGACAGGTAGTGTGCAGTGCGTTCATCAGTGTGTTTTTTCCATATGTGCGTGCCGCAGCCAAAAACAGTGAAAGCAATAAATCAGTCCATCGTAACTGCCAACAAGCTGAAACTTGCTATAAAGTTCTGTGGTGCTGAACTGCAGAGTTGGATGATAATTATGAAACAAAAAACAAAGGGACAACTGATACCACCGCGGATTTGTAATGAAATAAAATATCAACATAAACAACCACAGATAGATAGTAGACATATGGAGCAGAAACCACCAGACTGTGCGGCCCTGGAAAGACTGCAGTCATTCCCTGGTCCAGGAGCCGTGCTCCCTTGTGTATGTGTGTTTCGGTCCTGCATTGATCACAGATGTATGGAAGATATATCAGATGTTAAATAATATTTTACAAATGTATGATAGCGACCCATGTTCGACCCTGAGTTAAATCAAAGTGACAGTGGGACATCGTATAAGCACACATCCCGGCCGGCTATAAACTAAACAGGCAGTTATTGATCTGGACCATCTCCCTTCAGAGGAGGTCTCAGAGGTTGAGAATGCAATATTAATGGATCGGTCAAGAGGTGGGGGGGGGGAGTTGTTGTAGGCATGTGTGTGCGTGCGTGTGCGTGCGTGTGTGTGCGAGCATGCATCCACCCTCATAGCTCATGCACGGCAACTCCATTAACCAGCGTGCCGGTGGCGGGTGAGCAGTTTATGGCGGCCAGGCTCACAGGTCAAGGGGGACTAAAGAGGTCAAAGATTGCCCATTCCCTGAAGGTCTCCAATCACCCCAGTGAATTGATTGCTTACACATCGGAAAAGCCACTGTCCTGTGTTAACGTCAAATTTAGACCCCTGCAGTCATATCACCCCTCCTTCCCTCTCTAACCACCAACTTCTGCAACTGGGAAGCGTTTGCCAGAGAATGACCACTCGCTTATGCTTTCAGGAATATCTCCACCCATTTGGGAACTAAGCGTATTTGTTTTCTTGTCAATACGACCAGATGAGGTCGTAATTTTATGTTCAATAAGGCTACAGCCAGCTAGCCTGTTAGCTTCGCTCAGCATACAGACTGAAAAGCAGGGGGGAGCTAGCATAGCGCTGTCTGAGGGTAACAAAATGTGGTCTAAACAAACAAGATTTAACATGTTCATTAGTGAGCTTTCGAGGTTTATAGGTAATTTGTTGCAAAGCAAGCAGTCTGCTTTCAGTCTAAGCTAAGCTAAGCGGCTGTTGGCTGTATTCAATACAATTTCTATGTTCTATTTATTTTGTGTAGTCCAAAATCACAAATTTGCCTCAAAGGGCTTTACAATCTGGACACATACGACATTTTCTGTTCCAGGACTCACATCGGTTCAGGAAAAACTACGCCCAAAAAAACATTTAAGGGGGAGAGTTAGCTCATTATATTTAGCGTACAGACTGAAGCGTCAATATTCTCATCTGCCTCCAGCAAGAAAGGAAGTGTATTTCTTAAAAATGTCAAATTATTACCTGGACCATGGTGCCAAGGTTTGCAATCAATTTTCCAACATGGCTTCCGGTTGAGCGTTGACAACAGCTTTGTCAACTGTGGATCGCCGTCTTGCGGGTTTAATTGCTTTACTGGCACTCTGATTTCATACGCTGATTGTGTTATGGTACAGGGAATATTAAACCTAAAGGCAGAGTTGAGCAAGAAGCAGGATTAGGCAAATTTGTGTGATTTATTAAAAAGATTCTGCAGATGGCAAGAGTCCAAATAGGCAGAGGGTACAGCTGGCAAAGAGGCGCCAGGAAAACAGGAAGCAGAACATCACATCACAACGAGGAAGAACGAACAAAGAACAAAGGAACTGTGCTGGTACACGTAGTAAATGACTGATGGGGAACATTTGGGACAGGTGAGCAAGAGGTCACGCGACTGCGCCGCTAAGGAGAGACAGGTGAAACTAATCAGGGCGAAGGCAGACCGTCAAAACCGGCGGGAAAACACACAAAGGAAGAAAGTGAAGTGATCTGAAATGAGAGGAGAGTAACAGAACAAAACACTAAACATGGTTAATGTCAGAAACAGAAGGAAAGGTTTTTAAAAACTCAATTCACTTTGACTTTTCGGTGGTTGGCAGACTTTGTTTCCTTTGGACAGAGATTTCCACACTTGGTATTATAAATAAGCAAAGTCGAAATATTAAACAACCTAAAGCATTTTCATACGCTGCTTTCCTACTTCATCATCCCGTCACAAAAAAATCACAAAACAGTGATTAATTGCGATTTTTTTTTTTTTTTCTTCTAAACATCCAGTTTCTCTTCAAGGGAGAAGAAAAAAAATCATCTGCTAAACAGATGTACTTTAGATTCCCGGCAGCAGCAACATCGGTTTGTTTGGGATAAATAGAAAGACCATGAACGGAGTGCTTCAAAGCAAAAATGAGCCCAAAACACATTTTTGAATAAAAGTTTTAGTCAGAACTTCCTGCAGAATGTCATATACAAAAGTCTCACAGAAAACATTTCAACAATAGTTTGTCATATTATAAATTAAGCTTTTAGAAATATAGAGTTGCATGTAAGTACCGTTTGCGGAGGTGAGTGTTGATTAAATGAAATAGAAAACAACCACAGATTCACGTGTTGTCTGCGGAGAACCTCTTATACAAGCGCTGTATTGGCGACATAAATAACAGCAAATATACAGCACATAGTGGCTCTGTTTTACATCACTGGGGCATTTTGGTACCAGGTATCCTTTTGCGTATGCGATATCTTTATTTTTTAATCAAGGCAGTCCAGAAGGCTTCCTTTAACTTCATACACAGAATAAGCGGGAAAGAGGCAGACACAACAATGCTAATCGGATATAAATGATTCTGAAGTAATATCTCAACAATACACATTTATTTTGATTGTGCCATTGTGCATAATTCAAAACCCTTTGTTTCTTTCCCTCCTGTAAATGTTCTTCGGCAGAGCTCCCGTGTTCCAATAGTCCAATATGTCATTTGGTTTGTCGCCAATCTGTCAAGGCTTGTTACTCTTTTGCCATTTGGTTTAACTTCAGGCTCATATCTCTGCAGCGTTGGCGTCTTTCTGGATTTTTCAAAACGAAAGCTCTGCTGTTAAGTGTTTTGGACATCAATGAAAGCTCAGCATTCTCCTGGCACTCAGGGGACTAAGTGTAAGTATGCTTCACTCTGGTTCACCCTTGTCACTTTGCAGCAGCAACCAGCCCTTCTCTAAAGAGTTCCTTTAGCATTGCCCGCTAACAAACTTTGACGGTATGGCTGCTGCAAATCTGGAGGAAGGAAGGGGTTTTCATAGCTTAAGAAATGCATGAAAGGTATATTTTGCACAGTAAAAGCTTTGGTAATACACAATGTCTTCAAGATATCCCTGTCTGGTTTTGGTAGCTGGCTGACCAAGAATGCTGGGAACAGTTTCTAAAGAGCTCTGGCGAGTAGCCGTTCACTCCCAGCCAAAATTGTGGCCGGTCATTTGGTAAAACTTGAGATTGAAGGGTCTGTAGAAGTCTCTGAGCCGATGCAGGACGTCTGAGGGGATCTGGGGATGGGGTCGGCCTTTGGACTTCCCCAGGCACCGCGGCCTGCTGCTCCCCTCGGGCTTCTTTAGGCAAGGGAAACCTTTGGTCTGGTTGAAGTAGAAGTGCTTGTCGGTCACCACGCGCTTGAGCCCCAAGAAGTCCTGAACCCGGCCCATCTCGCCCGCCGGGTCCGTCACGAGGCGCTCGCCGCTGACAAAGAGGAGGCGGGAGAGCGGGAAGAAGCGCAGCCAGTTCTCCAGGTGCTTGGCGTAGATGCCGATTCGCACGGCACTCCAGGATGTGTCGATGAGGCCCGTGGTGGCGTTGCGGAAAGCCAGGTTCTGGAAGGACGGCAGCCCGGGAGATTTGGACAGAGTCTGGGTGTAATCAGAAACAGCCCGGGTCACGGGGTCACGCACCACCACGATGAGTTTGGTGTGGCGGCTCATGGAGAAGACGCGGCGAGGAGCTTCCTTCGTGATGAAGTAACTGGGGGTCTTCTCCATGGTGATCTGACCCTCCAGAGTACGAGGCATCAGGCTCCTGCACGACAGAAAACAAAACAAAAAGACATTATTGCCATTATTAAACAAATATTCCGTGAGAGAATACTTGAGAAAATGCCAACACACTGTAACTTCTATATTACAAAAATAACATCTAGTTATTGGAAGAAATTATTACATTCCCTTGATTTTCTCATTATTCGCATAGCATTCTTTAGACGATGCCTCACTTGCCTTGAAGGCTTTTTGATTTTGCTTTGTAATTAGTGTGCTAAATCTGTGATTAGAGGGAGATAAACATGACATTAGCTGCTGGCATTGATGGAGTGACCGTGTCAGCACAGTAAGAGGGAGTCTGTAAGCGGCTACTGTCGGAAAACCGCAAGGCTATATTAACCTCAGGAAAGTAATTTCCTCTCCTCCGCTGCCTCCTGCAAAACGGGCTGGGCTCCCCCTGCATGGTCCTTAAAGCTGTGAGAGCGTCCCACAGGACTCAAATAATAGCCACATTACTGTCATACCACTGGCATTTGTAGCCCTACAGCCGGGTTGGGAAAGTTACTCTCAATGCTTTTTCACTTTGATTCCTTGTTTGTACAACAAGCTAATCTGTACTACATACAGTGCTGGACAAGTTGTTTAAGTTTTTGTGTAAACTCTTATTACATTTTACAAATCAAAAAGTAATTTATGCTACTTTGATAAGTAGCAAAAGTGATTAAAGTTAGTTACAGTGGTGACTTCCAGATCTCATGGATTTATTTGGTGAGAAATGAGCACAAAAGCTACGACGATGAGACCAACGTCGTTATAGACTGAGATGATCCTTTAATTTATTGAATATTTTGGCTGCAGTAAAAATAAGAGGCAAAAGTCCATATTGTCTCCTGGCCATGTGTTCACATTCAATCCTGGTTGTTGCATTTGGCCCTCAGATTATTATTATAATCAGTGGTAAAGGTATTCTAGTCCCACTTTGGCTCTGAGAGGACTGGGCTGCCCTCTTCCTCTTGATCTTTACTCCTACTTAGATGACTCAGAGGCTGAGAAGACGTAGTAGGGCCTTAACAATTCCAACAAACCCTGACCAGAGCCTGCATTTGACTGAGAGTCATCACAACGTGCCAGAGCAGATTGTGTATGAAACGAGGAAAATGGGAGGGAAAGAAAAACACGTTTGTCTCGTGTCCTTTATTTCATTCAACTGCTACTGTAACAATATAATGAAATCTAATGACCTCCGTGGTGAAATAAAATAAAAAATACATCCTGTCAATTGTCTTCTCGTTAAAATAAAAATAATACTTGTGTTGAATTCAAAGAGGAGATTAAAAATCTCAGCTAGTGTTCTGTAAATTTAAGCAATGAGGAATGTCAGCGTTGCATCTGCGTAAGATCCCTCGGCTAATTTCCGTGCTTCCCCTCTCGCTGCTCAGCGGGCATGTGGTGACGGTTGGGTCGGATCCTTCGTGGTTGGTCTGTAAATGAAGGACTTAAAGGGGCTCTGAGCTCTGCTGTGTGGCGATGGAGCCGACTCCATTCCTCTCGCTCTCCGATCCAACACACATAGTCAGCTCTGAGTCTCCCAGCACGTCCTCTGGCATGAAAACCATGAGGGGTAACAACAGATACACGACTTATGGTGTTCATAAAAAAAACCCCAGAGATGCGTTCCAGGGCTGGGGGCTAAACACAAATCAAGAGAAATATAGCAAATACCAAAAAGGGAGAAAAGTTTGGGAAAACAATCCTGTTTCTCTGGCTTGCCTCAGCATTCGGATGTTTTACGATGAGCCTTTGAGGCCAAAGCATAAGCTGCAACCTATCGCTCTGAAGCCAAGTTTCTGAGGCTTAGTTCTCGTCACCACATGACGCGAGTGGCAGAAAAGGTTTTCTGGATATAAATCTAATTTTCCATTCGGATCCAAGGGCAGTTGAACCTCAAAATTCCCCCTTTGATACGGTGACTCTAATTTGTCATTGATCTTTAAGGTTATTTTGTGGTAATTGCATGCTGCTCTGGTTCATCTGTGTGATTCCTATATTTCCAGACCACCTGTGAGAGAACATCGGGAACATCAAGGAATGCGAAGAAAAATACACGACAGAACAACAACCTGAGCCCAGATAGTTTCTATATTTACGTTTCCTTTCTGTGGTCGCTCACAAGCCGACCCGTCTGAAAGCAGAAATAAGTGAGGTGCTAGTGTGTTTGCGCTGTTTGGTGTTTTGCGAGTGTGTCTACAGCACTAAATGGATGTTTGATTTCATCCAATCAGTCTAATGGAAGCCATGCTCCATTCGAGGCGGACTGGGGCTCCCATTGACATCATGTTTACATTTTGAACCGCCAGCTTGTAATCACAGAACAGCCCGGCTACAACAGAAAGCCCAGGAGGAGGCCACAGTGTAGAAATGAGGGGTTAACGGATGGATAAAAGAGGAAGAAGAGAAAAGGAAAACCCTGGGCAAGTGTAAAAGGAAAGAGCGAATGAGGGAAAAAGCACTGACGAAGAGGAAAAAAAACAGCAGCAACGCAATCCTCTCGTTCATCTGACGTCACTGCCCTGAAACGTCTAATCTCTTCGATGAATTCATGGTGTTTTATTTTACTAGCTCCCGTATGGTTTGGAAACCTCGCGATCTGATGTTTTCATCACACCTTTACCGTTGGCATCTGTGGCAGGAATGCATTCGGCTTTGAAAGTGCGCAGATGTGCGTTTATCTGTACCAGTGTGTCTGGACGCTTTCACATGCTCACACTTAGCTGTGCTCTTTGTGGGTGGGCTGCGCTTTATTAGGGCCTGTTTAAAGCACCGCAGGCTAATAGGCTACTGTTTATGACCAGAATACGAGGATACACGAGCGAGCTGTGTATACGGACGGGTTCCCAACAGAGGCAACAGGGGACGAGCACGGTGGACCTCACGTGTGGACGGACCGTTTGAAAAGCACTTTTCCATTCTTGCCTTATAAGCCCAGTTTAGAGAACTACATATTTGGTCGAAAATGAGTTAATAGCAGAATTGTTTGACATTTTTATTGCGAAAAAATAAGTATCGTGCCAACGATATGTACAATTTCCAAACACTATGCAGAATTTGCAGAAGAAAAAAGGCCAAGCCGCACTCATGATAAACTGCTGCCACAGAGAGACAGCTTTAAAGCTATCAAGCGGATTAGCCACAGCTAGCGTTAGCTGAAGGTATAATTATTTTCTTTGCCTTCAACTAGCTGTTAGCATGTCTGTACAAATAATAACTTAAAGAACTAACGTCTCGGTATATCTCAATGATGCAGTCACTAAATCCAATCTTGAACGAGAACTCAACCTTTTTTTTTTTTTTTACCACGCAAACAAAGTTGGATAAGAAATGCTGGAGAGCTGAATCATGACGACGTGTTTGCCCCCTTAAGTGCTACTAAAAGTTTATTTTACTTCCAAATTAAAAAGGCACCTGCAGGTAGTGCAAACACGGTGGCTTCTCAAGTAGGAAGCACACACTCTATCAGCTCTGTTTGTGCACCACCCATCTCTCTCTCTCTCTCTGCGCTCTCCACTATGACACTCACTCACATACACGTAAACACATAGAGCCACATCTGGGAGCAATGAAGTCCTTAGATTGAGTGTGTGTGTGTGTGTGTGTGTGTGTGTGTGTGTGTGTGTGTGTGTGTGTGTGTGTGTGTGTAGCGGAGATGAGGGAAGTGTTTCTGGGTTCGGAAGTTTCCCTCCGGTGCCGGGGTTCGGAGCTCCGTAAGCTGTGATCCATTCGGGGTCTCTGCTGGGCCGGGGGCCAGACCCCCGGACCCTCTTAATCCCCACCAGCCTGAACTGTGCGGAAATGGACTCTTCCAGCCTGAAGGTCAGAGGCAGATGGTTGTGATTCAGAGGGCGAGACCACCAGGGATCATGTAATGCAACATGTCATCATGTGCGGATTTCTCTCTGGTACACGCGATGTTACCCCATCTTCTCCTTCATCCATCCCTCCATTTCTCCTCCACTTACTTCATCCCCCCCCCAACCTCCCTCCTCCCATCTTGTTTTTACATCTTCAAAGCCTCCACTCGGCCTCTCCTGTACCCTTCAAAGTGAGATTGTTATGAATACATTTGACACGTGTGAAGGAATTTAAAAACCCATCGACATCCTCAACCACTACAGAAGGACACATGAAGACAGATACAGTCGGCCTGTGTGTGTTCAAAGATCTGTAAAAGCTGCTGCGTGGAGGGAGGTTTGTCATTACTCACAGCAAATACAGGGTGAGGAGCTTCTGAGGGCTGATTAGAAGTCAGCGAGGGCTGGAAGCAACTCAATAAAAGGGGAAGTAAAGTAGTACTTCTCTGTGTGTGTGTGTGTGTGTGTGTGTGTGTGTGTGTGTGTGTGTGTGTGTGTGTGTGTGTGTGTGTGTTGGAGTTTGGCCATAACATTAGGATGCTTCTGGCTGAAATTAAGCTTTTTGTTCAATGTATCCATTGCCATGTAGAAATAGAGGAAGAAATCATGTTCTAATTTTTTTTATGTATTCTGATTGTGAGGCTGCCAAAAGGCAGACGTAATTAATAATAAGTATGTGCGTTGCATCTGGATTTCATTGCCGAGTTTTTGTGTCTAAATACAGTTTCAGAGGATTTTCTTATAAATTAGAAAATTCTGGTGAAAACGGTCTTGAAACGATCTTTTTTCGGGGTTTCTGCACAGTTAACAGCATTACATTATCAAATGAGACTTTTTAAAGACCTTTTTAAATACCACGAATAAAGCCATTTATTACATTTTATAAATGAATAACAGAAAATCGGTAGAGACAATAAAGCTCACAATAATGTATTACGTATGACATTATTGACATAAGTCTCATTTATTGTTAGTAATTCCAAGTACTAACAAGTACTAAAAATATCTATAACAATATAAACAATCTTTTAATGTGACCTGGACCCACATAAGCAGCAGAAAATTGCTGGATTGATAAGAAACGTATAACTAATGTTACAGTCTATAGCAGGCTAGCATGGCCATATTATCAGATACCATGCACTCTGAATATTGGCACAAGATATTATCCATCAGCCCCTGATACTATATCAGTATTACATAAACCCACATTGCCCACACCTCATGGTACTGTATCTCACTTCAGCATGTGTGTGGCGGACCATTACACACGCCGAAGGTTACCGTCTGGCTCAAGCACCGGGGTGGTGAGGAGTATTTTTACCCAGGAGGTTCGCGTCGACGGGGTAGGTCGGTAGGAAAGAGCTGAAGAATGTGTCTAGCTGAGGGGAAAAATAAAGGCGTAACACTTAACAGAGACATCAGAGGGTCTGCAGAGAGCGGGCAGTGAGTGAGAAGTGGTCGGTCAGAGTTTCCTCTGAGAAACCAGGGCGGCCCTAATGACAGAGGAAGGTGTGTGCGTGTGTGTGTGTGTGTGTGTGTGTGTGCGCGTGCGTGAATTTCTAGTAATTCTACACCATTCAGCATTAGCTTGCAAACTGTTTGAACAATCTGTTAATTGCTGACAAATGTAATGTGTAATGTAATGTTCTTGGCAGAGATGAAGAGTTGAGTAATAAATCGATTTTATTAATTCATTTAAATCGGTTTCAGAAGGAGTTTAAAACTGAAGATCTATTTTTCGTATTACCCGGCCCTAGTTAGATGAGAAGATTAATACTCTCGCGTCTGACTGTGTGTGAAATGTGTAGGCTAGCTGTTGTTAGTCTTTACGCTAAGCTACGCTAACTGGTTGCTGGCTTATATTTACCGTAGAGACTTCACAGTGGGATCAGGCCTCTCATCTAACTCTAACGCCATGGCAGGAATAAGCTCATTTCATAACCAAATATAAATTATGATTAAGTTATCTCTGGGAGGTAAATGGGAAAAATATCACAGCAATGACCAACGAGTATCAAAGTGCTTAATACATAAAAAAAAAGACCTCAGTAAGAAAAAGAAGAGAGAATGAAGAACAGGAAGAGGGGATGCAGTGATAATATCTTTCTGATAGCGTAACAACAATGTTGGAACATGGAAATAAGCCATGTGTGTGCTCTGATTGCTCCAACCCCTCCTGACTTATCAAATGGGAAAATCTGCAGCCGTGTTCCTGCCGGCCCTCAGTGGCCTACTTGTGTGGCTTTATCGCCGAGCTGCCGGGGGCCCCGGGGCCCCACCCTGCCTTCATCCGATCCCCTGAACACAGGATGGGCAGATAGAAAGGTTAGATCCTGATCCCAATGACGACATGATGTCTTTTACAGAGTTACATAATTGTGCTGCTCATAAGATGAATGTATGTGCAGTTGGCTGGTCATTTACTGGAAATATATAATTCATCAGAAAGAGGTCTTTGGAAAGAAATTAGTCAGTTACTCAATTAGTTTATTGATAGAAACTTTTATGGGAAATATTTTGACTGATTTTGGGAATTTAAATGTATTAACTTAAGTTCTGAGAATATAATTCCTTTTTTTGTTATTCTACAATTTACATCTTGATACAATGATAAAAAATCATCAAATATTTGAGAAGATAATATAAAAAATATTGTTATGCTATTGAGAGGAATTTTACCTAATCACATCAGCTGACTGCACAATTGTTCTTATATTTGGATACATGCAATTCATTTGGGATAGTTTGTAACAACATATACAGAGATGAAAAGTGAGAATATTATGTATGTATGTAGTTTTGCAAGAGCATTATTCCCAAACGGTAACCTAGGAGGCTGGAAAAGTTAAACCAGTGTGAATGATTCAAAATCTGTCGTTCATGAAATGTCCACTTGAGGCTAAAGTTCCAGATGCGAGTCATATTTCACAGCAGAAATAAACATGTCTACAGCCTGGTGCAAACAATGATTTTAGTCTCTGGTTTATGACAACAGAGGGCATGAAGTTGTATATTACTCACCATTTTAAATGATATTAAGGCCTAAAGTTATGTATAATTGAGGCTGTGGCCCTTTGAGTGACAGATGGGTGAAGTCACAGTTGCTTCATGTCTTATTTCAGTCACTCCACTCAACCTTTAACCGCTCAGCTTTATTTGTGCTGTTGGTGCCTTTTCGGGATTTTTTCATGCAAAAATCAAATGAATCGGTTAATTTGAATTTGAAGTTATACGCTCCCTTTTTCCCGGGGACAGAAATCTTAACATAAGTCACAACAAGGCCACAGGGTTAACGGGAGCCGGCTAGCAACATCCTAGCTTGTTAGCATTAGCTAGCTTGTTATCTTTGAACTAGTTGTTTAACGCTCCACATCTTTGCCCATTTGAAGGAGAGACTACATCCATGACGTTTTCCCCTCTCTGGTTATTCCATGGGTTTCAAATCACATTGCAACTATTTCCATATATCAAATCATCAAACATATTACATTGTTATTCATGTTGGAGCAAGTCACCAGATTTAGTTTGACATATCGTTAGACCGGCCCTGTTAAAGATTAAACATGGGTCAACATGTCCTTTCATGTTCACCCTTCACTTTGAGTCTGCACAGACGACAGAAAACAACCACGTGTTCACTAATTAAACAGCTTTTCTAAATGAGGACACACACACAGTGTGATCACACTGTAATCGACTCAATATGGACGTCTCCTCGTCTGGCAACTCCCCAGGTCCCCACCAAATAGTCCACTCGATCCCGTATGATGCTAAAAACCCACTTCCGAGCAGTTTCAGCCTGCCACTCCTTGTGGTTTCTCAGCTCATTGTTAGCAGTGTCTTAAGCTGAAAACCGGAAATCACCGCTGGCAGAGGCACGGGTTTTTCAACTGGAAACAGTCCATTCAGCGGTCTGCTATTAGTGTCATCTATCAGGCTCATGAGTGGACTCAGCAGGCCTTGGCTACGTTTGCACACATCAAACACGCGGGCCGAAGTAGAGTTTGGATGGACATGAAGCGGGAGCTGGTGTCGGTTTCCAGATTTCCTCCAATCGCAGCGTCTCGTTTGATGGTTTGCTTGTCCTCAAATTCAGCTCCAGCTCTCTTTGCCAGAGTCTCAGGCATAATTAATCTCATTTCCTCTTTAAAGCCGGCACTGCCATCACCGACTATTAACCAGTTGAAGTTGGTTAAGTCAAACCGATGGGGCTTTTCGAGGAAGGTTTAGTAGCGGACAAAGAAAGGTGTGTTTCTCTGTGGGATTCTCAGGGTGGCTGCAGCTTCTCACGACCCCTCACACACCATGCAGTCAGACATTAAACAGAGATAGACACCATGAGAGGACCACACACACACACACACACACACACACACACACACACACACACACACACACACACACACACACACAGTCAATAATTACCTGCCTCTCCAGACGGGCCAGTGATGGTTAACTGGGTACGGGGTTTAAGTATCTGTCTGCCCATCAAAACCAAACAGCAGCAACTGTATGAATGTAACTGTCAGGATCTCTTTCCATGACTAAAGTCATTTATATTTTATTTAAACAGCATATTCATATACTATAAATTATCTCAGGGAATATTCCATATGGAGCAGGTCTACATGGTCCTCACTCTTTATAATGTTATCTATGTCATAAAATGATAGACTTTGATTAAAAAAAGAGCAGAGGAATTAAAGAGTGACTCCCTGAAATGATCATCTTGATACTTCATATAGTGGAGCTGAACGTATTTAACTTTTTTAGAACGAAGATGACTTCACAGTTTTTGTGGACTTTTGTTTTATTTCCGTGTTATTACATTTTAAACTTGGACGTCTTGGGCTTTTTGCATGTTGGTTGAACAAAACAAGCGAGTGATGACCTCATATTGGGCATTTTTTCACTATTTCCAAACATTCTCTAAAACCATTTCATTCAACTTAACAAATGTTCTGCACCATACTTCTAACCAATGTGTTTAAATTGGGGTACAAAGTCTGTATCAAACCTCTTTCGTGATGATGATGTGTTGAAGTGAAAAGTAGAAGCTTTTTAACTGCCTGTAAATCAACATTACAACACAAAATCCACAGTCCTCTTTCTGCACTGTTCCTGTTCCTCTACTGGAGCGAGGAAGTGTCTCTGTTCAAACCCAGAGAGCTCATTTTAGCATCGATTGCATTGAGAAGATGTTGGCCAGTATGGGGGACTGATGACTCTTACTTGGCAAACACTTCTGATTCTGATATGAGCATGTGAGTATTGATTTGAGATGGACTGAAAATTATGTGAATGTCCCCTTCAAGTACTCTCGTGTTCTTTAATCATGTTTTATTATTGCAAGTAAACATTTGAAAAGCGGCATTTTCTATTCGTCTTTCACTAAGTAAGTGCTTTTTTTTTCTAAAAATGTCTCTCATCTTCACTCACTTCCTAAACGCACGCTAATCTAAAACAAAAGGCTGCCACAAAGCAAAGAGAGGAGGAAAAAAAAGAAGAGCTCGAGAGGAAGTTAAAGCAAATGACGTAGAGAGGAGAAGCAGAAGGAAGCAGAGAGATTATTTTGTTGCGGTCCATTAAACATTTTGGCTTGTCCGTCATGCTGAAGATCTCTGTCTGTTTCACAAGAAAAAGCAGACTTTGATGAGTGAGTCAAAGCAGCGGCATGCGCTGAGTCTGTTACTTAAAGCGCACGCAGCAATTAAAACCCAGACGATTGAAATTAAAATCAGTCACAGTGGTGAACGACGCGAACCTCTGTGATTGAGGTGTTGTGAAGTTCAGAGTTTCTCTCTCTGTGCGTCTCCTTCGTTATTTCGGATTGGACGAGACGCGGCACGCCGGCAGTCGAAAGGTCGTCCGATGATAAGCTGTCAGAATATTGATGACTGAGTTCTGACTTTTTCTTTTTTTTACAAGTAAAAATCCATACCTGTCCAACACCAATTCATCAAGTCACGTTTGATTATATCCTTGTACTTTTTGAAACTGCATTTACATATTCATTCTGACAGAAAAACATTTACATGTAAATAGCAGCACGTGTCATGTCATGTTTATTATCTCTGACAGACGTGCCGGATGGTGCCGCTCATGTTTATGCATTAACAGACTACTTTTTCCTCCCTGCTGATGCGGCTTCAAATACTCGCAGAGCATTCAACCCTGTCTGTGGCACAAAGCCTTCTTTCTTCCAGCAAGATCTATACATTTCCTTTTTTTTTTTTTTTTTATAAATTCTTGCTTGAAAGCCGTTTTCTCCTCCCCAAAAAAAAAACAAAAAAAAAAACCCCTCTTTGTCAGTCTGCAAAAAGAAATCTGCAACATGCAGCTCACAAGAATGCGATCAGAGAGGAATTCAACCGGAGCATCCCCCGTGAACGGGAGAAAAGTCTGACAGGAAATAAAACCAGGACATTCCTGTCTAGGTAGCTGAATCGTGCGACGCGCTTCCTGAGAGAGAGGAGACTACAAGACAAAGATGTGAGTCGATAAGGAAAGAGATTTAGAGAGGGAGAGAGGGAGAGAGGGAACATCACCCGGGAGGACTCGTCCACTGGCTTTACATTACACAGTGTGAGTGACCTGAACAAGCCAATAAATCCACTCCCCGGCAACACTCACACTGTGGGGTGTAAATGTCAGCAGTGGCCGGCATTAACAGCTCCTTGTCAACAAGATTGAATATTCAGAAGTTAATTCATTTCTGCTGCAACAGCGCGATAAAGGCAGAGGGAGCCAGATCAATAGAGAGAACCTATTTTAGGTGATCGATATCGGGAGATGACATTTATATCTCCTGGAGGTTTACGGCCCGCAAGAAAAAAGGTGGAGAAACGGGGGCGGAGGGAGGGGGAGACGGCGGACTCGCGGGTCGGGCCGGAGCGCCGCGGACGGACCCGAGCTCACGCACACATGCTCACACTCACTTTGCACACCATGGCTGTCTAAACCCTCGTTCTCCTCCACCAAACCACAGAATCGTTTCCAGTTGATGGCGAAGCCAAGGCTTTTCCACATATAAGCAGTTTTTTTTTTTTTTCTCTCTCCAACAATTTGCCAAATGCTTCCTTTAAGGATGTCCATGTGTTTTACTTGGTCACCGGCTGAAGACGGGGGCCAAGGCTTCCTCTCCCGAGCTCAAAGACTCAGACAGAGCTTTGACATGAGGAGCTCTGTCGGAGAATACATGTTTGAGTGATACTTTCCAGCGCAGCTTCACGTGATATTGTTGGCTTCACATACAACACTTGATAGATGTGATTCACTGGGTACTTAACATGTAATTAAACTAAATGAATAATATTTATACAACTACATATGATATCTGGAAGTATGGAAGAGGCCGGAGGACATAAAGGGAGGGAAGAAGTCTGAAGGCACGGGGAAGTCAGATGTCTCGACGACTTGGGGAGAGATCAATGTGGAGATGTGTCAATCAACTCGAGGGCTTTGACGCTTCAATGCAAACACACGTTGCTTTAGAGAATATTGCTGAGACGATTCTGTCGATCTTTGCAGAAGACAGTCCATGTGTTGTTTCTGACTCGATATGTGGATATATAATTTATTTTTCTTTCTTTTTTTTTACAAATAAGATATCTAGAGCGATAGATATACTTTATTTATCCCCAGGGGGGGAATTTGTGTGTGTGTGGCAGCAGCTAGCAAAGTTATAAAGGAAACATACGAATATTAAGGAAATACTCTATGTATACCATGCAATACAATAAAACAGCAGAGGAAAGAAGAGCTACTCCACAATCTTTCCACATCCTCGATGGCAACTGCATAAGTACTCCATTGACTGGAGGAACAGGCCCAAACATACATCTGTCTCATATAAAAATGGAAAAGTCCCAGTGACTGTTGTTGCCTGTCCGTAGGCCAGTGAAGTACACCGCCCCTGGGTGCAATAAGCTTCGCTCATGGCAGTAAAGGTTGAGGTGCGGGAACACTGAAGACGAGGAGGTGGCGGCCGTTGACTAATGCTTCATCAGGCCTTGTTTAACTGCGAGCGGGGGCCTAATCCCTCTCAGCCACTCGGCGTGTCCCTGAGCTGTCCGTGTTAATGCCTGACCTGTCACGACACCGGGCCAATTCACAGTGTTGACACGAGCTGTCAGCGGATTAGGACGGAGCAGAAACACACGTTTCATTACGCCTTCAAAAGAGCAAACGGAGAGGAAGAGAAAAGAGAAGAGAGGAAAACGCGTCATGTGTGTTCAGAGAGTACGCGGACAGTTTACCATCAGCGGACAGCAACAGGAACACTGGTCCTCTCACCTTTTAGCCTTTTCTGAAAATGCAGGTCATCAAACACTTGATAGTGGAAATAAGAGAAATTGCAAAGCTCATATTTTTATTTTTAAAGTTCAAATGTAACCTCGTTTACAAAGTAAATCATTGTGCCATTTATTTTCACCAGCGGGAGAGGGGGAAGTGGCATTGTTGCGTCATGCTGATTTTCCGCCAGGTTATGCGGCCAGAAGTGAAACTAAATTGACCTTTGACCCTCGCTGACCTCAACAACGTGCGTCCAATGAGAATCTGGCACTGGAGGGGTTCAGAAGTTATGATGGCCATGATTTACTGAGACAGCGGAAAAGTTGATTTGCCTTTCTCAGAATTCAGGGAGTTGTTGTAAATCTACGATCTGATCCCATCAGGAGAAATGTGACGCCTGGCAGAGAATATTAGAGAGGATGGAGAGACCAGGCTCGAGATTACATTTTTGAGATTTTTTAGTCTTCCCTTGTAGTCTATGGTGTCATACAGCTGCTGCTCTGGAGGGTTATTTCATGCCAATTATTTTGGGGGAGACGTGGCAGTCTCATATTTAACCTCTTAGGGCGGTGATGCTGGAGAAAAAGGATGACAAAGGACGCATTTTGTGAAAATGTGGTAAAATGTTTTACTTGTAATAGCTTCACGTTTACATTACATGCTGAAATAGAGGATTTGGGCATAATTTTATCTTCCCTAAAGTCCAAAAAGTTCACAGATCTGAAATAAAAATCAAACTTAATTGATTAGTTGACAGAAGAGGATTTATTATTTTGATAATTGATAAATCATTTCAGTTATGAGAGTTACTATACTGCCAAACATTCACTGATGTTGGCTACATATGCTGATTGTGTGATAGTAAACTTGATATATTTGGCTCTTGGATTAATGCCAGTCTTTGAAAAAAAAGACATTTAAAGTCATCTTGAGTTCTGGGAAATAAGGATGGGCACTTTTCACATTTTACACCCAAAAACAGTTCAAATTCTAGTTTGTTTCTTCAACTCTTCGTCCTGTATTTTTGCATCTCCTCCTCTGTGAAAACCGATAGCAACCAGCTGTTTTCCAGACGTTACAACTACTTAAATAAATCGTACATGTCTGCGTTGAAACTATTCGACGGGGATTCAGTTTTTAGTAATTCATGAACGGCACATTAAACTGCCTCAAACTGCGGCCCAGATCTCTCATAACTGTATCATCACGCATGCATCGGACAAGCATCAGGAAAGCCCCGTCCACACTGAGTATTAGGAACACACACACACACACACACACACCCTTTGATGTCACTTAGTGCTGTTCCACCTGAGCCTCACAGGGATCTGATCATTACCCGGCTGTATTGATCTCTCAAAGCCTCTCTCTCTGTCTTCTTTCCTAAAACCCCTTTTTTTTTTCCCGCCACACCAACGTTCTCCTCTGTCTAGTCGTCTCTTTATCAAACCGTCATTTAATCCCTGGATCTTTTCTCTTCCCTCATTGTTCTTCTGTAATGGTCTCCCCATCTCCCTCTCCATCTCTCCTCCTTTCATTTCTGTGCTCTCAGATGTCAGTCATTTCAACCCCAAAACACTCCGACGACATCTGGCTAAACACATTATTTAAAGCCCATTTTATCGACTAATTTCAGTCACAAATGGAGGCGCAGAAGAAATATGGCTGTGAATAATAAATATATATTTGGGCTGGTCCTCAAGCAGACACCTGACAGAGGGGTCATCCACACTACCACCATCCACAACCACCCATCCTCCCTCTGCGATCAGGCTGGCGTTGAGGCCCTCAGGGGACCAACGCCGGACACTTAGGGAAGCAGCGCGTCAGCTCAATAAACAGCAATTTATTGGCAGGGGACTGAATACGCTGCCATCCTTGGAAGCTATCAGCAGAGCGTCTTATTGCTGCTGAGGGATATTAATGAAGAGGAGCTGGAGACTGATCACAGCGCGCATGAGAGGATGCGTGTGCCTGCGCCACAACACGCTTCACGTGGACTAATGAGCGCGGAGTGTATTTGAAATAGCTCGGCTGGCGTTACATCATGCTCGGTCACTGGTATGTCATTTGTTTCAAAGGAACTAGAAAACACACCATAATAATCTGACGGCATGGAAAAGGCCTCCTATAGCACTGAGAATGAGTGGAAAAAAAGTTATTGATACATATGGCACTAAAAAAGTGTCAAAAACTGCTCAAATCTCAATTTTAAATCCTCATACTGTATTATAATTTCTTAATGTACATTTGTTAACAATTCAGTTTGAGGATTTAACAGATTTTAAAGACACAGAAGGAGATTTAACTCAGTGTCAGACTTTAGCCACCTGGATGAGATGTACAAAGAAAAAAAAACCTCATGTGCAATTATGGATGATAAAAAGAGATATCATGCACAGTTTGTCTGTGATATACAGCCAAACTGTGCGTGATTGCAGTTTGAATAATTACAGAGAAAAGCCATCACACATCTTAAAGAATCTAAGAAGAAGAGGGGACTTTTTTGGGGGGTGGAGGGCACGTCTTGCAATGCATGACCTGATTTCACCATATACCGCTCACACAACGCATAACGCATCAGGGATAAGGTAATTACGTCATGGAGTTAACCAGCTTAATACACGTGAAAATGAAATAAAAAAGGCTTCTGTGACATTTTATGGACGAAAGGGGAAAGTCTGGCTCCTGGAAAGTGACAGTAAGCAGCTACAACTTGCAATCAGGCGTCCGTGACTTCATGCCCTGAACTTTGACCCTCACAGTTCACTCCTCGTCCGGTCATTAGGAGACAGCGGAGGGGCGTGAATTCCAGTACATATTGAATTAGTTGCTGTATCATTTAGTAGAAATACAAATAAAAACAAATGCGTACCTGTACCAGTCCGGTCCCTTGTCGTAGAAGCGGTCAAAGAAGTGCGGCTCCGAGCCGACGGCTCTCACGTCCGGATGGATGCGCAGGAACTCCAGCAGAGCCCGGGTGCCACCTTTCTTCACCCCGATGATGATGGCCTGGGGGAACTTCTTGCTGCCGAAATTGTTGGCTATAGAGATGTTGCTCCACGGGACGTCGCTTTTCGACAAGTCCGGCAGCTGCTCCCGGACGACCTGCGACGCGTTGTACGCGCCGAGCTGCTCGTGTCCATCATCGATGGTGACTTTGTTTTGAACGTTGCTCTGCTGGTCGTACACGGGCCTGGGCAAGGAGTCACAGTATCCGTTGAGGCAGTAGAAGAGGTACGTGAAGAGAATGATCATGGTCAAGAAGACGGACAGCTTGGACTGCACCCTCAGGTGTCCGAAGTTGAACGCAGCTCTCCATTTACTACATCCCATGAGTTGCACTCCAGAGCACGAGGACACAACGCAGGAAACATGCCACATCAAAAGACGTCATACTTCTCAAAGTCACTCAGCGCTTTTTAAAATAATGTTATTATTTTTGGTGCTCGTGCCACCGCAGCAAGTGGCGCAAAACTTGCCCCCTCGCGCGTAAAGCAGTTCCGCATGCTGCTCAGTGTCTCTCTCTCTCTCACCCTTTGATTCTCTCTCTCTCTCTCTCTCTCTCTCTCTCTCTCTCGTCAGCGCATCATAAAAGTCAACTTCTAGATGTTTTTCAAGCACTTGAGCAAAGTCCCATGGAGGCTCGCTGAGAGGCGGCTGTGCGTGAACGTCCCGCAGCGCTCCTCCGTGCCTTCTGTGCGCTCCCGTGGCTCCTTGGCAGGGCAGCAGCAGAGGCTCCGTAGAAGAAAAAAAAACACACACACCCTCGAAACCCCTTTTCCCGTCTGACTGCCAAAGCCACGCCCCTGTATCTCAAACACACGCCCCTTCCATCCTCGGCCCGGGCGACGCGACAATAACAGCGAGACATAATTAACGTTGCGCCTCTTCCAAGTTGTCAGAGAGGCAGAAACTCTCGTAGCTTATGTATCAAATTATGGTCAGTCATTAGTTTAATTGCATTTAATGATTCGGAAGAAGAGGGACATATCTGGAACATGATGAAGAGGGGGTATTAGTTGTGATTGCGGACTGAGGAAGCGCCCCCCCCCCCCCCCCCCCTCCTTAAATCATCCACTGTGAGACGGTCTGAGCTCCAGGTTGTTTCTTGCCCAAATTCCTCGCTCGTGTCCACCTGCTGTCTGCCGGCCCTCCTGACCACACACCCCGATGGAGCCAGCCACGACGCACACACTTAACCTTTGCACTCCTGCCAGACTGGGACAGACAGGTGTCGTCAGCTTCCTCGGACGTTTTGCAGTGTAAATATTGTTAAATAATTAGGAACCAAAAAAAAAAAACAGCCGTCAAAAAAAAGAAGCAGCAGGAGATCAAAAAGGAATTAGCCATCATATGATACATTTGCTGATATGCAGGTTTTTGGAACCAGATCCTGTTCACGTCCTTGAAATCTAGACATTTGCTCCTGAATCTTGCCAAGAAAGCCTAAGGACACATATTATATTTTCGGCAATGACACGGACAAGATGACATTTCCGGATCTCTCCCTCCTTGTGATACCGGTGCACTGGAGGTGTAGCCTTTACTGCTGCAGCAAAACAACTAAAGTCAGCCCTGTGTTCATGCCTGCAAACGTTTTCTCTTGGGATTGTGCAACTGCCTGTTCCTTTTTCATTTCATTGTGAACCCGTATGGTCCCAATATCTCTCTCATAATTCCACCTCAAGTGGCTTCAAAGATAATACATTACATATGAAATGTCATGCTGTTCTATGGCTGCTCTGTTGCATTAATGTAAAACATTAAGGCTACATTTTGTGCAATCATTCCCCATATTTGCTATTTTTGCCGATTTAAGGATAAGACAAATCAAACAAAGGCTTCAATGTGTTTGTCTGAATCTCTCTGTGTTCCTTGAGGACACTTATCACTTACAGACACGTGGTGTACGACTATCTCACACGCTTTCTGGACTAAAAACTGCTGTCCATTTCAGTGCATTTTTTCCACATAGACAGCCAAAGCTCCAGCGTTATGAGAGTAAGATTGTGTAGAGATAGAAGTGGCCTCACCTAAAGCTAAAACAACATGTTATTGTAATTGAACTATCGTAATCTGTAATAAAACATTCAATTAAATTAAATCATGTCAAAAGCCGTTGTTGTTGTATGGGGCTTTTTAGCTAACCTTTGGAGTGCAGCACTGCACACGTCATGTGACAAGGAACAACCAATTATCTTTATAATATCTTTATTTGTACTTGTTTCCAAAAATATATCATTTATGGTAAATCATTTAAGTGCGCAGGGGCTATCCAAAACTTTTATTATACACTTATAGAAATGTTAAACTTATTTATACAGCTAATTATGGTCGCATAGCAGCGTCAGACAACTTCCCTGCGTGCTCTTGAAAGTCGTCACAATCAACGGATCCTAATACGATATTCATATCTGATGAAAGAGTTACTCAGAATTTTTCATGCATTTTTTTTAACAAAAGTCCTGCAAATATGTCAAAATGGAGAGCAAACATAGTTACATTACATTGTAATGTAAATTGTCTGTATTGTTCCTTCCACCACTCTTGGGATTCTTGTGCTAATGGTGAGGAGCTGACATTGTGTGTGATGTACTGATGTGAAGTTGGGATTCATTGTGCCATGGTGGAGTTATACTGGACGGAGGAAACCCATCACGAACCTTCAGTGTCAGGTGGTTCTGAAATGGATGCTTCTCGGAATTAAACCCATTTTCCCAAAATAGTTTTTGAAAATATATGTGTTAGATTATAAATCACACTTTATTGGCACTTTCACCCTATATGTTGGAATCTAAGTGAGGTGCTACATGGCAGCACATCCATAAGGATGATAAATCTGAGGGGGATGACAATATCTATCGACCCGGGCCTCCTCCAACCAGGCAGTATGTCAATTTCCCCAAGTCTCTAAACAGAGAAGGCATCATTTACCCTGCTGTACTCTCCCAGCACTCCTCCATATTGATCCGCTGTGATGTTGAAAAACAATCGGAGACGTGCCACTCTGTAGTCAAAGTGATCAATAATGTGGGCTTGCTTTGTTATGTTTAATGTGTACCATACAGAGTCTGTGAGTCTTTTCTTTAAGTGCAAGGTTCAAGGGATTTCTATTTTTTTAAGGCAGTTTGACAGGAAAGTAGTTCATATTTGTCTGTTTGTCAGCAAAATGTCTTTTAAGGGCACTCTGCCTCTGGGAAATCGATATGGAATGAGAACGTGAATCTTCAAATGAATTGTCAGCTTTCATCTCCAAATGAACTTTATTTAGTTCATTCATTTACATTAATAAATATATTCACTATTAAGATACCAGCTGAGATGACTTACACCTTCCGGTTAAACTAGTTAGCTTTAGCCAGAGTTTCGCGTTAGCTTGGCGCTTTTGTCCACCACGATTGAATTTGCGTTGTTTAGTTAATACACAACTAACTGATTTTATCAAGATATAATTTCATCAACATTTATATATTTCTTTACAGCTAGGGGGAAATTATAAGGTCAATGTGTAGTTTTAGCGGTGCTTAGCTAACGCTAGCGACGTGTCCTGCTAGCTAACCTTTGATTTAGCGCTCTTGCTTTAGTTTCAATCTGTGGCAAAGAGTCCAATTAATGGAGTTTCCAGACAGAATAGGTGGATTTGACTTGGTTTTTAGCTTTTAAAGTGGCTTTGCTAAACAATTATACATTTATGTTATGTCTTGATATGTGAAACAGATGTCAAAAGTCATACTCAGGTCTTAACTCAATTTTTAACAAATAGAGACATATTATTAGCTTTTCTAGGCAAAATTCAGCAACATTTTGTATTAATATTGGTCATATTGGAATGTAAACACTAGACTGTGTACAAAAAGAAACTCACGTCTGCAGTGTGTGCTGTATATTTAGGCCAACATCAGCCATTGTGTGCAATATCCATCTAATCCTAAATGACAATAATGTATGGGAACTTTGCTCCCTTCAACAGTTTACAGTGGAACACCTGAAGAAAGACATTCCCACACACACACACACACACACACACACACACACACACACACACACACACACACACACACACCTGTATCTGTAAGTGACATCGTCGGTGTTGAATTCCTCCCCACCTGTGTAAGGTCTGTGTCTGTGGGAAGTCAGACAGCTGTACAAAGCCCAGCCGTCACTGCTGTGCTCTGTAATCCTCGGTAAAGTCCCTGTGACGACCTGAGGCGGCTGCTTCAAAGTCTTTCTCAACACACAAGACCCCGAACTACTGTGACTAAATAATCTAAATTTAAAAGGTCCACTAACTGACATTTTAATGTAGATGTTGTACTGTCCAAAATAAACTTTGCACAAGTCAAACTAGACAAATTATTGGCAGCAACAAATGTTATACCTCATCTCTGAGAGTGAAACCACATTGTACCTTCCAAAAGGAAATCCTCGGAAGAAAACAATGTATCTTCTGTTAGTTTTTTTTAGAATTACAGTCTTTTAAAAGAAAAAGTTTGTGTCAAACAGTTGGTGAGGATTGCAGAAATTTCCCTCAGAGGTCAAGAAATTCAATGCATTTTCAACCAATTCATGTATTACCATAGACTTTCTGCTTTGTGTCCCTTTTAAAAGCCTTTCCGTTTTTTGTCTTACTCACAATAACTAATCCCCTCACTGTTTCTGGCTGTGAATACACCCCACATCTCAAGTTGTCCAGAAGGGCGTTGCAGTCATTGTCCCGCAGGAGAATACAGAGCATTGTCCCAGCATTGCACCGGATCACTGAGGATACAATGCATGCAACGAGCAACTGAAGAGCTGCTCTTCAAATGCGTTGTTAACTCACCTGGATGGAATGTGTCTCACACACACACAGACACACACACCCACCCACACCAACGAGTCACCAAACTCCCCTAAACATCATCATCATTAAAGCCAGCACGGATTAAAGGATGAGTTACATGCAGGGTTTCTTTTTTTCAGTCCAAAGTTCATGAAAAGGTGTTTTCTATGATAGCTGCTTCCAGAAAGTGATTTTACAACAGCTGGTGTTACCTTGCTTAACACCAGTAAGGATTACATTAGACTAATTTAATATCGTGAAAACTTTGTGTTATTCTGAGTTGTTGTTTTTCACCAGACCAATAGAAATAAGCTTACATTAGCTTTATATTTGCAACAGTCAACAGAGGTGTAAAGATTGCTATAATATCTTAATCAGTGACTACTTTATGGAAATTCTACTCAAGCTTACACTTTATATGTGTGAAAAAGTGAGTAAAAGTTGTTTAAAATGTATTCGGAGCGATTGTCACTGCGTTACGACCAATTTAAATGAGGGGGGATGATATCCTGTTAAATTGAATAACGTAAGCTACGAAATTGGTTAAACACAAGTGAAACAACTTGAACAAGACCCCTTATGTCCGACCCAACGGACCACTCTGCAGCTTACAGCTGATCATCATTTATAAACATTCAACCGCCTTCCTCACAAGAATGCACCAGAAAAGAGACGTAACTGGACACTGGAACGTCTTTTAGCTTCAAAGCAGACAACGTAGACATGCATTAAACATTGTGTCTCACCTGGAGAGTTCAGCAGCGTGTTGTTGTGCTCACCAGTATAACCAGTCCACTCTGGTGCCACTGCCCTCCTCATATTGAAAAGGTTTTCACCGTCAGGGATTAACCGTCTTAAACAGAAGTATTAGTTGCTCAGTGAAGGTTACGAGTCACCTGAAGGATCCACTGTTAGCCTTGTTGCATGTTAGTTCATACTGTACAGGTCACTAACAACGTGTGGGAGTCATTCTGCGTGCTCGCTTACTGTTGTGCATTAAATCCAACAAGAAGATGGATGCAAAAAGAGTAACCAAGGTACATTAATACTTGTTTTATATTATTTGGCCGTGCTTGAAGTGAACAGAACTCTCTGGAGGTGGAGATCTGGAGGTGGAGCGCACCTGCAGCTTCTCCTCTGCTTCATTCAAGATGAGACTTTCTCCATTTTCTTCAGTTTAACAAGACTTTTTCACAGGACTTTGTTTTTACATACACAAACATGTTTCTTGTACACAAAATACTACTTTTACACTAACGTGAGTAAATATAATCTGTTATTTCCACCCTTGACAGAATGTATGTCGTGTCTTTTTAAATTTGATGAATTGGTTTTAGGTTCATGAGTTTTAATATTGGATATCATTTTGATGGCGGCTTTGCACCGATTTGTTGACACTAATATACTTCTGTTTTACCGAGCGGGAGTTAAGCTGTCAGAAATTACTGATACCTCTGGCTCACAAATTACAAGTAGCAGGCTGACGTGAACGATTATTCCGTCTCGGCCGCATGTAATTATGGCATGTATGTACCCACGTGAATGCCGCATAACCCATGACTGTATTATTAGAACTAGAAATCAAACCCAGATGGCATCAGCGTGTCCTCTTCACAGCAGCCATGTTCACACGTCGTTGCAGAGTTAACTCAGGTGTAAGTAATAACATTAATTGCGGCCCTGTTCCATTTAGCTTGGCCAGCGTTCTGGTATTGTGCATGCGGCCTCACAGGAGTGACTGACATACAAAGTAGAATGAGGCCACAACTAACCTGATCAATTACACCTGTGTCTTACCTGTCATGACGTGTAGTATCTACTATCTTCATCGTCTTGGTTTAAAAATAACGTTAAGCTAATGGGTCATTAGTTTTGTAATTATTTGATCAAATTCCAAAGTTGTGACGTGATGATGATGATGAAACAAAACAACAATAATAGAAATTAACAATATTAATACAAAACAATATAAAGACACATTTTTGAGTCTATGCGCAAAAGTCCATGGGCAAAATGCATTGTGGGCCGCAAGGATTTAATTTGTTGCAGTTACGTGGTTGGCCAAAATGAGAGCGAGGATAATCGCTTTGTGGGGGCTGATTATACTTCTGGGAAAAAAATGACAACAAGACATGTTTGCTGGTTGTTTTCATCTCTTCTAATACCAGATCAACAAAACATCCAAGGAACAAAAAGTTGACAGCAACCACTGGACGGCCCCTTTGATGGACGGCATCTCTAATTCAACAGTGAAAAACACGCTGGAATGTGTTTCTCTGTACCAAAGATGTCAACAAGACAACAAAGCCTGGCAGATGACCATTTACCAAACACAGCACACACACACACACACAGCAGCCAATGAGCGCGTCCACACAGCCCGAGCATCTGTGATCTGTAAGCCTGCGTGTTGTGTGAAAGCCAGTGGCAGGGCCATACCCTCAGCTTTAACTGCAGGGCAGAGCTCTGCGGCGAGCTGGGTAAGTATAGGGCACGGCAGCACCGTGCATTATCACATGGGTGTGGCCACGAGGTCGCTGCTCGAAAAATGTTTTCAATTGTGGAGTAAAGAAGGCACGTGAAGTGCCAGACATGCCTGCACAGGATTGTAGCCTCACTGTGTGACACGGGGACATTTCAGGGTAATAATAAAAACACTTTTTTTTAATAGATTTTACAGCTTGCAGCTGAGTCATTGCAGGGTGGAAAAGGTGAGGGGAGCTGCTTCCATGTGCCCCAACCTGATGCCGCACAGGCTTATCACATTTACTGCAGGTCATTGTGGTTAAACAGTAACCTCCGTCTAATAAAACCTCACAGTGTTTCTGGGTTGGTTGTTTAGAGGAAGGAATAGAAACCGTCCACTGTTTATTTCTTGCCAGATTTTTTTTTTATTAATGTTTTTTATTGTATAAACTGTGAAGGGAAAAGTGTCTTTCTTTGTTGAGAGAAAAACTGGACGGGAACAAATGAACTTCAGATGGTTTCTGCTTCGTGGAAACAAATATTTAGACTCTCACTGGGTCATTATAAATGTACTGTCTGTGCAATGGGATTTAGGGAAATCCATAAGGATCTGTTGGTGTGTGTTGATATGCTCTTCCTGTTTGTTTTTTTGGCCCGTTCTCAACCTTGTGGTGTAACAATGCAGGAGGAGATAAGGCTTCAGGTGGGTCATGCAACAGTGCGGTGCAGACAAAACAACATGGAGAGAAATCAGCTCGTCTCCTCACATCTGACATCTGCTGTGACAAGATCGAGAGAAGAAAGTGTCTGAAACTAAATGTTACATTCGCTGAGGCAATGGAGTTAGTTTCTCCCGCAACACATGATTCAAGATTCAAAAGTGATGTTTTCTTCTCTTTTCTTTTAAAACTCGGAGACTTTCTTTTCACAAGTTGAGTGTCCACTCTTCAGAAACAGGAGGCCGTGTGCATCTTCGAGGTGGTTGGGTTTGAAAAAGGGTTTTATGAACCCAAAGCTTTTAGATTTTACTTTCTTCAGAGAAAGATCAAAGTCTTAAAAAACACAGCCATCACCACAATGAGTTGCAAGGTCTTCGTCTGACTGTTTTAACAGGAAGATACAGTATCTGTAGGAGCAGGCGGACATTGTTCGTGTCATTCAGGGTTTCAAATCTCACATTTCTCATTCAATCTCAGATAAGATCAAGAACCGGGGGCAAACAGATACGAAAAGGCCAGCAGCAATTATGCACAGTAAGCATATTTTCCCTTCAAATGTGCTTTGTTCCAGGTAACTGTTTCCTGGCTGTCACGTTATATTTAGCAGGCAGATAACGACAGAAAAAAGTGAATACATGCATTTTATGAACAATAGGCTTTTATTTCACAGGACAAAAACAAGGTAGGTCATTACACAGCCGCGCTCTGAAGTGACTCACAGCACAATTGACGTCAGGCTCTTTTAATGACAGCTGTGCTATCAGCTGATCAGTGCTGCACTTCACAGCAGTAAGCAATCAGCTCCTCTGATAGCTTATCTAACAGGTGTAACACCGAAATAAGGCCACCCTGTAAAATGTGCTGACCAGCCCTCCGCTCTTCTCACAGGTTACGCGAGCACATGCACATGTGTGTGTTCTGGCGCGCAGGCATCCCCTCGTCGACCTTTTATTTCCCTCTGCGTCAGATTCAAACATTTCGCCCAGAATCCTGGACTGCACGCTACAGCTACCGAGCAATTTACTGCGCCTCGTATAGAGGATTTCCAAAACCATACGATTCCGTGATCTACAGCCATGATGTCATTCATGCAACAGAAAACTGGCCTATAATCATTCTGGTCACTTCTTCTCTGCTATAAAATTCCACGCAGGGGGATGATATATCACAAGCTGGACGCGGCTGTAAATATAGACGCACACCGCGCTGGTCGACCATCTGATAGGTAGTTAGCAGAACCCAAGGACAGAATGAGAAAGGACTAATGCCAGCATCGGTCTCTGACGCGGTGCCTCCGCGGAGGCCGAGCTTTTCAAAAGTTAGAACTTCATCAAAATGCCACAGAATCCTCCATTTGATTATTGGACGATTTAAGCTGTGGAAATCAATGGACCGTGGAGCGCGAGGGGCCTCAGGAAAACTTTGAAAACGAGCAAGATCTTCGGCAGTCTCACCACAGAATTATACCTCTGTGAGCCTGAGCCTGACCCACGGAGAGAGACAGGCAGCCTAAACAAACATGACCCCCTCAACCACTGCCACCACACACACACTCACACACACACACACACACTCACACACACACACACACAGCAAGGTCTGCTTTTCGGAGCATATCACAGTTCCAAAAAAGCTCCTGATTAAATAGTTTTGGAGCGTGCGTCGCTCCGGCTTCGGGGAGCTCAGCAGCTTTGAAGCCAGTCGTGGTGCTCGGCTGTTATCTGCTCCCGGGACTGAAGATAACGCGGTTAGACAGCGCTCAGAGACGATGTTTACAAACAGTCAGCGGCGCTGTCAGGGGGCATTCGCTCTGATGCAGACATGTGGCTCGGCAGAAGGAAAACCACGACGGTGACGATTGAGCAGATGAAGCTTCAACCTGGATGTGCTTCTACCTGCTGCTGCCAGATACGACGTATAGTTGTTCCTGCTTTTCATTTGTTGTCGATTAAAGGGTCAGTACATGCAGGTTACTGAGAAAAATACATTTTAAGTTCAGATAAGATACTTACTTTGAAGGATTACAGCAGTAGATGCAACAAGAGACAAGTAGAAAACTAAACATATTACAATATAGCTTTGGTTTTATTTACCCAGATTTGAACGGAGGTAAATAGAACTCAATTTGTGGCGCTCAAAGTGTCCACAAAATGCTTTTAATAACTCAAACAGTTTGTGACCCTTGTGACCTTTGGGTTAAGGTGTCAACTATTGAACCGCAACATAGTTTGTGTCTGGCTAAGAAACAGCTTATCTTCACATGTCTGTCCCAGAAACAATTAAATTACAGTTTTGTGGAATTTGCAAAACACTATCAACAGTTTCCAGTGGTACTCGATTTTCCACAAGCAATGTACAAATCTGTACATTTTGTGTTTTTGTATGCACATTTGGTGTGTTTGGTGTTTTTACACCTTCTTAAAAAATGAATTGTGTAAATTGCTAAAGGCGTAAGTATGCTTCAAATGAATTCCCTGTCAGCAGATTATCAGGCAGCATCTGAAACTCTCTCCTCGTGCACCTCTCCAACTTGGGAGCTGGAGGGCTGCGTCCGTCAGTGTTCGTTACAGGTAAAGTTGCTCTTACAGACGTGGTTGGATGACACCTTGTACGAACCAGCTTGTGTGAACATACCTGGCTTTGAGCTTCCAGATGCCCTCATCTTTAGGTCTATGGACCTTTCTTTAAAACGACAATATTGTAAAATAGTGTGGTAGCATACCAGAGTATTAAATATACAGTACAGAGACACAATAGACTAACACTGTTTACACAATCAGAGCAATTATGAGACATCCCAGCAGAAAGGCAATAAGTCAGCAAACACCCTTGTTGCTTTCTAGCTCAAACCTCATCTGAAGCGCAAAGGTGTCGATACCTCGCTGTCCGCGCCGCCCGTTCCCTGACTTATTGAGCCGCAGCTCAATGCTCTGGATCTCCGAGTATGATGCATGGCGAGAGGTGTGTGGGGTCCGCGGGGACCTGACAGCTGACATTGGGGACACGAGCGGGCCTTGGTGAGGCGGGCGCCGCGCTCTACAGGCAGCACATGTCAGGACATCAAGATGGATGGTTGCAATTTGCTCCGTGTCCAGAGGATGGAGCATAATTTAGCCCAGATGCTAAGTGACTCTTGTCCCACTGATGGACTGGTTAGCTGTCAGCGGGGAGGATGATGGTTGTAGACAGTTTGTGATTAAATGTCTGACTACACCAGAATAGGATGACAAAATACATTTTCACGTGTACTGCTTTTGTTAACAGACTTACTTTTCCAAACTCAACTCTAGCACTGCTTGAACACTGTGAGTGTTTTTGTTTCAGTTGACAATGACGTCAACAGTTTAGGTGTCAGAATTCAAATGACACACAAATGTCCACATATTTCACGCATGTCGGTACAACTATTTGTCATTTTGAATACTACTACTCAACCCAAGCATGTGTACGAAAACAAACAGGGACCTTGTGGCTGTTGCAAAGTGGAAGTAGCTGTTCCAAGTTAAAGTCCAGTTAATTCTTCCTCTTACCAGGTATGTGACTCACAGATGGAAGAGCTCCTCCACAGCTTGGATCACCATGAAGATCGGTCCAAAATATAATATTATGCGTCAAAAAATTCAATAGCAGTCAAAGGGACAAACTTTTTATAATAAAAAGTTTTGGGAGAAGTTCTTTCCAGCTCATAAGGTGCAAATATCTCGGTTTCTGCTGAATTGATTTTGACCAATCGTTTTAAAATGAATACCTCTAACTTCATAGAGGTGCAATATTTACTTGAAGCCATCTTGCTTGACATCCATTACAAAGTAAGGACTACTGAACAACTAAACAAACAAATAAAAGTAAAATAACACGTGCAAACATCTCAACAACCATCAAATTTCATAATGTTGCAACAATGCTCAACAATCACTCATGGGGGAAATTAATCACGTTGTAAGTGGCACTTTGCTGACTTCACAGACACACCTTGTTGTTAAAACACTAGTTTGCTGCCAAGAGCAGTTGAGCTGAATATAATTTTCTTTAGTGCATGATGACATCACATGCCTCGGAGTGAATGAGCAAGTTGAGGCTTCCTGTAAACAGAACATTCACAGTTTCTGTTGGTGAAGGTGGGGTTGACGTTTCACATTCACGTGAGATTCAACCAGGCTTACCAGTTTATGTATAATAATCCTGAAAAAGGAGATTAGGAGACCGTCTTCCTGTCGGAGAGGATACCACTAACATGCCCCGATGCTGGCGCGGTAAAGCTTTCATTGTGTAGCAGTTGCCCCTATGAGAAGAGGCATTTACGTGAATGTCTAATGGTTCAATCTCACTCTTAATCTCGATGTTGAGAATAGCACTTCACTGTCCCAGAACAAAACCATTGTCTCTGTGAGTGTGTGTTTGTGTGTGTTTTGGCACGACATCCTGCTGTAATATGCCCTAATAACCACGATGTCATCCACCTGTTTTTTTGGCTCAGGGGTAGTGATGACTGATGGGGCAATTTTGAATAATCATCTTATCTGATCTGGAGCTCATGAGCTGAAACCCAAAGAAATTGCAGACCATAAATGTGAAATGTCGTCTATTCTGAAAAACCCTGGGGGTTTATCCACTTTGGGGAAAATGGTACAATGGAGGGTTTTCCACTCAGTTTCTCTGAAATAATGTTGATCAAGTCTGAAAACGTGTTTGTCTTGATTACCAAAGCGTTTACTTTCATAGAATACACTCTTTTGGTTTCATTTCCCCTTTCAATCATTTTGTGGTTGGGGATTTCTACCAGAACTGTTGAAAACACATTTAAAAAATACCTTTTTAGAAGATGCAGCTGTCCTCTGAGGACCCTTTCCTTTTATAACATTGTGTAAGTAGTGTTAAAAATGTCTCGGGGCAGCCGGGTTAATGAACTGCCTGTGTGACCCAACAGTGTAATGTCTGCTCTCTGAGGGGTTTCACCGCTAAGATTAAAAAAAGGTGTCTTGAATTCACACTGCATTGAGAGAGGCCTTCTCCTCTGTAGATACGTTCATTTCATTTATGGCAAACACAATGTGAAACCCCAAAATGGTGCTTTGCTCTGAATGTGAGTCATGCAGTGGGTAACGTCAGTGATGGGGAGATAAATGAGTGCTGATGTATTTGTCTTACAGTTAAGCACAGAAAGCCCTAAGGAAGCATTTTATGAACTGCATCTCTGTTCAAACCAGTTTGGTAGTTGTGGGCCAGACACGTGACACTTTGTTATTGCCAAAGCACTTCTTTGAATTCTGATTTCACTGGGACAAAGAATAGCGAAGCATCGACTGAAAGGTTACTATGATTTACCAACATCAACCTCAAAGGAAAAACATTTTAAGCACACTCTCATTAAGTATTTTCCTTAACCCAAAGATAACATTATGCAACTATAGTCAGATGCAAGAAATGAAAGCAAGAAAAGAAAACCATCAGACGAAAGGTTCATTCTCGGAGTTGAACATTACAAGTACAGCGACCAAAGTGCATAGCCGAGAGGAGAAAAGAAGAGACTGGTGGAACATAACTGAGAGAACAAAATACACAAGAATGCTAACGCACATGCGGTTGGTGCGTACTGTACGTTGCCAGTTAGCCAAAGGCTAACATATGTACAGTCGACCTATGTTTGGGACAAATGCACAAACTTTACAACGGCTAGATTTCTGGAGCATGCATGCTAACACATGGTTACATCGGTCCGCATAACAACCTGTAAACATATTCATGTAAGTGTTATTGTGAGAACTGTGTTGAAACTTTGAAATGAGCTGTTAGCTCAAAGCACCACTGTGCTCAAGGTGCCTCGCAGATCTGCTAGCATGGCTGTCAAAGTCTTAAAACGATACAAATACATCCAAAGATCCTAGTTTTTTATTAGAAAAAATGTGTTTGTTTCATATTAAATCTGAAGCCAGCTTTCCAAGTTATAGCAGGTTCCAGGCTGACATTATTTATTGAAGGTAGCTAGCTAATATTAGCTTAATAATATTAAGTTAGCCACTGCATAGGGTTATCAAATTGTTAAGTAAGATTATATACTTTTGTCACCGACAAATAGAAGACATGCAACTGTAATTTTAGTGCGCTGCATTTCAAAAATATTTGAATAGAATACATTTTCCCCTCATACTCTACACAGATTATTAAATCTGTTGTTTAAGTGTGAGCATATTTTTGTCTAAAACTGCAGGCCAGCGATCGCTCTACATGGTTTCTATTAGCAGCCGTAGAAAGAAATCGAAATAAGTAGAAACGAAGAAAGAAAATGAAGAACGGGAGACGAGGGAAAGCTAATGAGAGGAAAGACTGAATGAACCGAGCAAAATGTTGAAGTTCAGCGTGTAGAAAGCTCCATTACATCCAGAATGCACCAAACCTCTCAGACTGATGGAGCGGCGTAAGATGATCCAGGGTCTGCTTTTTTTGCTTTAATTAGAGGCCACCTCGCTTATCTGACGCAGCAATCACATTCTCATCTCCCTGTGTTTGCTTTATGCTTATCAGACGTAGCCACTCCTGTACAGTTTGACGGGCAGCGCATAACCAGACCACTGCCAAGGTTGTGGGTTTGATTGCCGGCGGGACCACCTCTGCTAAAAATGCACACACTCAGAGCACAGTGAGGCATCATGGGTAAATCCCTCATCAAATGGACTGAAAGAAAAAAAACTGCTGAGTGTTTGCCTGCCAAGACAACACAAGAGGAAATGTACTCAGCCATAACAACCTCAATGCAAGGTCAGGCTTCTCCTCCACGCTGACGGTCGAAATACATTTGAATAGTGTTGGCAGTGTGTGTGTAGCAGCGTAGTTGGAATATTAAAATTGTTGACACTGAGAGTTCAACAACATCAACGAATGTTGTGATGACCTCCCATAATTGCACACTACAAGAAGTGATGTTTAGAGAGAAAACATGCTTTAAACTTTACTTGTCTGTGGCGAGACCAAAGAAATGGAGGACAGCGTGTGTCTTCTGGTGTGTTGTGGCGTGTGTGTGTAAATGCCATATGTGAAGGTATCAAAGCATGACATAACATAAGGTGAAAAGAGACTTGTCCAAGACGAGTATGGCGGTCACTGTTGTGAGTGTGTGTAGGCAACTTCCCTTGTAATGATAGCCCTTAGTCTCTCACCAGACCTAGTCCTCTCAACCTCATGGTCTTTGCCAACCCCCAGAGGCAGCTGGGCCACAGAGGGCCTGGGCCCCTGTTAGCTTCTGAAACAACCAACATTCATAATTAATGCACGACAATAACCACAGACAGGCTCATGACAAGCCAGCATGCATATGCAGGTAGTACACCCCAGCTGTACAAGAACAGTGAGTATCCCGTATTGTTTACATCAGACTATCAGTAGAGCGTGATGAGCAGGATGATAGCGCCATCTAGAGGTCAGTTAGAGGAACATCAGTTCCTCTACTTGTCTAAAAAGTATTTATTTCATATATTTGGGTATTTAGTTATTATTACTGATATGGTAGCATTTCAATGCTTTAGTCAGTGCAAGTAAAGCTAATGTTAAAGGAACAGGAATGTTTACAGTTTAACATGGTGTTGTATTCAACCTGGGAAGTTTAATCTATAACAATGCCTCATGTTTCATATGTTGATCATACATTTGAAATGTAAAATCATAATTCATGAATTATACAATAGCCGTCATGTAAATGTATTATAGTAAAACATATTATATTTCCCTTCCAATTGTTTTGAAGTACAAAGCAACATGAAATAGAAATGTACAGTCCTTGACGTACCTTCACTGAAAATAAATCATAAAAGTCATGAAAATCTTTTAAACTATTATTTATTGTTTGTTCCTCATTAATATCCTGTAACAATGGAGCAGTCATCAAAAGCTTTATATTTGTCCACTAAACTCTTGACCCAAAGTTAAGTTTTTCAAAGGAAAATAACGTTTCTAAAGTTGAACAGAATCTTGAAATAAACAAATACTAAAAGAGCAGATTGACGATATGAGCTTCTCCAGTGCATCGACAACACGGTTACATTCAACCTTAGCAGTACATTTAAACAGATAGAGAAACACGTAGCATACATTCCTAATTTCTTAATAAGATTATGCTAGTGATAAGATTTAGAAAATCATAATTGTGGATTTAAGTATGAGGTAGTTGAGGAATATTTGCAGAGGTCCGGTCACTTTGTCGCAGGCTGGTCAAAGCTTCTTCAGTGGACGGGACGTCCCTCTCGGGCCTTTTCCCCGTCCACGTCACCCACTGACCCGACCTGGTCCTGGTCCTGGACTGAGCGGCAGTTACCGCAGCTGGAGTACAAACTCGTAGCTCGCTCTTTACTGCTTGTCCTTGACTGGGAGAGAGACAAAAGAGAACAATGTTGACCCACAATTACACAAAACCTTGATATCGGTCAAATCATAAGGAAATAGATGAATGTGTAGCGGAGGAGCTGAACGTTGTTAATAGACAAATTGGAAAAGACAAACATTTGAGTGCAGTAATGGAAATGATCTAAATTCATTTACTTACATTTTATTTTGTATTGACTATTTCAAATTAAAACAAAATTTCAATTAGTTTCCAATACAATGATTACATATTTTTCTCAAGAACACGTCTGTAAGTATGCACTTTGTTGTATTGTGATCATTATACTAAAATATACTACAGCATATACTACCATGACATTTTCACAATGAAACATCCTTCTTTATTTGAGTGTATCTGCAGACCTCACTGTGGAGGGATCTCATTAATATTTTCTACTTTTGGCTGGAAATACTCAATTAAACCTGTCCTCAGTCACATTTAAACCGCTGGCCTCGCACTCGTGCCTATATATGCCTCACTCACTGTGGTCTGTGGTCATTTTACCTTTGTTTGGGACAAACTTGAGCGAGTGACTGAATATTCAAAAGCGTGAGACTCCGTCCTCTGGTCCGTCATTTACAAACTCGTGGCCGAGCCCGTTGCCACACTTTCCACACAGAACCTGCGGACACAAAACACACGTCGTCCTCCTGGCTCGCATCCCCGTGTGTTGTGTGTGATATGATGCAGCAGAAAAACAAAGAACTGTGACCTTGAAGGCAGTGAGCGTCTCCATCATCTTGGTGACACTGTCCTCTCTGATGGTGTCGGTGAAAGCCGGCCAGGGAGACGAGTGGGAGAACTTGGAGCGACTGGAGAACAGTGGATGGTTACACTGGGAGCACACGTACATACCTGCGAGGGAGAGTCACTTTTAAGAACCATTGCATTGTTTCATTTCCCACATGCATAGGACAATGGTAAAGCTGTGCAGGGGGTCACTAGATTATTAAAGGGATAGCCACAAAAACAACTTCTAAACAAGCGTAATTGTATTTTATTCTTTTTTTTTGTAGAAAACATTTATCTCAAGAAAAAAAACATTATTTGATCGACCACCTGAACCCCAGAAGAGGGGGCTAAATGGCTATTAAAAAGGGTGATTTTACTTAAATATACCACAACTTTAATGCAAGTTTATTTTAATAATCAATAGCACATTTGTATGTTTAACTCTTAACAGCATTATAATTATTATTGCTATTATTAAATTCTAGTAGAAACTTCACTTTGAATTTACAAATCTGATATACCATGGAAAATAAATAAATACATTTGCCAAATTCTGTGACCCCACGTGCCCTCCCTCCGTACTCATCACTATGATATTACGCAACAATTGAATAATAGTTCTCCATCGAAAAGCCTTTCATCTGAAGCGGAACCTCGGCCGAACCTCTAATCCAGACTACAGGGAGGTTACGTCACATCCCTGCTCACCAAACAGCCACGGCCTGCTCACCTGGCTTGAAATGATCTTTGTAGAGCTCCCCGCCAAGAAAGCGGCAGAAAGACATCCTGCAGGTGAAGACGCAGCGGATCTGGATCTGGTCCCGTCTCTGGTGTCAGATGTGACAGATGACCGGACGCGCTCCCGTTCTTCCTCCTCTCGTGTGAACTAATCCAGGATGGAGATTTATCGGGAGCTCCTCCCACTGCGGTGGCCTGTGTTTCCACTAGATGTCAGTGTGGGACAACAGGAGCGCGCGTGGATTTTTCAAAAGGCCCCTTTGTATATTTATCATATGACAATACTCGTTAACGTTGCACACATTCATATTCTGACAGTCAAGCCTGACATCACATACCAGGACTTTCCTTCATCCACACAGATTTTGTAATAACCCATCCCGAAAAAAAAAAGTTTGTTTCCGCCGCTGAGGTTGTCAGATTTTTTAATATTTGATCAAATGTATTCATGACCTCGGTATTGATCCTCCTCACTGTTGCATGCAAACACCCACTACAGCTGAGCTGTTTACACTCCCATTACAGCTTGAATTTTTTAGTGTTATGATCATTAAAATGATCTGAATCGTCACAATATTTAAGAAGCACAAGACATGGCTCACTTTTTAGAAAGCTGAGGATGATAATATAGGAGTCAGAGACCAAAGAGGGCGTATAGCACCGAGGCAAGGCAAGTGTATTTGTATAGCACATTTGAACCACAAGGTGATTCAAAGTGCTTCACATAAAACCATTAAAAACATCAAAACATAATGCAGAAGAAAACAAGATTTAAAAAACAATTAAGAACATATATGAAACATTAAAAACTGTCAAAAAGGAAACAAAAAGCAGCAGTGAGATGCAGAAATCGATTGGTATCCGTGAGTCTGGTTCAATTAAAGCAGCAGCAAACAGGAAAGTCTTCAGTCTGGATGTCAAGGAGCTGAGGGTCTCAGCAGACCTGCAGCTTTCAGGGACCTTGTTCCAGATAAGTGGAGCAGAAAAGCTGAACGCTGCCTCTGTGGTTTAGTTCTGACTCTTGAAACAGGAAGTAGACCAGAACCAGACGACCTGAGGGGTCGGGATGGTTCAGAAGGTCGCAGCAGGTCACAAACATACTTCGGCCCTAAACCATTCAGTGCTTTATAAACCAGCAGCAGGACTTTAAAGTCAATTCTTTGTTGGAGAGGAGCAATGCAAAGACATCAGAGCTGCAGTGAGGTGATCCACTTTCCTGGTCTGTGGAGACTCAAGCTGACCTGTAAAGTTTCATTGCTACCGTTTGATAAAATCTGTCCTCAGGCAGATAAACACCTGGCAAAGTCAGTGTTATCAGAGTCTGGCAGGTATCAAGATAACTGTCAAAACACTTTCAGACTTATTTTATAAATGAGACAAGAACTTCAGTCATAAAAATACTTTTTTTTTTTTTTTATAGAAACAAGGAGAGTAATCAGAAATGGTATTTCTGTCCATTGCAGGTCCGTATCCTTCACTCATACTTGCAGTAGTGCTTTAGTGCCTCAGGCAGCTCCAGCCAGTCAATGGCCATGCGGTGGACAATGTGCTTCTGGATGGCTTTCCTGCACAATGTCTGCAAGGACGAGACTGAAGCAGCAGAGAAAGAAGACAAAAGACAAACAGTTTGTGGAAGGAAGAAATGCATTAAAAGTATGGATGGATTACTGAATGGCCCCTGGGTTAGAGCCTATTTACAGATGTAGAAGTGTGCTGTATATGAGTTATTATCGTCATAACGTTTATGGTAAAGCAACCACAAACAGATACAAAATGGCCACAGAGACAAACCCCATAAAATGACAGAAATGCAAAAAGACTGCAGAGCGATGCAAAACAATTACAAAGAGACTGAAAAAGACTACAAAGAGATATCAAATAATGTCGAAGAGACACAAAATGATCACAAAGAGATCCAAAAGACATGCAAGACAACGTCAAAGAGATCCAGAATGACCATAAAGGGACACAAAAAGACTACAGAGAGTATCAAAAAGACTACAAACAGACATGAAATGACTACAAACAACATCTTTGTGTAGCTTGTGTGTCTCCGAGTGCTGTATCACCTGTCAAATGTTACACAGTGGCAGGTCTGAGCCCGGGGGCCCTTTTGATTTATAATTCAGTGATGATGGATTAACGGTATCAATGTAACACTCAC
The DNA here is from genome assembly GCF_023055335.1 of Clinocottus analis. NCBI lineage: Eukaryota > Metazoa > Chordata > Actinopteri > Perciformes > Cottidae > Clinocottus > Clinocottus analis. Next base: position 10,730,553 of record NW_027175920.1, on the reverse strand, counting down.
ATCCATACTCCACCTGGACAATCCGGACACACTTGGTCGCAGCAAAGACGTCCACCACAGCATGGAGGGGCTGGACGGAGGGAATCCCCTTTGCGGAAGCTCCCATGTCCTCACCATTGATGATAATGTGCATATCCGCCAGGTCTTGCCCTTTAGTCACATACAGTACTCCTATCCGGCTGCGTCTGGCCGTGGGAGGCAGTGCGTTGGTCTTATACAAGTCATCCAAAATGTGGCTGTAGCGTCCGGGCCTGCTCCGACCGACCAGCTTGTCCATGGGGATCCGAACGTCCTCAATGTACAAGTGAGAGTCAGTGAAGAAAGTCTTTGGTTTGTTGCTGTCTCCATCTCCAGCCTCCCCTCGTCCGAGCCTCCGGCCGCCAGCCGGCCCTCCGTCTCCGGCCTCGTGAGCTCCAGGATCCTCTACGATCTTGTTGTGGTTGCGAGTGATGGCGAACACCCAGCTGTCCCCCGAGTCTGTCATGTCTGGGATGGAGTATTCAGGTACGGCGTCGAAGCCCCCGGGGTCCCTGGCAGTCAGGCCGACCCGGAGGTGGCCGCACCAACCCAGCTCCTTATCCTCGATCTCGATGAGAAAGATCTCCCCGGGCTTCAGAGGCCGCTTGCTGAAACACACGCCGTTGGCAAAGCTCTCCACGCGCGTGGCCTGCGTCCCCGAGATGTCCAGTCTGACATTGGAGCCGTGTATCGGGTGGAATTCCATGAACTGGTCAGGAAAGGGCAGCATTCTCAGTCGGACCGCTAAAAAACAACCCGCGAGAAACGGAGACAGACTTACTGAAACTTGTGAATCAAACAGCCTCGCAGTGGTTTGGGGCTATTGACGGTAGACGCATGTTCACGTCGAGGAACTGCAACCTGCACAGACACCGGCCGAGACCCCGGCTCTGCTTATCTGTGCGCCACTCACAGACGCTTCTGGTGGAGGGCTATTTTTGAACTACATATGTCAACAGATGGCAAGGTATGTGTGTGTGTGTGTGTGTGTGTGTGTGTGTGTGTGTGTGTGTGTGTGTGTGTGTGTGTATTAAGGGGGGTGGCCAACATGCACATGCCCACAGTCACTCACTCACACTAGACCTGCATGAAGATTGACGGGGTTAGTGGGAGCAACAAAGCCCCCCGGGCTCCTGCACTCATTCAATTTCACAAACCCATCATGAAACCATATGGCATGGAGATATGTTGAACAGCAGGCCCTTCAGAGCTGCACTCTAAATATAGTCTTCCCCCGCGACTACAGTCTGGATTTCATTCTTATGTAAAGCAGAAATTAAAGTAATATACCAAGATAAGAGAGGGCCGTACACATCTACTATGATAATGAGGTTATAGCATGAGAAGATGAGGACTTATATTTCAAAAGGAAAACTATAAGCAGCTACTTTTAATATTCATTATGTATGAGGTGTCACTCCCCGCTGATTAAGTTCATATCACTTCAGTCTGAAGCCATCAGGTATTTTTATCGCGTCGTATTAATTATACAGTATGATAATTAGGAGCTACAGCCCTCAGTGGTTACATAGCAGGGCTAATATGAAGATATTGCAGTGTGCAGATAAGAAATGATCACTGATCAAGCCTGTTGCTTTAAAGTGAGGCAACTTATCGTTAAATGAAACACATTCTTTTACTCACTACAATATACTGCGGGGAGTTTGCTGCATGCTTTGCAGCTGTACTTGGTCTCGTACGACCAGTAACAAACAGTATGGAGGTTAACATGTTCCAGAGCGCTGCTTGGTCCTGCATGTCTGATACGACTCAGCATCCTAAGTCCTTGATCAATGTGCAGGTTTCCGAATGGGAGACTGCTGCAGAGCCTCTGGGGGTTTGACGTGCTGATCTATGCTGGTCCCTGTGGTTTCCTCATTTCATCTTCATCACCTGCTCAAGATCTGCTGGAGGGAGGGTTCTTAAAACTGCTCCGTGTTTCTTTTCTTCTATCCAGCATTTTCTCTGCTGCCCCCCCCCCTCCTCCCCCTCATCCCCCGAGTCTCTTTGATACAGCTCAGCACATCCTCGTCCATCCTCCGGTATACAATTCTGCAACTATTAGGTCCAGAGACCACATGTCCACGGCCTCATTAAGTGGAATATACAGCACGAGCGCTGGCGCTCTGTACCAGGTGGTCTCTCCATCCACACAGACTCCCGGCTGAGCAGCAGGCAGGACGAGTCAGGACAAAGTCAGTTTGACTTTCAGTGGCTGCAGCCGGCGGTCCACAACCGTAGCGTTGTTAAGGTCAGCATGCACAATTCCAATGGACCTCTGGTGGGTCAGTATTTTAACCTCTTTTCTTTTACTGTCCTGGTTGTGTTTGGCTTTCCCTGTGTGGATTTAAAAGCAACTTTCTTCCCATGTTGAGGCCCTGGGTGCTTAGATCCTGCTTAAACACAAACATATTAAACTATCAGTATAAAGACATTATCAGAACATATTCATACAAAGGCAACAGATACATGTTCTGTGCGTATATTCCTGTAATATGGGGTCCTGGGTGATACTGTCAGTCATGCATGCAGCCAGCCACACTGTTCAGGAGCACATCCTCCAGTCGCTGATGGATGGGGGTTATTGTCTCTCGACCCAGCTGCAGCCTGCACACCACTCGGCCCGTTCTTCACATTGTCATTTCTAGGGCTTCTTGTGTGTTTTATGTAGGCCAAGATGGAAGAGGGGCAGGAGAGAGATGGGAGGTAAACTCATTAGTGTATCCTCTTCTTCCTTTCTTTATTCTCACGGGAGTATTTCCACCCTTTTTGCCATTGGACTCACAAAAGTGGACCTATTAGTAATACTTTGGATACTTGAGTACTTCAGTTTAGCATGTATGCTATCCAGTTGAGAACTTGACTAACCCTCAAGCTGAACTTTATCTGTCACCGTGTTTTATGTAATTAGACAGCATCCACACTCTGGATGCAGGGGAGTGTGGGTGAGTTTTGTGTTCGCGCGTCTGTTGGGGCTGCAGGACTCTTAATCTGGATTATCATGCAGCGCGGCCATGCTCTTCATAATCGGTTTGGTGGTGAGCTGTGATGCTCGGCAGCGCGTGACACATCTGGATGCAGGCAGTCGGTGAAGGGGAGGTATGTGTTTGTGACTGTGAGGGAGAGAGATAGAGAAGGAGGGAAAGAGAGAGAGAGAGGGAGAGAGAGTGAGAGAGAGAGAGAGAGAGAGAGAGAGAGAGAGAGAGAGAGAGAGAGAGAGAGAGAGAGAGAGAGAGAGATGAGATTTCTCACTCCGCGGTCCTTGCGCACACAAATGGAGAGGGAGCCAGCAGACAACATCCCTGGTCGGCGGGTTTAGTCAGATTTCCATGCAAATCATTTTGTAATGTAAGTATATTTTATTACTCATCTCCATTCATGTTGTTATTCTAGTTTTCTCTTGCAAAACACCATCAGGGTTGCACATTCTGCATGAATGCTTCTTGCCTGGGTCTCAGTGCGCACTGATGGTGAACTTCTTCATGTCATGTCTACAAGTCACACTTGTCTCGTGCATGTTAGTCGTCCAGAAAGAGAAAGGGTGCAGCTCTGGGGGTGAAGGTGGAAGTGTTGAACTGATTTCAGTGAAGTGAATTTTAGCACATAGCCATGTGTTGTTTTGTTTGCATTGTTTTTTTGTAATATGACCCTCATGATTTTGTTCTCAGATCTGTTTCAGCTCATTTACTCACTCTGGTAACGCTGCAACTCACAAGTAGTTGTGTTATGTTATAATCTGTTGATTATTTCTTGCAATTATTTGCAGTAAAATATCAGAAATTAGAGAAAAAGGTGTCCAATTTTCAATGTGCCATATTTTAATTGCATGTTTTATATAATCAACAACAACAACAAAAAAAGAGAAAATTCTCACATTTGAGAAGCTATAAGACAAAGTTTGCAACTTTTTGACAGGGGTCCAACAGGCTCAGCTTATGTACGTGTGGACTTTATGTGCATATGTGCACTATTTGAAGAACTAAGTGATAACATGATACCTATTGGTTAAAATCTATGTTCAAACTCATCAAAACATTCAGTGACCCCTGCATCCTGCAGAAGCATCTGACCTCAAGCTATAAACAAGAGCACTGTACTCTGAAGGATTGTGATGTTACTATTAGCTCCAATCAACACTGGGGGGGGATGAGCTATCTTGGAAACACACCCCACCAAATGTTGGTTTAGCCCATAATCCAGCTGTGTGATTTGTCAGATTTCACAGTAAAACCCTGCATTTATGTTAATCTGAGATTGTTACTGTTCGTGTCTGATCAGAGGGTGCATGGCAACACACACACACACACACACACACACACACACACACACACACACATACACACACCCACACACATACACACACCCACACACTCACTCACTCAGCAACAGATATGCTGTTAGGCTGATGATTTCACTGATTGAGAAAGGTTTGATCAAACACGTCGCAGTGCATTCAGAGCAGATGTTTGCTGTGTTTCGTGCTACATTGGTCACATGATCACGCTGTACTTCACACGCAGCCTTATGGAGCATGTTACCAGCTCTTACTCTACAGTGTGTCATTAAGCGTTGCATGCTGCTGGTTAAGGAACCTGAAATGACGCCCACAAATAGAATCTGCCTGGAGACCCAAAATCAAGCAGATTTTGATAAAAATAAAAAAAAATACTTGCATATGTATATTTACAGTCCACATACCCCACTCTTCCTTCTTGCCTTTCTTTGGTTATACTGTCCAAGTTTTACTCAGTTTTGTGACTTTTGACAGTTAAATAATAATAATACATTTCAAAAATAACCAGTAATCTATACACTACACATTACCTCCATCGAATTGAGTCTTTATGATGCATGTATTACTTAATAACGCTATGCTAGCCTTGTGGCTCTATCGATCAATATCATTAAAATCAATATTTAATTTCACACCTTCATGGTTGGTGATTAATCCCATCGATGTGTTCACTAGCGTAAACATGGTTTGTTGTTTCGATTACTCAATGGATACCCACAGGATGAATTGTAATAACATCTTTTTTTTAGCTGCACCATCTTGTACACTCCTTTAGCTTATTAGCAAAAGCTAATTGCATTCCCATCAGCCTCAGTTTTACTTCGCCGTACGTGCTAATTAGCAATGGTTAGCACGCTAAACCAAGATGGTAATCCTGGTAAATGTAATATTGTCCCTGCAAAACTATTACATTGTCCTTGTGTTAGCATACTGATGTGAGCATTGAGCTCAAAGCACTGTACATGCTGTATACAGCCTCACAGAACTGCTAGCATGCTCTTCTTCTCATTTGATACTGTGGCGTCAAACACACGCTTTTGTTTAAAGCGGATATTGTAACACTCAAGGCCAAAAGATTTTCCTTAACTTGTTAATTTGATTCTTCCATGTATTTCATATCCACATGAGGTTATGCAAAAAATGATGACTCAGCTGACTAAATAAATAAACATTTCGATGAGTAATAAAAAAAACAGCAGCTGTGGAGTCCAGATACAGCAGAGACTATGACAACATTGGCCAGTTTTGTCATAGTGTTCTACAAAATTAGCTTGGACACAATATTGTTAGCTTAACAGTGGTTTAGCCTGCCTCATGTGCGTGTGAGCGCATGTGTTTGTTTTCTGGCACTTTGCAGCAGGTCCTGGTCCCCCTTCCCACCCCGTGAAAAGCTGTGATGAAGGTCTAATGCTGCCCGGCTGCATGTGTGTCTGTGAGGTTTATCTCCCCACCAACCATTTTGGGTGAGAGCAGATTAGTCAGAATCCACCAGCTGCTGGGGAATTGGTTGAAATTGTGCCACACGGCGCTGTAATACAGTTACGTAAATGCGACCGGTCAGACGTAGGGTTTGACTTGCAAGAGGCCTTACACTTGACCCTGAGATACAGCGAGGGGAAGGGTCCCAACTGGGCGCGCCGTTTCCCAGCTTGTGTCCGGTGATGCACACAAGCTGCTCTCGTCTCCCACAAAATGACAGCAGATAACACACACGCCTCTCTGTTCTGTGTTGGCATCATTTTTACAAGTCAGTAGGCGATGGTTGGATAATGCGTTTCAAAAGCCACAGGAGGTGGATGAAGGAAGGCAAATTTAAACTCCCCTCACGATTCATTTCAGAGTTACATAAGTAACTCTTTAAACAGCTCGAGAAGACACCAGAGGGAGGGTTGTGGCTCGGCTGACAGTGAGCTCTGGAGGGGGTGAGGCTGGAAGACACTGGAGTTGTTTTCTTTGGGAGATGGCGTGCTGAATACTACTACAGAGGGTGAGCAGGGAATGCCTTTATCCCCATGATTTTTACGTATTTGTTCGGAGATAACAATTTGGACAAAGCCAGAAATAACTTCTCTTTGCTTTGTCCTGAAATGCTGCATCCCTCCTCAAACTATGATTTTCCAGTTCATCTTCATGTACAAAGAAAGCACAGAAATTGAACCAATTCTATATTTATATATAGCCAATCAGCCCCAAAAGACATTACATCCAAGACTATGCTGCCCTAGTTTGTGCAAAATTTGGGGGAGACAGTCTGTCATGCCTATTTTTACATACCTCTAAAACCCATTTAGTGCGTGAAGCGACAGCTATGGGAGAGGTGCTTATTTGGATCAAAAGTCAACAGATTACGACGTGACGTTGTCACATTAATGCAGGCTTGGCACAGGTAAGCGGTTTCTATGAAAATGAGTCACAAGCATGGAGAAGAAGCCCTTCCTCTCTCGATGTGGCTCATTCTCTCGCTGCTTTTATTTGTTCTGCTTATTAATGTAGCTGACAGTGTTCTTCATTTATTCTCTTTCAGGTGCCTTGGCTGTGTAATGTGAAGTCAAGAAATGGCGGCGAGAAGAACAAACGGGGACAGAAGAAGTGAGGGTGAGAAGAGAAGAGGTGGCAGACCTCTCCAGGAGGCGCACAGCCCGTCGCTTGGCCTCTCCCCAGTCGCTGGCGCCAAGAGGCATCTCCCCCGAGGGATTGTGATCCAGCTGACTGGGACGGAGGGAGATTGGGACAGTCTGGACGACAGTGAGCTCATCTTCTCCCTCGACCACGATGACGACTACCCCTCCATCTCTCTCTCCAAGGAGAGGCAGCCTTCTGTTGAGGACGACAGACAGTTGCAGTCCCAAGCTTTCCACGTCCCTCTTTCCCCTTCAGACCCTGGCTCTCTGGGCAGCTGCTCCGCCTCTGGCCCCAGCTTCCTCTCCCCGAGCTCCTCTTCCCCCACCCACCGACCCCTTGCGAGCTTGGTCAAGTCCCTCTCCACAGAGCTGGAGTTCAAAGACAGCTCCACTCTCAGACCGAGGCCCATCGTCAGCCTCGTGAAGTCCATCTCCACGGAGATCTCCCGTTCAGAGCCAGAGGTGTCGCAGTCCAAGTCAGACTCCCGCCTCAACTTCCACGTGTGGAAGCAGCTCACCCAGCCAAAAACCCGCAGCACCGGGGACTCTCGCACTGCTCCCCCTTCTCCGAGCTCCCACTCCCCTGGCGGAGAGGGTCTGAGAGGGAGCTTCTTCAAAATGGAGTTGGAGGACACCAAGAGGAAGCTCTCAGAGGCCGTGCACGAGCCTTTCAGCAACATGTTCAGTAAGATCATGAGAGAGGAGGGCGCCGGCAGCCCCAGACACCAGTGTAAAAGCCAGGGGCCTCACCCGGTCAGCTCCCGAGGTTTGGGGCGTGAAGGGAGCACGGACACAGTTCTCTCTGAGTCTCCTGTGAGGAACACCAGAAAAACGGAGGCTGAGGGTTCGCCTGTGTTTGACTGGCCTTCTGTTAGGCATCCGGTGAGAGGCCAGCGTGGCTCCTGTCCTGTGCATCACCACAGACAACATCACAGGGATGAGGAGCTGGAAATATGCACAGACGGCGACGTGATGCGGGTATTGGCCGTGGAGACTCGCGGGCAGCCGAGGAGATCGCCTGCCGCGGCAGCACCCCCGGTTAGGACTTCTGACCTTTCTCAAGCGCCTCATCCTCTGCCACGCAGGAGTTTATTCTGTGTGGCAGTGCTGTCCTACGGCTATTTCATCCTACCGCTCAGTCCGTACTTCTCTGGCCTGGCTCTGGGATTAGCGCTGGGCTTCTTACTGGGACTGCTGCTCATCCGGATGGGCTCGCCCAGGTCTCGCTGCTCGACTCCTCCGCACAGACCAGCGCCGACCCTGTTGGGAGAGGGGATCCCGTCAGACGGCTCCGTCAGCGCTGAGCCTGACAGCCTCAAGGTAAATGTGATGAGTCATTACGGAGGAATGTGTTTTTTTTTTGTTGTCACCTTATTTTCAGCCACTGCTGTCTCGGTCCAATACGAGCACATTTCTCAACATGTCTTGCATCAAACACCTGAGCACTTTTCATTTATTGATTCATTTATTTCAGCCACCCAAGCCTTGTTGTATTAGTTTGCATTTCGGGAAATACATTAGTTCGCTTTCTTGCCGAGAAATAGCTGAGAAGATTGATGCCACTCTTGTGCCTGTCTGTCCAGTGGGAAGCTACAGTTATCTTAGCTTAGCACGAAGACCGGACACAGGGAGAAACTAAACTCATTGAAAGCATCTGATACTGGGATTCACTTTAAAAAGCATGTTTACTCCAATTACAGTAACAAGAGTACATGTAGTTAGTTCTCACCCGTGTTGATTTGCTCTGAAAGGACATCGTGTCAAGTCACTTAAGCAACTGAGTATTTCCACCTGACTATTTCTTTCACTGTCTAAAGCGTTAGTAAGTGTCACATAACAACATACAATTCACAGAGTGCAATTAAAAGTTTTTAAAAAAAACCTATCAGAGCTGCGGCGGTACTTGCCGTTCTGGCTGAGCTTGAAACACGTCGCTACTGGAGAGGACAGCTTCCACCCAGACGCTGTCAGCTCCGGAGGCCATTAGTGGAGGATATAGGCAGGAGGAAGCTGTAATTTGTTTGGGTGCGAGGCAGTTGTGGGTTGGAGTGAGGTGGCAGTAGTCGAGAATGGGGGATTTACTGTCTGGGTGTCGAGATAATTCCCTTGTTTGGTCATTAGCGGATTGGTTTCAGTCCGACGGCTGTTGTGATGGGAAAGTTATAACTGCAGGGGTTGGGAGGTTTCCGGTAATGAGGCGACAGACTGAGAAGAGTCAAACTCCTATCACGAGGGCAGAGACTGACACCGCTATAAATAAAGTACAAATGAAATGTCAGTAATATATTGTTTATGAGTTAATTGGAGCATCAAGATCATAAAGGGGATCCTATGACATCATTCAGTTCACTTTCAGCCATCCTAATGAACACTTCAGCATATATTTCAGACTGAACGAAGCTTCTTCATCTTTTTATTATACAGTATTTTAAAGCCAGAAAAATGACACACAAAAATGCATCTGAATTTGAATTGTCCAAAGTAAGTGACTATATAGTAAAGAAATTGTTTTGAAAAGTTCACTTACTGGCTGAGATTTAGATGGATTTCTCTCATATATCCCTATGATGCTTAAAGGCCAGGAGACAATAAGCTTAGCTTAGCATGAAGACTGGAAGCAGTTAGCTAGCAAAAATACACTTACCAGCACCTCTAAAGCTCACTTGATAACAAAATGGTTTAACATGTGGTGATAATATTACAGTCACTGCGGCAGGCTGTCATTCCCTAACAACAGTTCATAAATGTAACTTTTGACATAACTTTGCTGATCGTTTAAGCAAAAAAGCAAATGACAATGTTCCCCGAAATGGCTAAAACTAGAATACCTCTAGATTTGTTCTGCGTTCAGTTTGCTGGTTTGATAAATCCTCTGATTGGTGAAGTTTGTTGACAACAGCACGACAGAACAGAAGTGTTGTCTGGGAGCACTGATCAAGGGGTTTGTTATATTCCATGCATATTCTCAAGTAACATTATCATGAACTAGAAAATTTCGCAAGAAATTTTGAAAGTGTGGCTACTACTGCCGTAAGACGTCGCAATATATAGCTTTTGTTTCTGACGCCCGTCTCTCCTCCAAAGCACTTGAGTTGGTTTGTGTGTTAAACTGATTGGTTGATATGAAGCACCTGTGTGCTGCCGTCGTCATGGTGACCAAGTTAGCGCCAGCAGACTGATTAGAGGCAGACTGGACTGTGGACTTAAGGAAATAAACTACTGAACGTCCTGAACACACACAAACGTATATGAAATATCATATGACCTTATTAATGATCACAGTGTTGACAACTACACAATATAAAACACACGTAAACGTCTTTGTGTGTGTGTGTTTGTGTGTGTGTGTTTGTGTGTCTGTGTGTGTTTGTGTATGTGTTTGTTTGTTTGTGTGTGTGTATGTATGTGTGTCTGTGTGTCTGTGTGTGTGAGACAAACAGACAGAGAGACAGAAGTCATCTGTGTTGTGTGTGCGTGTGTAAGTGTCTGCGTGTCTGTTAAACTGCCCTAACGAGAACACCTGTGGGTCGCTAGATCAAAGGTTGCCATGGTGATGACTTCAAAGGGACTTCCTTACGCTGAGCTTAATAGACCTAAATACTGTGGAACTCCTTTCAAACTATTTAAAAAAAATGGTACTTTAAAAGCCACTATTGCTTCGATATCGCATATTGAGCGTTAGGAAGACCTGATGAACAGATACTGTGACTGGCGAGTCTGTACGATAAAACATGTGTCTGTACGGGCGATTTACAAATCAGGTACGAGCTTCAGGGGAGACGTGGTTTTGGAGGGAGATTTAACATGGTGGCGGATGGCAGAGCGAGGTGGACTTGCTCTCACATTCAGTCCGATTTCAAGACGTCTGAGTCTGTTGGATTCCTATCGACCGCAGTTTATGACAGAAGACAAGATTTCCAACGTTTCTATCCAACAATGGTGTATGAAGAGTGAACATTGTGGGAGTAAAGACAAAATACGTTTTATTTTTTTAACAGTTTCTGTCGCTTCTTCTCACTCTGTTAATTGGCGCGCCACCCTCTACGAACGTTTCGTGAAATTTTTTTTATGTTTTTTGCATTTTTCGGGAAAACGTACGGGCGAATCTCTTAGAAAAGTCATACCTCACGATTCCCGCGCAAACCGCACGTTTCGATGTAATTTTTGCGCATGTGCTGGCAACGCTCTGGGAGGAGTAGTGGTTTGACTATAAGAAGAATAATAATAACTAGAAAGAGCATTTCCTGCTGAAAATGCGTTGGAATGCAAAAGGCTGAAGCTTATAGCTGAAATATTTGAAGGAAATAGCTGAATATAGCTGAACATAGTGGAATATAGCTTAAATTAGCTAAATATAGCTAAATATATTTGAAAATGAAAGAATAGCTGAATATATGTAAAAACAGCTGAATATATTAATGCAGCTGAAAATTGCGGAATAGATGAATATATAAATAAATAGCAAATCATTACTGAAAATATAGAAAAGGCAAAATACCTGCTGAAAAATGTTACAGTTCAACATCATTTAATTGAACTGTTGAAAATCCTTGTCGTTTAAATGTATCATTGGAAAAGTTGAAAGGAAAACTGCATCATCTAAATCAGAGGTGTCAAACATACGACCCGGCCCGCCACAGTGTCCAGTCCAACAGAAGAAAAAAAAAAGTTGTTTTTTTTAATATTGAAGTCTGCCATAAGTGGGGTTTGAACCACTGACCCTTTGCTTCTAAGACGGAGATGCTAACCACTGATCCACAGGCGCAGTTGGTGAGAGACCTGATATTATTGAGTGTCTACAAAACCATCTGTCAAACCTCAGAACGTGAACGTCAGTGAAGCTGTTAATCCTGACGTCTATAACCAAAGTGACCTGCACACACGCGCGCACACACACGAACGTGCACGCGACCATAATAACACGTTAACGCGGCCGTTCGCGCGCACACGGCCGTGCACGCGCGCGGCCGTTGAGGCGCGGGCGCACCCGTTGGCGAGCGTTTACACGCGCGGCCGTTTCACGTTAGTGGGCGTTTACGTGTGCTGCCGTTCACGCGCGAGCACGGCCGTTCATGTGCGCGACCCGTTCGCGTGTGCGGCCGCTTACGTGCCTGCTGCCTGTAGATGCACAGACCAAAGGGCTGCTGCTGGGGACGGACCGGCTCTCCCATTCAGTCGGACCTCAACACGTCTTATCTGTTGGATTCCTATCGACCGCAGTTTACGGCAGAAGACAAGATTTCCAACGTTTTGAGCTATAAATTATGTCCAAAGAGTATAGGGTTTGGAGTAGAGAGCAAGTTTAAAATATGTGTATCGCCAAGTGCCCTCGCTCTGGAGTCTGACGTCACCGCTGTGAGCTGCCCAACACACAATAATGAGAAAGGCAGAAAAGGTGCGGAAAAACTATAAAACGAAAACGCCGACAGTTAAAACAATATAGGATATATCAAAAAAGATGAGTAATACAATAACAGCTAAACGTTTTGTCAACATTTTAAAGGTGGAATGGTGTCTCTAGCTGGAGGCATGACAGAGCCTTTACCTTTTGAAGTTGAAGAGTTGAAAGCGGATTTGAAGATGTTCTTCATTGGAAACCATTCATTTTTTTTTTTATAAAAAGCTGAATAATTTTAAAATTTGAGTAAATATGAAAAATGTAAAAGCGTAGATTAATAGCTAAAGGTTTTGTCAACATGTGAAATTTTAAATATTGTCTCAAGCTCAACGTATGAAGAAACTGTAAACGTTTGAAGTTGAAGATGATTTGAAAATTTCCCCATTGGGTCCCATTATAAAAAAAATCATAAAAAGCTTAATAATTCAAAGATTTGAAAAGTCTGAAATATGAAAAGTCTTAGCCATCGTGTCCTTAGGTAACTGAATATTTTTATAATTGAACTTTTTTCTGTAGCTGAAAATATGAAAGAGTTGAAGAGGTCCAAAATACGGATGGAAGAAATAGAATAATAACTAGAAAGAGCATTTCCTGCTGAAAATGCGTTGGAATGCAAAAGGCTGAAGCTTATAGCTGAAATATTTGAAGGAAATAGCTGAATATAGCTGAACATAGTGGAATATAGCTTAAATTAGCTAAATATAGCTAAATATATTTGAAAATGAAAGAATAGCTGAATATATGTAAAAACAGCTGAATATATTAATATAGCTGAAAATTGCGGAATAGATGAATATATAAATAAATAGCAAATCATTACTGAAAATATAGAAAAGGCAAAATACCTGCTGAAAAATGTTACAGTTCGAAGTCATTTCATTGAACTGTTGAAAATCATTGTCGTTTAAATGTATAATTGGAAAAGTTGAAAGGAAAACTGCATCATCTAAATCAGGGGTGTCAAACATACGACCCGGCCCGCCACAGTGTCCAGTCCAACAGAAGAAAAAAAAAAGTTTTTTTGAAAAATTAAAATCTGTCATAGGTGGGGTTTGAACCACTGACCCTTTGCTCCTAAGGCGGAGTTGCTAACCACTGATCTACAGGTGCAGTTGGTGAGAGACCTGATATTACTGAGTGTCTACAAAACCATCCGTCAAACCTCAGAACGTGAACGTCAGTGACGCTGTTCATCCTGACGTCTATAACCAAAGTGACCTGCACACACGCGCGCGCACACACACACGAACGTGCACGCGACCATAATAACACGTTCACGCGCGAGCACGGCCGTTCATGTGCGCGACCCGTTCGCGTGTGCGGCCGCTTACGTGCCTGCTGCCTGTAGATGCACAGACCAAAGGGCTGCTGCTGGGGACGGACCGGCTCTCCCATTCAGTCGGACCTCAACACGTCTTATCTGTTGGATTCCTATCGACCGCAGTTTACGGCAGAAGACAAGATTTCCAACGTTTTGAGCTATAAATTATGTCCAAAGAGTATACGGTTTGGAGTAGAGAGCAAGTTTAAAATATGTGTATCGCCAAGTGCCCTCGCTCTGGAGTCTGACGTCACCGCTGTGAGCTGCCCAACACACAATAATGAGAAAGGCAGAAAAGGTGCGGAAAAACTATAAAACGAAAACGCCTACAGTTAAAACACTACAGGAGATATCAAAAAGATGAGTAATACAATAACAGCTAAACGTTTTGTCAACATTTTAAAGGTGGAATGGTGTCTCTAGTTGAAGGCATGACAGAGTCTTTCCCTTTTGAAGTTGAAGAGTTGAAAGCGGATTTGAAGATGTTCTTCATTGGAAACCATTCATTTTTTTTTTATAAAAAGCTGAATAATTTTGAAAATTGAGAAAATATGAAAAATGTAAAAGCGTAGATTAATAGCTAAAGGTTTTGTCAACATGTGAAATTTTAAATATTGTCTCAAGCTCAACGTATGAAGAAACTGTAAACGTTTGAAGTTGAAGATGATTTGAAAATTTCCCCATTGGGTCCCATTATAAAAAAAATCATAAAAAGCTTAATATTTCAAAGATTTGAAAAGTCTGAAATATGAAAGGTCTTAGCCATCGTGTCCTTAGGTAACTGAATATTTTTATAATTGAACTTTTTTCTGTAGCTGAAAATATGAAAGAGTTGAAGAGGTCCAAAATACGGATGGAAGAAATAGAATAATAACTAGAAAGAGCATTTCCTGCTGAAAATGCGTTGGAATGCAAAAGGCTGAAGCTTATAGCTGAAATATTTGAAGGAAATAGCTGAATATAGCTGAACATAGTGGAATATAGCTTAAATTAGCTAAATATAGCTAAATATATTTGAAAATGAAAGAATAGCTGAATATATGTAAAAACAGCTGAATATATTAATGCAGCTGAAAATTGCGGAATAGATGAATATATAAATAAATAGCAAATCATTACTGAAAATATAGAAAAGGCAAAATACCTGCTGAAAAATGTTACAGTTCAACATCATTTAATTGAACTGTTGAAAATCCTTGTCGTTTAAATGTATCATTGGAGAAGTTGAAAGGAAAACTGCATTATCTAAATCAGAGGTGTCAAACATACGACCCGGCCTGCCACAGTGTCCAGTCCAACAGAAGAAAAAAAAAAGTTGTTTTTTTTAATATTGAAGTCTGCCATAAGTGGGGTTTGAACCACTGACCCTTTGCTTCTAAGCGGGAGATGCTAACCACTGATCCACAGGCGCAGTTGGTGAGAGACCTGATATTATTGAGTGTCTACAAAACCATCTGTCAAACCTCAGAACGTGAACGTCAGTGACGCTGTTAATCCTGACGTCTATAACCAAAGTGACCTGCACACACACACGAACGTGCACGCGACCATAATAACACGTTAACGCGGCCGTTCGCGCGCACACGGCCGTGCACGCGCGCGGCCGTTGAGGCGCGGGCGCACCCGTTGGCGAGCGTTTACACGCGCGGCCGTTTCACGTTAGTGGGCGTTTACGTGTGCTGCCGTTCACGCGCGAGCACGGCCGTTCATGTGCGCGACCCGTTCGCGTGTGCGGCCGCTTACGTGCCTGCTGCCTGCAGATGCACAGACCAAAGGGCTGCTGCTGGGGACGGACCGGCTCTCCCATTCAGTCGGACCTCAACACGTCTTATCTGTTGGATTCCTATCGACCGCAGTTTACGGCAGAAGACAAGATTTCCAACGTTTTGAGCTATAAATTATGTCCAAAGAGTATACGGTTTGGAGTAGAGAGCAAGTTTAAAATATGTGTATCGCCAAGTGCCCTCGCTCTGGAGTCTGACGTCACCGCTGTGAGCTGCCCAACACACAATAATGAGAAAGGCAGAAAAGGTGCGGAAAAACTATAAAACGAAAACGCCGACAGTTAAAACAATATAGGATATATCAAAAAAGATGAGTAATACAATAACAGCTAAACGTTTTGTCAACATTTTAAAGGTGGAATGGTGTCTCTAGCTGGAGGCATGACAGAGCCTTTACCTTTTGAAGTTGAAGAGTTGAAAGCGGATTTGAAGATGTTCTTCATTGGAAACCATTCATTTTTTTTTAATAAAAAGCTGAATAATTTTAAAATTTGAGTAAATATGAAAAATGTAAAAGCGTAGATTAATAGCTAAAGGTTTTGTCAACATGTGAAATTTTAAATATTGTCTCAAGCTCAACGTATGAAGAAACTGTAAACGTTTGAAGTTGAAGATGATTTGAAAATTTCCCCATTGGGTCCCATTATAAAAAAAATCATAAAAAGCTTAATAATTCAAAGATTTGAAAAGTCTGAAATATGAAAAGTCTTAGCCATCGTGTCCTTAGGTAACTGAATATTTTTATAATTGAACTTTTTTCTGTAGCTGAAAATATGAAAGAGTTGAAGAGGTCCAAAATACGGATGGAAGAAATAGAATAATAATAAAAAGTTTAATAAAGATTTGAAGAACAATAGTTGGAATGCTTGCAGCATTCCAACTAATAATAAGTTTAATAAAGATTTGAAGAACAATAGTTGGAATGCTTGCAGCATTCCAACTAACTAGAAAGAGCATTTCCTGCTGAAAATGCGTTGGAATGCAAAAAGCTGAAGCTTATAGCTGAAATATTTGAAAGAAATAGCTGAATATAGCTGAACATAGTGGAATATAGCTTAAATTAGCTAAATATAGCTAAATATATTTGAAAATGAAAGAATAGCTGAATATATGTAAAAACAGCTGAATATATTAATATAGCTGAAAATTGCGGAATAGATGAATATATAAATAAATAGCAAATCATTACTGAAAATATAAAAAAGGCAAAATACCTGCTGAAAAATGTTACAGTTCGAAGTCATTTCATTGAACTGTTGAAAATCATTGTCGTTTAAATGTATAATTGGAAAAGTTGAAAGGAAAACTGCATCATCTAAATCAGGGGTGTCAAACATACGACCCGGCCCGCCACAGTGTCCAGTCCAACAGAAGAAAAAAAAAAGTTTTTTTGAAAAATTAAAATCTGTCATAGGTGGGGTTTGAACCACTGACCCTTTGCTCCTAAGGCGGAGTTGCTAACCACTGATCTACAGGTGCAGGTGGTGAGAGACCTGATATTACTGAGTGTCTACAAAACCATCCGTCAAACCTCAGAACGTGAACGTCAGTGACGCTGTTCATCCTGACGTCTATAACCAAAGTGACCTGCACACACGCGCGCGCACACACACACGAACGTGCACGCGACCATAATAACACGTTCACGCGCGAGCACGGCCGTTCATGTGCGCGACCCGTTCGCGTGTGCGGCCGCTTACGTGCCTGCTGCCTGTAGATGCACAGACCAAAGGGCTGCTGCTGGGGACGGACCGGCTCTCCCATTCAGTCGGACCTCAACACGTCTTATCTGTTGGATTCCTATCGACCGCAGTTTACGGCAGAAGACAAGATTTCCAACGTTTTGAGCTATAAATTATGTCCAAAGAGTATACGGTTTGGAGTAGAGAGCAAGTTTAAAATATGTGTATCGCCAAGTGCCCTCGCTCTGGAGTCTGACGTCACCGCTGTGAGCTGCCCAACACACAATAATGAGAAAGGCAGAAAAGGTGCGGAAAAACTATAAAACGAAAACGCCTACAGTTAAAACACTACAGGAGATATCAAAAAGATGAGTAATACAATAACAGCTAAACGTTTTGTCAACATTTTAAAGGTGGAATGGTGTCTCTAGTTGAAGGCATGACAGAGTCTTTCCCTTTTGAAGTTGAAGAGTTGAAAGCGGATTTGAAGATGTTCTTCATTGGAAACCATTCATTTTTTTTTTATAAAAAGCTGAATAATTTTGAAAATTGAGAAAATATGAAAAATGTAAAAGCGTAGATTAATAGCTAAAGGTTTTGTCAACATGTGAAATTTTAAATATTGTCTCAAGCTCAACGTATGAAGAAACTGTAAACGTTTGAAGTTGAAGATGATTTGAAAATTTCCCCATTGGGTCCCATTATAAAAAAAATCATAAAAAGCTTAATATTTCAAAGATTTGAAAAGTCTGAAATATGAAAGGTCTTAGCCATCGTGTCCTTAGGTAACTGAATATTTTTATAATTGAACTTTTTTCTGTAGCTGAAAATATGAAAGAGTTGAAGAGGTCCAAAATACGGATGGAAGAAATAGAATAATAATAATAAGTTTAATAAAGATTTGAAGAACAATAGTTGGAATGCTTGCAGCATTCCAACTAATAATAAGTTTAATAAAGATTTGAAGAACAATAGTTGGAATGCTTGCAGCATTCCAACTAATAAAAAGTTTAATAAAGATTTGAAGAACAATAGTTGGAATGCTTGCAGCATTCCAACTAATAATAAGCCCGCAGGAGAACATGAAGTGTGCTTCCAGCATGGGGTCTCTGACCCCATGCGGCTGAAGCCACACTTAATGACTAACCCTCTCTCCGCTTGCAGACCCGCTTTCTACGCTGCATTTCTTCCACAACTAATTTGTCCATGTTAAAAATAAATTGTGTTGAAATCCAAAGAGGAGAAAGTATCTTGTTTGATCGTTGTGCCAACAGAAAGACACACTTGATCATTTCTGCTGTTTACTTCACTTTTAGGCTGATTCCATGCATCATAACATGTCTTTCAAGATCGGAACAATTTCAGATCCCACGTTTATTACTTACTCGCAACTGTGAATGGAGTTGATTGCATTTGCACTTTTTCTGCCTTTTTCAGGGCTGGATGAACGAGATACACGATTACGACCCAGAAACGTACCATCCAGCTCTGACTCACTCCGTGTTTGCCGCCCTCGAGGGCTCTCGTCTCCGTCTGGACTCCCCGCGTAACAACATCAGCCGCAGGGCCACGTACGACGAGAGAGTCCACGAGGCCGCCTTCGTCAAGTCTCGCTCCTTTCAGCTTGCGAAGAGCCAAGTATGATGACTAAGTAACTTTGATGCGGGAATGTTTCTTCTGTATCTGAGGCCATTGTATCTTTTTGAATGGTATCAACACGAAAGGGAAGGCGTGATATATTTTGGTATTCTGGTGATGTCATGATATCGTATGCAGGGCAGAGCCTCAGTAAACTTTATCCAACGCTGTGATAGTGTTCACTTTACAATTAATGAATGCATAGGATATTTCCTAATTGATGCATTGATGAGAAAAGCATGAATTGAAATGAAATTTATTTAGCAATAAACATTAAATCCTTTTTCGCAAAATTAATGAATAACAAATAAATGGGACATCTGACTGCACGACTCATTTCTTTTACTTTGACACAACACAACTCTGCCACTGTTCCCTGAAGGTATTCCTGCAGCCATCTGTGTTGGCTCGCAAGAGGATGTGGAATCCAAAGTATCCCATCTGCATCCAAGTGGCCGGGGGATCGAACTCCCGGGACGATGACGGAGGAAGGTCGGAGGAGAGTCAGGGTGAAGAGATGGGCGCTGAATCGGCCGGTCCTCAACAGAGTTCCTCCAAACACGTCTGTGACCTTCCCGCCACTCTTTACCTCTTCGGACGCACAGGAAGAGAGAAAGAAGAGTGGTTCCGTCACTTCCTGTCTGCGTCCATGGAGACAGATGGGGAGAAGGAGAGGGACAGACAGAGGCCCGGCAGATGTGTGTCCAGATCGGGTATGAGACACGTTAATAATGCATTAGAGAAGAGAGGGCTTCCAGATAAGGCATCTATACAAATGCTATATATGTGTGGATTATGGATTACATGCTCCAATTCTTTGCATTTCAAAACCAATCCCTTTCGAGGAAACACACAGATCTCACAGTTGTTTGTTGACAGGACAGGACGAAGGCATCAGGGAGAAGCTGCAAGAAAGGAAGCATTTTATAAAACACATCAGTCTTATGATCTGTCGTCAGTCAAACCTCCTTTTGGGAAATTAAGATCATTTTATTTTCTTTCTGCAGAGAGTTAGATGGGAACATTGATAACGTTCCTGTGTCTTTGCATTGAGCTGCCGGTCAGCTTAGCTTAGCATAAAGACTGTAAATGGGGGGAAACAGCATGTCTGGCTCCGGTCAAAGCAACAAGCGAACGTGGGACATTTTGTCGAAAGCCAACTTCCACACCAATTCCACCATTGCATCAAAATTTACAACTTCAAACGCCTGTCTATGAAAGGACGGCTGCACACGGTTTAAAGGGAAAAGGAATGCTTCTTTCATAGTAGAAACAGTAACATTGGTCGTGGGGAAAGGCAAAGTGACACCTTGTATGTATTGATTCCCGAATGCTGCCAGGTATTGTCCCAGGTGACCCGGCGGTGGCACAGAGCGTTGCGGCCCAAGGCAACGTGCCGAGCAGCAGAGGCTGCAGCAGAGTGGGCAGCAGTGAGGACGAAGCCCCCTTCACGTCTCCAGTGCCCTGCGTCCCTGCAGCTCCTCTCAGTCAGACCTCCAGCAGCTCCAGGGGCCTCTCCCTGCTGGACTACCCCAGCTACATGGCCCGTCTCCTGGCCACAGAGGAGGTGACCCCCCTCTCTAGTCCTGGAGCCGGCAGCACAGAGACAAGTCCCACTATCAAAGTTAATGTAAGTCCTGCTTGCAGATACACTTAGGTGAAGCTAATGAAGTGAGGCGGGAGGGATATTCGAGAGAGGAACAGTTTGGAAAAGCAGAAAGTAAAGTTGGACATTCAGCATTTATTCCTCTGTTTTTAGCTCTAAATTGTACTAAACCTTCACTTTTCTTGTCCTTCGTCTAGCTCTTAATAATTTGCCTGTTTTTCCCCAGTGTACCTGTGATCAAGCTGAGCAGCCTGGGACGGGCCAGACTGCGTGGGCGAACGCTCTAATTGGTCGAATCTTCTGGGACTTCCTACGGGAGAAGCACTGGGCTGACGTGGTTTCCCGCAAAATCCAGAAGAAGCTGAGCAACATCAGAGTGCGAGCAGATTCCTATCAAAAGTTGCTGTGTCACAGAAATGGTTAACAATAAATGCAATGCATTTAATATTATTCATTAATCATATTTTCCAGCTGCCTTATTTCATGAATGAGCTGACTCTGACTGAGTTGGATATGGGCTGCTCCATGCCACACATCGTGACGACCTCCAGACCCGAGGTCAATAACAGAGGTGAGTGCAGACTGGAGATTATGAAACATGCACATACCTGATATGCAAACGCGTGCAAAAGATTAAGTGAGGAGATGACTTGTTGCTCATGTGATGACAGCTGAGTACTGCAGGGTATCAGATCAGACGCTGTTATCCTGTTGTAATCTCACAGGAGAGTCGTTACGCCACGGCCTTCAGCATTGGCTTGTGTGTGTGTGTGTGTTTTTAAATCAGGCAATCTGGCAGACAATGCCCCTAATGACGAGAGGAAAGTGTGTCAGCATGGCCCCGACCCCGTGATTTTGACCTCCACTCCAATTCGCTGTTACACAACCGCCTGTCAACCAATTATCCTGTTCTCAGCTCCTAAAGGGGATTTTTAAATCCGTCGCAATTTGTTTTATATTTAATTTCAAGGCTTGATAATCACTGTAAAAGCTGTTTTAATCTGCCCACCACGGAGCGTGTGTGTGAGTTCTGTCTTGATTTTTAAAGCGCTGGTCTTGACCTCCTCCTGCTGCCCCCTGCAGGCCTGTGGGTGGAGCTGCAGCTGGTCTACACCGGTGCCCTGCAGATGACCCTGCAGACAAAATTCAACCTGTCCAAGCTGGGTAAAGAGGGCGGTCAGGATGCGGACTGCACGACTGAAACCGGTAGCCCACGGTCAGCACTAAACACGCTACGCGCACACACACACACACACACACACACACACACACACACACACACACACACACACACACACACACACACACACACACACACACATCATACCTGCCTTTTATGAATAGTTTTTTCTATTTGTTGCTTTTTGTCTGTTCCCAGTTCTTCTAAACCTCCTTTTGTGTATAAGATAATGTGATAGTATCATTTATGGTAGTAGTATTAGTAGTAGCGACCACTACCAGCATCAGTCTCTTTGAGTAATGCAGGTGAGCGCTATAGATAAAGTTTTCTGTCATTTTATATTGATTCTTATATCATATGTAGTTTTTTTTGTTGAAAATGGAAGTAATATAGGCAGATACATATCCCGATGTTTAATACTTGTTGTAACATTAGGCTTCTCAGGCTCTGAAGCCTCCGATCCCCATCATGCATTTCAATAGCTTCCAGGTCCTTCCTCGCCTGATATCGTCGACGAGGGTATTTTCTCAGACTCTCTAAGCTCTGACTGAAAACCAAGGAAGACGTCCTCCAGCTGTTAGTTGCAGGCTGAGTAGTTCTACTCGTAATGAGTAATCTGCCCTTTAAGGACCCTTAAAATAAAAACCAACACGTTCCACATCTTCTATAGGTGTATTTCATCATATTCACAGGCCAAGTAGTAGGGGTGATAGCCCACATGACAGTAAATCCTGTATTTTAATCCAGATCATATAGCACACACACACACACACCTCTCTTTCTATCCCTTTATCCTTCATGTTTCTGATCTACAGGGCAGAGCTCCACATTACATTGATTAGCGTCGCCCTGCGGCGGCGGGGATTACAGTCCAGGCAGAGCTTTCCGTTAGCCGTCTGTGGAGCATCTGAAGCTTCACACAGAGAAAGAAAACTTGTGTTTGTTAATCTTTTCAAGCCGCATGCACTGACTTTGCAGTATGAGCATCTGTCCATATTGTCTGCTCAAAGATTCTGTCAGACTGATGCTCACATGCAGACTGTAATTTTTCCATCCATCCGCCCGGCCCTAACTTGTCCGTGCCTCCTCTCGTCCCAGCTGCAGGCCCATCTTCAGCGTGTTGGCGGACAGTGATGAGGAGTCCTCCAGCGCGGGTTCATCGGATGAGGAAGAGCTGCTTGTCTCTGAGCCTCAGGCTCCAGTGGGGGAGAAAGGACCCACACCAGCTCCTGATGGGTAAATACTGATATATCAAGTAGTGTTTATGAAAAGAAAATACTGCTAGTATGACTGTACATTACAATACTAAGTACTAATATAACTTTTTGTATTTATCCAATGTAAAAAAAAAAAATGTTCAAAGTGGTAACGTTAATTAAAGAATATCACAAATGTACCATCGACTGCTAATTGTGTGTGATTCAGCTCATTCAAAATGGAGAAAGTGTAACTTTTAGTAGCGACACCTTGAAGTGTTATTTACCCTTTCCGTGCTCACTTTTCT
Source organism: Clinocottus analis (assembly GCF_023055335.1). Lineage (NCBI taxonomy): Eukaryota > Metazoa > Chordata > Actinopteri > Perciformes > Cottidae > Clinocottus > Clinocottus analis. Next base: position 10,707,507 of record NW_027175920.1, on the reverse strand, counting down.
AAAGCAGAAACTAAACTGCACTCACATCACTCTCCAAATGGCTGTTGCTTTCCTTTACGTTTACATTTTCAGCCTCAGATTCTGACTTTAGCGTCTGAATACTAAATCTCCTCTTCTCTCCTCTTCTAATCCTGCATTACAGCACAGTGGGAGGAAAGACTGGACGGAAGATTTTGAGATTCATGGACAAAATCACTAAATCCAAGTACTTCCAGAAGGCGACAGAGAACGAGTTCATTAAGAAGAAGTTTGAGGAGATGTCCAACACGCCCCTGCTGCTCACTGTGGAGGTTCAAGAGCTGTCGGGGACTCTGGTCGTCAACATCCCGCCGCCTCCTACGGACAGGATATGGTAAATACACGAGGCATCAGAGCAGGTTCTCTGCACTGCTCATCATTAGGACTTACTGCATTGAGGTTGTGGCTTTAACTGGGACAGTGAAAAAATAAATGTTAAATGCAATTAACAGTTTTCCTTGTTCGTGTTGTTCCTGTTCAGTCGCTTTTCTTATGTTTAGGTATTTACATATATTAACATGTGCTGTGATTCTTTAGTGGAGCGAGAATCTTGAATCTCAGGATTTACTGATGACTAATTTGTTAAAAGAGGGTTATGTGCTTCTGGTGCGGGGGTGCACGGCAAACAGCTGTTAAACTAAACAGCTTGCGTAGGTACCAAATCAACGACCTGGCACTGATATATATATATATTGAAATGGTCTCTCTGCATGTCATAAAAATGCACTAGAGCTTTAGAAATAATGGGAATTCAAAAACAAATGGCTTCATGTTCAGCAGCATGTTGGGTTTGTTGCATGACTCACTTTTCGCATCTCACCTCCTGCCAAAAGAACATTTATTTATTCTACAATCCCTTCTGGCTGAGCGATGGGACTGTTTAGAGCACTGAGACGACAGGAGACTGAAAACAGCAGTTAAATATAGATACGTATACTGTTATGATCTTCTCCATAGGTACAGCTTCTGCGTGCCCCCCAAGCTGGATCTGCACGTCCGTCCCAAACTAGGAGAGCGGGAGGTGACTTTCTGTCACGTCACCGAGTGGATTGAAAAGAAACTGCAGGACGAGTTTCAGGTAAAAATCTTTTAAATAAACAACGGCACCTCCAGTTCTGGCATCTTCTCAGCTTTCCTCACAACCCTTTGCTTGTCTTTCTCCAGAAAGTGTTTGTACTGCCAAATATGGATGACATCTACTTACCCATGATGCACTCTGGGGTGGACTGTCCTCAAGCCTCCCAAGCCACTCAGTCCCAACAGTCCCGAAGCTCCTCCACAGAGTCCATAGAGAGGATCCCACCTGAGATCTCTGGGGCAGAGTCCGACTAGTGCCTCGTGTTGATGATCAGGACAACTGGACCCAGCTCATCGCTTGTATTTATTTCTGAACCAGAGGTTTTTGCGCTGCAGGTGTTTGTGTGGCTGATGGAGAGTCAGAGGTTTGTTTGTATTGGATTGTTGATAACTTTTTACAAATGTTTACACGAGTGATCCCCATGAGATTAATACTGGTTTGATGTTTACAGCTCAATGTCACTTTGGATATGAAATAAAACCCTGAAAAACACCTGCAGGTTGTATTTTCCTCCATGGCATAGAGGAAATATCTATCTTTAAAAATATCTATCTATAAATCTTACATTTCCCTGTGACCTCATTCACAGCAAATATCAATCTTTTAAGAGACCTTGTTGTAGTTCCTGCATATACTCAATTGATTGCCTCATGTACAAAACAGTTATATATTAAAAGAAGTCAATGACGTTATTTGTACATTTTCAAATGAATGCCAAAGGCAACCCAGCTTATCATCGGGCTTTATATAATAAAGCAGAAGCCAAAGCAGTAGGCCTACCCTGCTAGGCCTACTGCTTCATGGACTCATTTGCCAGGCAATGATTATGACTAAAATGATTATTATAAAAAATTGTGTCCCTGATATGTTTTTCCGTTACAAAATGGTTTGACGTGTCGCTGGCATGAAGTAACTTTTGCATTACGATGGAGAAAGAGCACTCGAATCTCTCAGCTTCTGCTTTCAGCCAATCAGAGATGAAAAGATCAAAGATGCTCTGTAACATTCAGAACCGGGGAACGACTAAAAATAGAGAGAAAAACAGAACAAGAGGAGTGTGTGGAAAAATAAAGTCATTAACCGCTGGTTAAGTTCCGAACAACCTGTTAATTAATGTTATGTAGTTTGTCAAAGTTAAGAGCTTGAGGTTTACATCAGTGTGCAAGGCGGGAGAGTGAAGCCTCATAGACTGTTGCTTACTAGCTAATGCTAGCTTCATGGACTGATTTGCTTACTAGCGAATGCTAGCTTCATGGACTGATTTGCTTATTAGCTAATGCTAGCTTCATAGACTGATTTGCTTACTAGCTGATGCTAGCTTCATAGATTGATTTGCTTACTAGCTGATGCTAGCTTCATGGACTGATTTGCTTACTAGCTAATGCTAGCTTCATGGACTGATTTGCTTACTAGCTAATGCTAGCTTCATAGACTGATTTGCTTACTAGCTGATGCTAGCTTCATAGATTGATTTGCTTACTAGCTGATGCTAGCTTCATGGACTGATTTGCTTACTAGCTAATGCTAGCTTCATGGACTGATTTGCTTACTAGCTAATGCTAGCTTCATAGACTGATTTGCTTACTAGCTAATGCTAGCTTCATGGACTGATTTGCGTACTAGCTGATGCTAGCTTTATGGACTGATTTGCTTACTAGCTGATGCTAGCTTCATGGACTGGTTTGCTTACTAGCTAATGCTAGCTTCATGGACTGATTTGCTTACTAGCTAATGCTAGCTTCATAGACTGATTTGCTTACTAGCTAATGCTAGCTTCATGGACTGATTTGCTTATTAGCTAATGCTAGCTTCATGGACTGATTTGCTTACTAGCTAATACTAGCTTCATGGACTGATTTGCTTACTAGCTAATGCTAGCTTCATGGACTGATTTGTCAGGCAATGATTATGACGTAACATCAGTGCCAATATCATGAAACTCAGTCAAAACAAGGAATACACAGAGAAACACTGACCCCTGCAGGCTCATGCGGGCCACGTGGCAGAGCTTAATGCGCCGCAAACACTCTGAGCTTCTTTAACACTTAAAGACTCTGTCACGGTTAAGAGCTCTGCTTCAATGCTTCAGAAACTTGTCTTATTAGCTAAGGATTTATCCAAAATACAACCATCTCAATCCTGAGATAATGCACTCGAAGAAAATGGTAACAAATGCTCATTGACTGAAGAACATGCAAGGAAATTCACACCGAAGTCAAGATGCAACGCAAAGGATCAAATTAACTGTTTGACAACGACGACAGAACACGGTGGAAAAACAGCCTGTATGAAATGCAAAGTACTGATGCGTGAAATTAAATCACATGGGAACGAGGTGTGGTAATGTGTGGGAGGGTGTGTATGTGAGTGTTGCTCTGTGGGAAACTGGAGTTATTTGTAGCACGGTTCATCAAATACGCACTTGGACTCTTTTGAGTGTCTAATGAGATGCAAATTCATTGTTGCAGCAGATGTAATGATTCCACAGTGAAAATAGTCTACAAGAAGACATCAACTTTTTAAAAATGTTTCACAATACATTATGACTATAGCATGGTTCTAAGCTGCACCGTAACCAATATGTGATATGCGTTTGATCATGCATCTCAGCTCTTGTTTTTTTTTATACTTTGGCCACAGTGTAATCTTGTAAAAGCACGCGGGAGCAAGAAATGCCCTCATACTATTGTCAGGTTAAAGTGGAATGGAATAAAGTGCTCGATAGCTCTACCATGCAGGGTTGTCAGGCATACATTAGAGGGCAGCACCTGGTCATCATTTAGCACGGACTTATTCACCACTGCTGTACCTGCCAACATGACGGAGGGTGTGACTGCAAGGATCAGTTAAAATAGCCTGCCAACTGCAAGTTACAAACAATGCAGTAAATAAAATCCCTAAAATGAAACAAAAAAGTATTGTGCATGAATACATTTCCCTGTGACACTGTGGCTGGCAGACGGGGCAGATTTAAAGCTTTAGATGTAACGTTGTCCAAAAGTTATTACACATGAGTCAATGTGCTGACTGATCTTAAGTCCATATTTAAGTTACCCTCATAGATGCTACTTAAAATTGGTAACTCACTCCTTTAGCTGTGCCTGTGAGTTTTAGCTTAATAGGCAGGTGGCACATTGCATGTTAGTCCCTGCCATCAGTGTCTGCATGAGTTATTGAAGACCTGTAGTGGTCTGTAGTTAGACACAGTACTAGACTTAAACATTTTAATCCTCACTTGATTAACAAGCGACAAATCACAATGGGGCACAAATGAGTTCTGTACACGAATTAGGCACCAAACTAAGTTTATTACTCTTTTAACAACATTCAAAGTGACAGATCAGAAAAGAAGAACTTCCGCAATCCACTCAAATCTTAATAATCTGTGGGATTGAAAACTGTTTCTCTCCTCTATCAGAAATAAACAGTCATTTGAGAAGGCAGTTCAAGTAGTCGATGCAGCTAGTTATAAATACATTCAGATGCCACAATGGCTTGAATACAAATGTAGGCACACGTAGCAGCTGTCATTGTTGGGCAATTGTGGCTATTTCTCATACTTTTTACTTCTAGATTTGATCATCTTTCAGGCTTTCCTCACAAGATGAGTTTATTTTAAATGACCAATTTGCTCGTTTAAAAGAATGTTACAAATAAAAAAACCTGATTTGATGCGCATTTGCGTTACATCTATAATGTTTAATCTGAGAGTAAATGTAATTTGCCGTGCTGCACGGCCATGTGCCATCCTGCGTTTAAGTCTTCATGATGCCATTGTTACTCTGTTTCACTACAGATTGCAATTAATTGTGGATAATTGCCTCGGGCAAAGTCTGCATGCGACCAGTTGTGTTTACAGCCTTGATCCGTTTGAGCCGACCAGGTTGCACCATGGCGGCGTGCCGACGACAGGCAGGTCCCAGCAGGTGGAGAAGAATTTATCCAGCCTGGCAGGATTAAACTGAACACACAAAGAAAAAGAATCACTGAACAGCCCACAGACCAAGTTTAGCGTATTATAGTCATTCACAGAAATGTTTCAGGTCTTCAGTCAGGTTTTGGTAAATGGGATTACTTAAACCTGTGCCAAGTCCTGAGTTTTCTCTCCAAATGTAAAAATTCCACAGTAGAGGGGAGGCCTCTGCCATGGCAGTACACAATTGGTTTACACTATCTACACACATATAGAAAGCATCACTTTTAATACCAGGCTGACATACATACCCTGGGCAGTCTCTGTTCACTGGAAGTTGTCTGCTGCCCCCTGCAGGCCAGCTGCTCTACATGCTCCTGTAGAGAAATAAGAACAGTCAGTAAAACAAAAACTATCCTATTGATAAGCTGCTATGCTCAGTGTTTATGGTTCACCACGGTGTAGTCAGCATGATACAGCACACAGACCAAGTTAGTGTAATATACTTATTTACAGAAGTGTTTCGGGTCTTCAGTCAGGTTTTGGTAAATGGGATTACTTAAACCTGTGCCAAGTCCTGAGTTTTTTTCTGCCAATTTAAAAATCCACGGCAGAGAGGAGGCCTCTGCTGTGGGAGTACAAATTGGGTTCACACCATCTATATGCATAATAGAGAGCATCTCTTTTAATTCCAGACTGACAGGATGTCACACATACCTTGATCAGTCTCAGTTCACTGGAAGTTATCTGCTACCCTCTGCAGGCCAGCAGCTCTACATGCTCCTGTAAAGAAATTAAACAGTCAGTAACACAAAACTATACTACTGATAATTGCCGGCCATTTCTGGGAGCGTCAGGGGTTTATGGTTCCCCACGGTGTTGTCAGCATGACAGCCAAAGTTTAGTGTAATAGACTGATTTACAGGAATGTTTCAGGTCTTCAGTCAGGTTTTGGTAAATGGTTTTACTTAAACCTGTGCCAAGTCCTGAGTTCTCTCTCCCAATTTAAAAATCCACGACAGAGAGGAGGCCTCTGCCATGGGAGTACAAATTGGGTTTACACCATCTACATGCATAATAGTAATCATCCCTTTTAATTCCAAGCCAACAGGATGTCACACATACCTTGATCAGTCTCAGGAAGTTGTCTGCTGCCCTCTGGAGGCCAGCTGCTCTACATGCTCCTGTAAAGAAATGAATAGTCAGTAACACAAAACTACACCATTGATCACTGCCGACTGTTGGCGGCAATGCTCAGCGTTTATGGTCACCACGGTGTTGTCTGCATGATGTGTTATAAATTGATTCATCACTGCATTAACATGAATCTTAGTACAACTAACAACCGGTTGCGTCACTCACCATCAGTTTGCCTGCGGCATCACTTCAGTCCCAGGCTGTGCATCTGACAAGACAAGGTAAAAATAAATGTTTGGCTCACTAAAGTTTACCAGCCCTCAATTTATGAATAATAAAATATAAAATCACACCATACAATATTTTCTAAACCCATTCAGCCAAACCATATTCAACCTTCAATAGGAACATGGGAAAAAATGAGCATCGGTTGCAGCGTCAGTATATGAATGTGGGGCCCTACACTAGGCCTGTCCTGCTGTTGGACAGGACAGGCCACTCTCGTTGGGCCATGCCCTGCAAGGCTCACAAGCAGCAGACTCTAAAACAGAACCTGCAGCGCTTAGAGCCAAAACAGAGACTTTCTCTACCAGCGCTGTAACACTAAGCCAGATATGTCACCTGGTCAGCTGACTTAGCACTGGTGTGGGTGGGAAGGAAGAGCGACGTGGGCTCTGCTACCGTAACAAAGTAGGTCTTATCCATGTAATCTTAAGACTTTAATGTCAAGTCACTAAAGCTGTGTTTATGTAACACAACATTAAGTTTTGGATATTCACCTTTAAACTCAAGGCATGACTTGGCAGCTCCATCACACGGCTGCCACAGCACTTCATCAAGAGGAGACCAAGCATCTCTGGAGAGGACAACAAAAACATCACATTAGTGCACAATGAAGGCCGGCAGCTTACAATGGAGGAGTAGCTAGTATTTCAAATAAAAGGAGAAATCGGCAGTAGACAGCCTACGCGTTTGCTAACCTGTACTACAAAGTTGTCCGACTATTGGTTTAGTCAAAATGGTTTCACCTACAACGCTACTATTATCAAACAGATGTATGGTCATACAACTTGACAAATAAAAAGTTTTATTCACCATATCACGTGAGAGATATTAGTTATTGTTTAGTTTGTCTGCAGAAACAATAACTTTTTTCAAGGATTTGCTAACGTTAGCCATATGCAGGACCGTCTCTCTGACGGAATTAGCTAAAGTGCTACGCACAGTAGGCCTCGCGCACTTCGAGTTCAGGGTGTTTAGTCGTTCACATGTTTGCGCTTTTGTACTGCTTTGTGATGGTAAAGTGAATCAAGTTTAGCTACCAGAAATATTTAGGAAAGTGCTATGCATGTTCAGTTTTAGTCACGCGAAAGGTAAATTACAAAAATATCAATAACCGAATTAACAACGGCCGCTTTACAAATCTAGCTGTTTCACTCTTTAGTGTAGGTATTACTTTATCTACAGTAGGTTTCATGATTTCATTCATATACCAACACGTGGTGAAATACATACCGCAGGTAAGTTCCGCGCTCCACCAAACAACATGGTTCTAGACGTTTGAAGGACAGAACGGAAGTCGAGCAGATATTTATAAAGAACAGATACCGCTGTGCATTGTGGGAAAAGAAGCTCTCCTCTCCCAAAGATCGTCCTACAAATAGTTCATGCAGATGTATCACTACCTCATATGCTCCTGAACAAGAAAACAGGCAGGGAAATGTTCAAGTAAAGTGGGATCCATTTTTTGTGTAGCAAAAGCACAATTAAAACGGAGTAGTAGTAGCAACACTTTAGTAGCACTGAAATGTCTCTCACTGATAGCACTTTGTAGTTTGACTTTATTAAAGAAATTGTACTTTCCTGATTCTTGTTGTTCAGGGTTTATCCTCACGGTTGAATGCACTTATATTGTAAGTTGCTTTGGATAAAAGCGTCAGCTAAATGTAATGTAATGCTTAAAATTGCACCCATTTCCTTAACATTGTATAAACCTCGTGACGTGAACAGGTACAATCTATTGGTACTTCTTGGGGCCCGCAAAGAAAGTGCTCTCCAGGTACTGGAAAGACAGTAACTTTGAAAGATAATTATTACTTAGGCTGCCACGTGACAAATTAGGTTTATTATTATTTTTCACAGGACAAAGACTGAATCTGCAGAAGAGAGCCAAGGCAGATAAACAGAGGGCTGATGTTTGAATTTTTGGTCTTTATGTTTCTAGGTAATTGTTGAAAAACCTTAAAATAGAGTTTATCATCTAAAAACCTTCACTAATGATTTAAACATAGAGAAACATTGTCGTTAATTATGTGTTATTATGCTGTGATTTTTCTGGTCCGTCCCACTTGAGTTAAAAATGGGTAGCATGCGGCCCCTTCACTAAAACGAGTTTGACACCCTTGGTTTAAACCGTCAACAATTTGAAATGTGATCCTTTTACGATGTTATACTAACATATCTCAATAACTGAAAAACATACTCAACTAAAATGACATTGTTTCTATGGCAGCACAGTCTGAAGTGCTGTACTCCCATAAAAGCACACACAAGAAGTAGAAGATGTAAATGAAAGGAAAACATGACTTCACTTACAAGACTAAAGTAAATTTAGTAATCGTCTGTTTGTGGTATGAATTATGGCAATCTTCTCTCTTTTTGAATACGACATTTATCATCATTCAAGTGCCACACACAAATCGTTAAGTTTTTCAGACCGATAGTCAAGTGAACTGTTTTTTTTCTTCTTTTTTTTTATATTGACATCATAGTCCTAAAGAAGGAATTTATTGTGTTTCTGTGAGAAAAAGAGGGATGGGTAACTACTAATCAGACACGTGCTGCTGCGAGGAAAACGCCCTCTGATTAGACTGACCGCACACGTTTTACAATCATCAAACCAGTTCTTTGTCATAATACTCTCTCTCTGTGTGTTTGTGTGTCAGTTTGTGTTACACAGTGACCTAGAATCGCCAGGATGTGGTACGAGATGTACTTTCAGTCAGTATTGTCACAGTTCACACTGTCCACTGCCATCACTATCATATGTGACCAGACACTTTCCCAATGTCTATATTTAGCACCACACTATTTTTTCTTTCCATGTGAAACAATATCTGAGGAGAAGTAAAGTACATGATGTCCATAAGCACAGGAAAAGTTCATATTTCTACAGAAAGTTTCCTTTTCAAGATTTTGCGTTCAGATGTTAAAAAGCAGTTGAGAAAAATGTTCCCACGATTATTCTGCCTCATTTTGGATGAGACTTTACTATTTTGGAAGTTCGGTGTATGTTCATTCTTGATGGAAAATCAAAAGATAAAAAACAACCTTAGAGAAGGAAACCTTAAAAAGATGCCGCATCTCTAAAATCACTTACATCTTATTGGTTATAGATATAGTTACTGTAGGAAAAGCATAAGAGATAAAAAATAACAGTAATGGTGGCTCTATCCAAGTGTCCCAGTAGGACTGTGTGACAGTGAGTCGGCATGAACAATAGCAGGAACCAAATGTGTTCATTGAAAATGTGTTATATCATTGTAAATATTTCAATACGAAAAGTATTAATACATGTTCTCTTTTCACAGTTATTTTACAAAAAATAAGGTAAATACAGCTTTAGAAATGAAGGGATTGTCACTAAAGATGGTCAACAATACTTTACATTTGAAAAATCTATGGTGACTTCAGGGTCTAAGATGCATAAATGAAGGACAATTAGGCAAAAGCCAAATACTTTCTTAGTTTGTTGTTTCTTTACAGCGCTAGTAGGTCAGGTACAACTAATGACTCTGGTGTCACTTCCAACACTTAAGCACATAATAGATCCATTTTAGCACAGACATGAGTTGCCTCTTGTCCTCTGTCCTCCCTCTGCTGATGGAATCACATACTGCTGGTGAAGAGGCGAGCGGCTTTGCCTCAGCAGCAGCTGAGTTTACAAGAATTATAAGATACCTGGCATCTATGCTAAACTGTGAGCAGTTTATGACTGATGGCAGTAAGTATTTACAATAAACTGTATTTCATGTTCAAATCAGCATAAGAAAACCTCAATGTGGAGCGGGTGTGGTAAGAACCCAGAAGCAGTACAGCAGCATATTGAAGGAAGCTTTATCCCAGGGTGAAGAGACAATAGTCAGTCTCTGATCAGCTATTGTGAAGAAATCCATTGATTACCAGCGATCGGTGCACAATGCATGCTGGTTAGCGTTGCGCCCGACTTGATCCCGACTTGCTCTGATGTCATGCACATGTGGTCACGAAAGTCTCACGAGAGCGAGACGGCTGCAGATTTCAGAGCCAGGTGCTGCAGTAGCTCTCCACCGACTGCGTTGCCCAGTGCATGATGGGAAACACCTGGCTGTCCCCACATCAAGAGCTGATTGGCTCTTAGATCTGACAGCAAACATCACGAGAAAATTGTAGTTGTAAAACTTAACGCTCGATTGTTGACTGTTAGTCTCAGGTTTAGTCTAAAAACATATTCTGTGGTTGATATTAATAATGAAGCTTATTTATACAACACACCAAAACGAGTCGTAATGTATTTCACAGGCAGACATAAAAAGAACAAATGATGAAGCTCCACGCACATTTCCACATGAATATATATATATTTACACACACACATGAATAAATCTGAACGACGTCTGTACAAGTTGCAGAACTAACAGGAAGTCACTGGTTTTGTGACTTCCTGTGTAATATTTGAACGCAGCTGAAGACTGTCCGACTCGACCGCAGTTTTTTGACCCCTGCTGTTCCTGTCTGCTCTCGTCTACATTCCAGACGAGGCGCAGTTCCTCCGAACGAGCCTAATAGAGGGATTGAGCTGATGAGGTGGGTGTGACTTACAGGTGCACTGAAAAGCTGATTATGAGGAGAGACTGGAAGCTGAACTGTGACACAATGAATAGACTGAACTTCAATGTGACGGCTTCTTGATCTACTTTCAAATGTGTCAAAAGAGACGTCAGCAGACAGGAAAAAGATTACCAGTTTTCTGCAGAACATGTTCTTACTTTTTTGTGTTGCCTATTGTATGATTATTTGTATTGTTGTCCATTCATGTACAGGATGTGCTGCATTGTAACCTGTTAACAATGCAGCTTCATCATGTGTAAGTTTTCTGTAAACACGTCAATAAAATCTAATTATACTTAAGTATCAATAAGTTCATGTTCAATATATATAGAAGAGAAGAGTAGGGGTGTATTTTGGGAGACGTAACCTTTCAGGTGTTTTGTTTTTAATTATCAGCTGAATAATTTTGGTTTTTGGTGATGATTTTGTATTAAGTATTTTTTCATGGGAAAAAAAATAGCCAAATGTACATAACAATAATAACAACCTTTACTTTTATTCATGTTGTGTCTTTTTTCAGCTGTTGAGATGCATTTTGTTCCAGTTGGAAATGGGCCGTGCTATTTTGGCAAAGACACAAGTGTAACGTGATGAGATAATGCAGATGAGACAAAACTTAGATACATAATTTGTCACAGCATCCTTGAAGAGGAAATGAGCTTTGACATATTTAAAAACTGCAGATAGATTTTAAAATCCCTCCTACTGACTTTTAAAAATACAAAGTAATTATTTTGTATAAATAACTGTGTATTGTAAATAGATCATTCAGTTTCCTGAGCAGTCTGAGTTAACAGTAGGCTAAGTCAATGACGTAAATCTAACTGTTTGCCTCCACATATTTTACTCATGAGTCTGATGTCTGCGGTGCGTTACTGGACGGCATGTACTCCAGGTGACAGAAAAAAACAAGCGACAGTGAAGCTATTATGTGCTTAAGTGTTGGAAGTGACACCAGCCTCATTAGTTGTACCTGACCTACTGGGGCTGTAAAGAAACAACAAACAAAGGATGGCGTTTGCATATTTGCCTTTACTTATACTTATACCCTTAAGTCACTATAGATTTTTCAAATTTAAAGTATTATTTATTATCGTAATATTGAGTTTTATTATTATTGATGATGGCTATGTTACACAGTCCCTTCATTTCTAAAGCTGTATTTACCTCCTTTTTGTGAAAAAAACATGTATTAATACTTTTCTTATTGAAATATTTACAATGATATAACACATTTTCAATGAACACATTTGGTTCCTGCTATTGTTCATGCCGACTCCTACTGTCCTACTGGGACACTTGAATAGAGCCACCATTACTGTTATTTTACCTCTTATGCCTTTTCTACAGAAACAATATCTATAACCTATAAGATATCATTTTAGTAGTGCGGCATCTTTTCATACATTGTTTCACATGAAAAGAAATAGAGCGTGGCACCAAAAATAAACAATGAGAATGTTTATGGTACAGAGTGATCTGATACTGGCCGACTGAAAGTACATCTTGTGCCACTTTCTGACGATTCCAGGTCATTGTGTGAAAAACACACACACACACACACACACACACACACACACACACACACACTCAAAGAACAAATGATTGGTTTGGTAATTGTAAATCGTGTAATTGAAGGGTTTATTTTCTCAAAGAGCACGTGTGTGATTCATCAATTATCTAAACCATTCCTGTCTTTCTTGTTATGTGAAGCGTATATAAACCACAGCAGACTCTCTGATCTGGCAGAGCAGCAGAGGCAGAGCAGCTGGAGACTGAAGGTCAAGAAAGCAGCTTTTCATCCTGAGAGCTCAGACACAAACAAGTGGACGATGGCTGGTGAACAACGCTTTGTAATCAGTGCTCGCATCATCGGATCCCTGCACAGGGACACACCAAAACTGAAGGTGAGTTAAGACCTCAATCGTTATCTATGTGAGGTGTTAAATATCTCTGCTGTATTTGGGTTTGTGTGAAAAGTTTCTCAAATCTTTATTATTCTCTCTCCACAGATGTTCAAGATATCTGTGTTGTGGTCTGACAAGAATGAAGTTATCGTCTACAGATCCTTCAAGGATTTCAAGAAATTTCATGTAAGACCTGAAAACCTCCAACTTGCTGTAATCAGTCTGCTTTTTATATTGTAGGAATAAATGTAGGAATAATAATTAATTCATTAAAAAGTGTTTTTCTTCCAAACAGATGCTCCTGAAAAAGAGGTTCCCTCACATGAACACTTTTAGGAAAAACGACAGAGCGATCCCCAAATTTAAAGGTAAGATTATTTAAACGCTGTGTTACAAGTTGTATTTAAATGGTCTTCTATAAACAATTGTGTATGTGCAGACATTAATTAGAGGAATAGCACACAAATCAGTTTAAAATCTGTACAATCGTGGTTTATTTAGCTCTTCCTTCGCGGTGCACTGCTGTATCCATAGAGAATCCTTTACTCTGCATTACTGTTGTGTCATTAGTTACATTACATGATATTTTATTTAGCCGATGCTTTTATCCAAAGCGACTTACAATAGGTGTATTCAACCATGTGTACAAACTCAAGAATTAAGAAAGTACAATAAAAAAAGCTAGTGTTCTTAAGTCAGTGATTTTCAACTGGTGGGTCGCAACCCATAAGTGGGTCGCAGGTTATAGGTCCATGCTGGAAAAATCTTCGAAGAAAAAAGTGCTGTGCTTTTATTTTAAAGGGGATTTCTTACTTTAAAGGGGAGTTGGACTTTTTTTATTTCATGATTGTGCATGAAAGCTGTTAAGTCTGTTTAAAAAAGGCTGAAGTTACTGAATTGCTATGTGTATTGTACTGCCTTGTGTCCTTAAGATGCACTTTTTGTTGTTTAATGGAAGGGGAACTTGTTTTTTTCTTGTTGGCATACTATGATATTCTGTACTATGTTAGGTTGAGAAGTTGAACATTTTCCTTGAATTGGGTCGTGACTTGTCATCAAGGGGTGATGGTGGGTCCCGCACCCAGACCAGTTGAGAACTACGGCTTTAAGTGCTACTAATGCGCTGCTTTCTTTATTGAAGGGATAGTCGGAAAAGATGTGTTTTTAGTTTGCGGTGGAAGACATTTTCTGTTGTTTCTGATGTTAAGGGGAAGCTTGTTCCATCATTTAGGAGCCAGGAAAGCAAACAGTCATGACTTTGTTAAGTGTTTAGCTCGCAGAGACAGAGCTACAAGCCGATTGCCAGGGGCTGGGGTGTAAAGTTTTAACATGTCCTGGATGTAAACTGGACGCAATCTGTTCGCAGCATGCTACGCAATGTTTTAAAGCACATCTGAGATCTGAGAGAGTTGGTGTACAGTGAGAAGAGGAGAGGACTCAGGACGGAGCCTTGAGGGACCTCATTTGTGCTCGCACAAGGTTCAGACACAGATTATCTCTAAGTTACCCGGTAAGTGTGGTCGTTGAGGTAGGATGAGAAAAGGGAGAGCGCAGAGGCAGAGATAGCCAGGTCCTGGAGGAAGGAAATAAGGATCTGGTGGTTCACTGTGTCGGATGCAGCAGAGAGGTCTACAAGGATAAGGACAGAGGAGAGAGAGGCTGCTCCAGCTGTGTGAAGTTGCTCAGACACAGCAAGGAGGGCAGTCTCTGTTGAATGGCCTGCCTTGAACCCAGACTGATGAGGCTCAAGAAGGTTGTTCTGGTGGAGAAAGGAGGAGACTTGGTTGAACATAGCTTGCTCCAGAGTTTTGGAAAGAAAGGGAAAGAGAGAAACAGCTCTGTAGTTGTTGACTTCAGACGGGTTGAGGCTGGGTTTCTTCAGGAGAGGGTTAACTCTTGCTGTCTTCGGGCAGTTAGCGAAACAGCCCGTTGAGAGGGAGGTGCTAATAAGATGGATGAGAAAGGGGAGAAGGTCAGGAGTAATCGGCTGGAGAATGTGAGATGGGATGTGGTTAAGGGGGCAGGTAGTTGGGCGGGCAAAGGTTACAAAGATAAGAACTTGATTGGGAGACAAGGTGGTGAAAGAGGAAAGTGACAGGGAAGAAGATGAAGTTAATGGAAGTGTAGTTATAGAAGATGGATGAGTAAATGAGGAGCGTATGTCATCTATCTTTTTGTAAAGGAGTCGACAAAGTGGCTTGCTAGAAGGGTGGAAGGAGAAGGACACAGGGGGTGTAGTGGCTTTAACCTTAACCAATGTAAGTATTAGAGCCACTAGGGGGCGAACGGGAGAACATGTTCGGACGCGTGTTATGCCACTATATTTTTCGCGACATTTATTCTGTTCTGTGACACCATAGCATACATCTGAAATGTTCAATACACTTGAAATAGATTGATCTTACATGTTGCAGCACAACACAAGATACCACAAACTGGTTAACGTTGACACGAGCACGGTCAAAAACTATTGTGCTTCCCATCCACCCACACCTGTTTCCATTAGCAGGCACTTACCTATGTTTTTTGAACTGAATGTGCCATCCTGTGTTCAAATACAGGAACTGCATGTCCTAATTCACCCTGTGGCTCCAACACACCGGCCCCTAATTATTAATGGCAGAAGGGAGGGCATAAACAAATCAATACAACTTTTATCAAATGGAGCCGATAAACCCAGAAAAAAATGAACTAATGAATAAACAAAACCCCAAAAATCCCCCTATGGGTAAGAAGTCACTTATGTGTCAGCTTCTGGTAGAAGGCACAGTTTGCTCACTGGCCTATCCAGCGTGCTAGTCTTTGTTTGCAGTCGTGCAGACCACACCAGTCCTTTCCTGTCTGGCTAGGCCTTTAGGTCTCTGAGTAGTCACTGCATCCTTGAAGGAAACCATTTATAACCCACCCCAACAAGGTCTTAATGGCATACGGTCCATTTCCATGGCTGTAGATTATTCTACACGGCATCTTAGAGGCATTAGTACCTATCAACAACTCCACATCAGCTTTAATTTGATAGGAACGCTAACACCATCCAAGTATGGCCACTTTGCCAACTCCTCTTCTTTGATGAGGTGATCAGTGCTTACAGGCATCCTCTTCTGCGTGTAGACCTCTGGCAAACCATAGAATATTTTCTCGGTGAGACTTGAAATCTCTAAATCCGTTAACATATAGCTGGAAATGCTGTACTGCACTGAGTTAGTAAACCTGTGACACCACCTCGGCCAATGAGTCTGGGTGTATGGCTAAAGGAGAAGACAGAGGAGAAAGCAGCAGGGGTAGATGTGTTGTCTGGTGTGATCCACGTCTCAGTGAGAGACAGGAAGTGCAGTGATTTCTGGATAGTAAAGCCATAAATTAAATCTGCCTCTTGCCAGTTCCAGAGATCCCCTGTGACGAGGTGCTGGGTTTGTGTGGAACGGGCGGGATAGATAATATAGATAGATAGCGATTTCCGGAAAATGGGAGAACGTGTACAAGGCCTTTAGTATCTACGAGTAGATATGCGCACAGGTATGGAAGGTAAACACATATTCACAAATCAATATTAAACTCAGCCAACCCCGAAGACAAATGGCTTCTATGTCTTTATCCTCTGCGTCTTCATACAACAAGTATTTACTGACACTTCAAACACCTACTTGGTTTACACCAGAGTTGACAATGGTTAGCTAGAGCTGTGTCGACCACGGATAATGCAATGGCTACCAATAGAAACTTTAAAAAGACATTTTTAAAAGTTGTTAAAACAATAAAAGCATTTAGAAAATGCAATGGAAATGACATCCAGCTATTCCTTAAGAAAATGCTTTAAAAATGTGGTTCATCTAATTCTCTGCAATCCTGAAACTGTTTCCTCTCCTCTCTCCAGGGCAGGCCAGGAGGAACAGCCTCCAGCAGAAAGGATCCAATCGATCCGTCCAACGCATGAAGTTCCTGGAGAGCTACTGCGACCAGCTGTTCAAGTGCGACCAAATTGTGACTCAGAGCTCCATAGTATTTCAGTTCTTCACGCCCAAAGACCAAGACCTGCAGCCGGACTTCACCAAGAACAGGTAGGTTGTCCTGTCAGTGTTTAGGTCGAGTCATGTGAGAGTTTCATAGAAGTTCTTGGGTAGTAAATGACTGACTTCTCTCTCTCACAGCATCATGATCCTGATGTCTGACGATCTGCCTGATGGCTCAGGTGGAGGAGGCGGTGATGACACACGTCAGCATGCATGCAGCGTCACTCACACGTTTGTCACCCAGGCTTACCGCTGTGTGGCCGATTTTGAGACAAAGGACGGCAAGAATCGTCCGTTTAAGGTCTCTGTGGACGAGAAGCTGGATGTTTTGATTAAAGACCCTGCAGGTCAGTGCCAAACCTTTTTATTGCAGTTGCTTCCTGAAAATCATGAAAAACCTTGAGCTGCCCCCCCCCCCCCCCCACCCACACACACTCATTTCTGTTATGCTGAAAGTATGTTTTATTTGCTCTCCAGGTTGGTGGCTGGTGGAGAACAAGGATAAGATTTTGGCTTGGTTTCCTGCTCCCTACCTGGAGTTATGGGAAGGAGAGGACGATGATGATGATGATGATGATGATGGATTCCAGTTTCCAGGTTTGTGTTACTTGTCTTCACAAGTAATTTCAATGAGCAAGAATGAATGTAAGAACTGGTCTCATTGAACAAGCTTGATGACTAAACTCACTGAACCTCTGAAAGCCTGGTGTTGGAGTGACATCATCTGACATTACTGTGAAAATCAATGCATGGCAGAAGCACCTACCTTTTATTTCTATGAAGACTACACGTTACAAACAATTAACACGTATATTGTCTTTAACCACTGTAAATTAACATGTGTCAATTCCTTTCTACTAAAACTCACTTTTATGAAGACTAGATGTAACTGTACAGCAGTTCCTGAGCTTGTTGTCTTGTTTGTGACCTTTAGGTGCCCTGTACTGCGCAGTGAGGAGTTACTCAGCTAAGAGGGACGACGAGGTGTCTGTGCCCATTGGCTCTGTGGTGGAAGTGCTGAGGAAGTCTGATGACGGCTGGTGGCTCATCAGGTTCAATGGCAAATCAGGTTACGTCCCCTCCATGAACCTGAAACCATACAACAACCTACTGGCAGGCCTTTACAGCATGCAGAGAAAGCTGCACGGTTCCACTCTGAACCTGGCAACCAGCCGGAAATCTCAGGCTCCTCGTAAACCCGGCACCAACAAGGAAAACAGCTCACAATGGGATTCTGCAGGAGAGTCCAGAGTGCCAGGCCGTTTCCAAAAGGCAAGATCTCTGGATGTCCTCTCTGAGAACTGGTCGCCAACACTGAGGGAGAGTGACGCCTCAACCTCAAACGGCCGTGTACCCAGCTTGAGCAACACAAGCACCGAGAGAAAAACAAGCACCAAGAGCAACTTCTCAGACTACTCCTCAAGCAGTGAATCAACAAGTACCACAGGCAGTCCCACAGCCTCTTTCCAGCCTGGTGTCAGTGACAGTGGGAGCAGCATTGATCTCAGCTTCTTTGACCGCCGTGAATCAAACACTAGCTCTGACAGCTCTGGATATGTGAGCTCCACAGGAAGTGAGACGGCTCCCAGGGTGCAAACTAGGCCAAAAACCAATGATATTCTGGCCCGCTGCACAACCATGGCCCGCAAGGCAGGCTTGACCACCAAGACCCAGCTTTAGATTCAGCCTCTTATTTCTGTGAAATAATGAACCTCTTTGACCCCATTGGGTCTGTCGGTCAAGAATATTTTGTACAGCATTGTTTATATCTCCATTTAAGTTTCTTGCCACACCAGAAATTGAAGAGATCATAACCTTGACAAGATAAATAAATGTAATGTAATATGTTGAAGACCACAACATACCATAATAACAATAAGCATCAGAAGAAGCAGGAACAAGAACATGAATGTGACATTGTCTTGCCAAAGTAAAGCAAATATTCTGGTTAGCTTTAAAGCCACTTAAGGGTTCCTTTAAGTTTTAAATTGTTATAGTGCACACTAAACTATACTTCAGCAGAGAAAAGCTCAATGAATAGAGTGAACTCCAGTGTGAAGGTTTCTTGATCCACAAACAAATGTGTTGAAATGTGTCAAACAAGCTGTCAGCAGATGGGAAAGGATCACCAGTTTATTATATTTTGATTGTTTTGTTGCTTATTGTATGATTATTTGTATTGTTGCCCATTCATGTACAGTATGTCCTGCATCATAATCTGTTCACAATGCAGTATCATAATACGTTGCATATAAACATGTAAATAAAATACAATTCATACTAAAGTATCAAGAGGTTCCTGTTCAATTAATAGAGAAGAGAAGAGTAGGTGTGTATTTGGCTAGCTATCATTACTCTGTACATCTCTGGCCAAATTTTACTTTTTTGTGAGGATTTCTTTCCGATATTATGGGGATAAAGAGCAAAAGAGTCCCTCATTTTCGCTCAGACTGTTTTCCTGTTGCTGACCCTACTGGTTAGGATTTGGTAAACAACTCAGTCTTCTGTCCCCGACCACGAGATTCTTTCCTTCCTTCTGCCCCTTACTTAATGGTACTCACCTGCTGGACTACAAGCACAAAATCCCACTGAACAGGGTGGACACGTTTTCTATTTAGTAAGTCGCAATAGCCTCGTGCGCCTGACCACGAGAATAGCCTCTGGTTTCTGTCCTTGGCAATCCACCGAGTGGATTTCTCCACAAGAGCTAATCTAAGTTTGTCTATTGTGTCTTTTGCGTGGAAGCTGTCTTCAATATTATGTTTGTCTACTCCTGGCTGCGTCAACACTACCCTTACATTGACTGTATTACAAGTTCTTTGGGGGGTGGGGGGGGGGGGGGGGGGTTGGTGTCACGGCACCACCTGGTGATGTCTTTTGGCTGAACCAATGCCTCTGCCATCTGCCAGATCCTGGTGAACAACATGCTCCGGGATGTGTTGAACCGGCACGTATTTGTGTACCTCGATGATATCCTCAACTTTTCCATGAACCAATAGAAACACAAGCACCACGCCCAATCTGTACTTCAATGCATACTGGAGAACTCTTTTTTTGTGAAGGCGGAGTGACTTCTACACTTTCACAGTTTCATTCCTGGGATACTTAATTTCCCATGGCAGCAACAAAATGGACCCTGTGGAGGTTGCTGTCACTACCTAGTCTGTCCCAAATTCCCACAAGCAGCTCCAATGTTTCCTGGGGTTCATCAACTTCTATAAGAGGTCCATCAGGGATTACAGCTTGGTTGCTTCCCCATGCACTGCCCTCATCTGCAAGATTCCCTTCCTTTGGACTTCTGCAGTCAAGGAAGCCTTTCAGGACCTTGAGTCCAGGTTCACCTCAGCACTAATTCTCAAAGTCCCAGACCCAGAATTTGTGGTGGAGGTGGATGACCCCAAGCCCCAGGTTGTCCCACTGCTCTGGCCTGAAGCTCCATCCCTGCGTAATTTTCTCTCGTCTGCTTTCCCTTGCCACGACATTGCCATCTGCCAGTAAACAAAAAAAACAACTATGATTGAATATTTAAAAATGATCCCACACTCAAAAGTAGTGTATGTCCTCATCTCTTACACTCCCAGAGAAGTAAAGAGGCAGAAACACAGTTAGCAAGCTTTAAACCATACCCAGTATGATGACTGATCATACGGTTCATTAAGGTAACGTCCTCTTCAGGGCAGCTATCCACAAGCGCCACTAGATGTTGCTAAAGGATGTAAAATAAAACCGCTCAATGGTTCATGTTAAAATAAATAAAAAAAGACGGGACAGCTAACCGAATATTGAACAAAGCTTTTTTCCAGATTAGAAGTACTCCGAGGCCGCAGTCAGAGTTCACAGTTGGGTGGGCGGAGGGATCTGGAGCTAGACTTCCTCAGGACCAGAGGAAAGACCCTCATTTTCCAAACAAGTGTGTCCCCTGCAAACACTTTAGTACTGGAAGACTGGTCCGGGTGCTGTCGATGAAACCCATTGTCTCTTCTCCCAGTTCACAAGGCACTGAAGACCTCGACCCCAGCGACGGGAGCAAAGTAGGCAATGAACCAACTTGACCGGGCTTCCTTCAATGAGACGAGAGGAGCAGCCCAGGGAGTCTGCAGGACGGGTTTGAACTTGTATATGTGGAACATAGAGTGGCTGCACAACGATCTCGGGAGTTTGAGTCTCACTGCCGCTTTGTTAATAATCCTTTCGATCTCGAAGGGCCCGATGAATCTTGGGTCCAGTTTCTACTCAACCCGCAAGAGTAGGTCCCGGGCGACAGCTGCACCCTCTGACCCACCTGGTAGATGGAGAGCCGGAGTGCGGTGTCGGCAAAATGGACCAAGGTTGGCAGCAGCGGTGGACGACGATCTGGACTGAAGAGCAAGAAACCTTAAATGCGGGGCACAGTGGAGGCTGGAAACCATATGCGTACCGGAAAGGGTGACCTGTGGCAAACCTGGTCAGGGTGTTGTTAGCTTGATTCCAGGGGACCAAGCAGCAGAGCGTCATTTCCATCGACTGGTTCTTCCTCTTAGTTTGACTTCCATATTTGGGGTGGAAACCAGCAGACAGACTGTGAACCCCAGCACGACAAACAGGCGGTTAAGATGACACACACTGGGACCTTTCGCTGATTTTTTAATCTCCTAGGTGAGGACAACGACTTGACAGGAATCAGGAAGGATGGACGAGAAGCCCGAGGTAGGTTCCTCCTCCCTCTGGATCTGTGAGGAAAGGCCATTAGGCGTGACATTTCAGGACCCGTGGCTGTAAGAGAATTAGTCTCTAGGCTGCGCGGATGTACTTCAGGTTCCTGCCGTCAGTCCAAACCAGGAATGGGAGTTTTATACCCTTTAGCTAGTGATGTTCCTCTTTCAGGGACAGTTTCACTGCTTGTAGTTCTTGGTTGCCAATGTCATATTGTCGGCCGGTTAGGGAAAAGTCAGGACATCACGTCATTTTTGTTTCACCATTCCATCACAGCCTCGTTGAGAGTGAGGGGTACAGTTTTCTTATTTGTACCTGCATGTCCTGGAGTTATGGGGGAAAAAATGAATTGAATGGAGTAAAAAACCCTACAAACAGGTGGAGAGGATGCAAACTAAATGTGTGTCACATTCTTACATCAGTCCATTGTTGAACATGAGCCAGCGAGGTTAATAAAATAGTATGCCTCCACATATTTTACTCATGAGTTTGATGTTGGCAGCAATAACTGGACAGCATGTACTCCAGGAGACAGAAAAATCTGCTACAATGGATCTAATATGTACTTAAGTTTTGGAAGTTACATCATGCTTGCTTTTTCCTTCTGTCTCCTTCCTGAAACATTCCCCCTCACCTAAAGCAGTATTCATCTACTTGTTGTGAAATAACTTGAACAATAGAACTATCTTCAATGTCGTAGTCCTGTTTCAATGAAGACATTTGTCAAGTTACAGGATGAAAAACAGTTCCTACAGTAACAATATCTACAACCTATGAGAAGTGATTTTAGTGGAGCAGCATCTTGTTAAGATTTCCTTCAATGTATTTCCTAATATTTTGCTTTCCCATTAAAAATGAAAATACACTGAACTTCCACAATAATCTCATCAAAAGTGAGGCAGAATAATTGTGGGAACATTTTTCTTACCTGCTCTTAAACATCTGAACACAGAATCTTGAAAAGGAAACGTTCTATAGAAATATAAACTTTTCCAGTGTTTGTGGTCATCATGTACTTTACTTCTCCTCAGATATTGTTTCCCACAAAGAAAACAGCGTGGAACCAAATATAGACGTTGGGAAAGTTTCTGACCAAACATAAAAGTGATGGTAGTGTCCTGAGTGATCTGTGACATCACTGACTCAAAGTACATCTCGTGCCACTTCTTGACGATTCCCGGTCACTGACACACACACACACACACACACACACACACACACACACACACATTATTATAACAAAGAACTGGTTTGGTGATCGTAAAGTTTCCCGTCAGTTGCATCAGAGGGTGTTTTTTTTTAAAGCAGCAGCACCTTTGATTCATAAATCATGTCAGTCGTTTCTGTCTTTCTCTCAGTAACACATCACATATTTCTTCATGACAATAATGTCACTTTTAAAGAATACAGAGAATATCTCATGATTATTAGTCTGAAAAATGAACGTTTTGTTCCGTGTTGCACTTGAATGGTGATGAAAGAGCAGCTGTAGCTCATGGGGAGAGAGCTCCTTCTGAAACTACGATCACTCAGGAAAAATGTGGGGAATAATATCTCCAAGGGGATTAAAAAAGCATCTATTTATTGTCATATTAAGAAAAAAGATTGCAATGACTTATAAAGCAAAAAGAAGATGCTGCAGTTGCATGAGCTAGTGTCATCATTCATGTCATAGTATTCTGTGGTGCCAAGTGACACGTCTGAACGTGCAGTTTCAAAATGAAACTAGGTCAACATGTTTTCATGTAAAATTCCCGCTTAAAAAAACATGATCTCTCACATTGTTGCCAAATTTGATTCCCAGAAGCTCCATCAGCACTGACCACGCCTCTGCACGTTCACTCCGCCTCTGTGATGTGAAGCGCATATAAACCACAGCAGATGCTCTGATCTGGCAGAGCAGCAGAGGCAGAGCAGCTGGAGACTGAAGGTCAAGAAAGCAGCTTTTCATCCTGAGAGCTCAGACACAAACAAGTGGACGATGGCTGGTGAACAACGCTTTGTAATCAGTGCTCGCATCACCGGAGCCGTGCACAGGGACACACCAAAACTGAAGGTGAGTTAAGACCTCAATCGTTATCTATGTGAGGTGTTAAATATCTCTGCTGTATTTGGGTTTGTGTGAAACGTTTCTCAAATCTTTTTTATTCTCTCTCCACAGATGTTCATGATATCTGTGTTGTGGTCTGACGAGAATGAAGTTATCGTCTACAGGTCCTTCAAGGATTTCAAGAAATTTCATGTAAGACCTAAAAACCTTCAACTTAGTGTATGAAGTCTGCTTTTTATATTGTAGAATACATAATTAAAATGTTATTTTCTTCCAAACAGATGCTGCTGAAAAAGAGGTTTCCTCACATGAACCCTTTCAAGAAAAACGACAGAGTGATCCCCAAATTTAAAGGTAAGATTATTTCAATGATGTGTTACAACTTGTATTTAAATGGTCTCCTATAAACATTTGTGTATGTGCAGACATTAATTAGAGGAATAGCACACAAATCAGTTTAATATCTGCAGTCAGAAAATACCATGGAAATGACATCTATTTAATTGTCATGAAAATGATTTAAATATATAGTTCTTATATTTATCTTCTCAGCAAGTCTGGTATTAATCCTGAAACTGTTTCCTCTCCTCTCTCCAGGGCAGGCCAGGAGGAACAGCCTCCAGCAGAAAGGATCCACACGATCCGTCCAACGCATGAAGTTCCTGGAGAGCTACTGCGACAAGCTGTTGAAGTGCGACCAAATTGTGACTCAGAGCTCCATAGTATTTCAGTTCTTCACGCCCAAAGACCAAGACCTGCAGTCAGACTTCACCAAGAACAGGTAGGTTGTCCTGTCAGTGTTTAGGTCGAGTCATGTGAGAGTTTCAGAGAAGTTCTTGGGTAGTAAATGACTGACTTCTCTCTCTCACAGCATCATGATCCTGATGTCTGACGATCTGCCTGATGGCTCAGGTGGAGGAGGCGGTGATGTGACACGTCAGCATGCAGGCAGCGTCACTCACCCGTTTGTCACCCAGACTCACCGCTGCGTGGCCGCTTACGAGACAAAGGACACCAAGAATCGTCCGTTTAAGGTCTCTGTGGACGAGAAGCTGGATGTTTTGATTAAAGACCCTGCAGGTCAGTGCCAAACCTTTTTATTGCAGTTGCTTCCTGAAAATCAGCAACAACCTTGAGCTACCCCCCCCCCCCACCCACACACACACACACTCATTTCTGTTATGCTGAAAGTATGTTTTATTTGCTCTCCAGGTTGGTGGCTGGTGGAGAACGAGGATAAGCTTTTGGCTTGGTTTCCTGCTCCGTACCTGGAGTTATGGGAAGGAGAGGATGATGATGATGATGATGATGATGCTGGATTCCAGCTTACAGGTTTGTGCTACTTGTAGTCATCATCTGACATTACTGTGAAAATCAATGCCTGTCAGAAGCTCCTACTTCATATTACTATGAAGGCTAGCTATTACAAACAACCAACACTGTTAAGTAGACTTTAACCACTGTAAGTTAACATTAATCTATTCCTTCCTACTAAAACTCACTTTTATGAAGACTAGATGTAACTGTACAGCAGTTCCTGAGCTTTTTGTCTTCTTTGTGACCTTTAGGTGCCCTGTACTGCGCAGTGAGGAGTTACTCAACTAAGAGGGACGACGAGGTGTCTGTGCCCATTGGCTCTGTGGTGGAAGTGTTGAGGAAGTCTGATGACGGCTGGTGGCTCATCAGGTTCAATGGCAAATCAGGTTACGTCCCCTCCATGAACCTGAAACCATACAACAACCCACGGGCAGGCCTTTACAGCATGCAGAGGAAGCTGCACGGTTCCACTCTGAACCTGGCGACCAGCAGGGATCCTCAAGCTCCTCGTCCCGCCGGCAGCAACAAAGAAAACAGCCCACGACGAAATTCTGCAGGAGAGTCCAGAGCAGAGCCCAGAGTGCCAGGCCGTCTCCAAAAGGCCCGATCTCTGGATGTCCTCTCTGAGAACTGGTCGCCAACATCGACGGAGAGTGACGCCTCAACCTCAGACTTCTCCTCAAGCAGTGAATCCTCGAGTCCCACAGACAGTCCTACCACCTCTCCCACGTTTAGTGACAGTGGGAGCAGCACTGATCTCAGCTTGTACGACCGCCGTGGATCAAACACGAGCTCTGACAGTTCGGGATCTGAGAGGTCCACAGGAAGTGAGACGGCTCCCAGAGTGCCACCCAGGCCAAAAACCGAGGAGATCCTGACTCGCTGCACCACCATGACCCGCAAGGCAGCCCTAGCCAGCAAGACCCGGCTTCAGATTCAGCCACAGTTGATCCTCAGCCGCTAGAGAATCACCAGCCTCTAATTTATTAAGTATTTATGACACATATTTAACAATAATAATAATAATATTGTTGTCCATTCATGTACAGTATGTGCTGCATTGTAACCTGTTCACAATTCAGCGTCATCATGTGTAAGTTTCACGTAAACATGTAAATAAAATCTAATTTATACTAAAGTATCAAGAAGTTCCTGTTCAATGACCATAAAAGAGTATGTGTGTGTTTGGGTAGCCATAACTTTTCAGATGTTTCTGTATTAAATATGTTTTCAATCAACTGAATACACTCTGCTGCACCAAAGAGGTAATGCTTGTACATCTCAGGCCACATTTCTTCTTTTTAGTGAGGATTTCTTTTTTTAACATTTTGTTGCGATAAATAGCCGAAAATATTATTTCAGATAGTGTTTTTTTTCTCCACAAGGTTTCAACAAACATTTGAAACAACAGTCAACTAATAGCACAAGTATGTTTCAGTCAAACTTCAGAAAACATAAGCTCTGTTAAAATCACAACATAAGAATGCAAAAGTGAAAAATATAATAACCACATGAAAGGAAAAGCTTATAAAAGTTTTAAAAGCAAAGGCCAAATCCCAGTCTCCGCACTTAGTGGCTGTGTCTACTACCGCGCACTTGCGCACTTCAAGCACTGACTTTCAGTGCTTAGTGCGCCACACTGACAAAACCAGCAGAATTCAGTGCATTGAAAGTACCCGGATGGCGCACTGCAAACGGTCAAAAAATGTAGTGTAGAGCGATGGACACTACTCGCACTGAACGGGCGCCATCTTGGCTACGTAGCGGAAGAGGAGGAGCCATTTCGCCAGCTTTTTATAAATTTATTTATATCCTCCTGCCGCGATTGTGGAGGTGTCGCAGTTTCCACATAGGTTGGAAAAAGGGGAACACAAGGGACAAAAATAGGGTAAGAAGTGCGTTCATTTTGTCAGGTTTAGTTTCGCGGGTATCGCGAGCAGATTTGCGGACGTCACTTCCGGCTTAATTTTCGCGGGTGCCGCGAACAGATTTGCGTCCGTCACTTCCGCCAATTGGTTAACGTAAGTGTTCCATTTGATACAGCGCTAATGAGCAACACAGTGCACTACATGTGTTAGTGCACTGTGTTATAGTGCACTGAATTGCAGTGTACTTCATAAAGTGTTCGGTAGGAGACACGGCCTGAATTTGAGGCGCGCTCCAGCAGAGTAGTTGATGGTTCAGGGTGTCACATTGTCAAACTGTCGAGTGCCTGAGTACTCAGTGGCAGACATGTACTTTCCGTAAGTCAGCATTAGATGGAGGGGATTACCCACAATGCAATATCATATATATATATATATATATATATCTATATATATATATATATATATAAATATATATATCTATATCTATATATATAGATATATATATATATATAAATATATATATATATATATATAAATATATATATCTATATCTATATATAGATAGATATATATATCTATATATAGATATATATATATATATAGATATATATATATATATAGATATATATATAGATATAGATATAGATATAGATATATAGATATAGATATAGATATATATCTATATATATATATATATATATAGATATCTATATATATAGATATATATATATCTATATATATATATAGATATATATATATATATCTATATATATATATATATATATATATATATATATATATATATATATATATATATATATATATATATATATATATATATATAGAGAGAGAGAGAGAGAGAGAGAGAGAGAGAGAGAGAGAGAGAGAGAGAGAGAGAGAGAGAGAGCGTGAAATACACACACACCTCTTGTAACAGGACGGTAGGATGGACACAGAAGTTAGGGGCAGCGCAGCAATCACATGCAGTCAGTTCCCAGGTTTTAAAGGTTTTTAATTGAACAAACACAAAAGAACAGAAGACTTAGCTCAGCCCAGAGCTCTATCAATTACTTACACCAACTAAACAATATCAGCCGGGCTGCTCGTCAACTTTATTTATTTATATATATATATATATATATATATATATATATATATATATATATATATATATATATATATATACACACACACATCCATCAAACATGTTTTTTTATTACATCCATCAAACATTTAGTTGACAAAAATGCGTAAATAAATAATTTTAAATGACTTCTCATCTTGTAAGAAAGACGTTCAAATCAGTGAATAAAAAATATTTTTTAAAAATACACAATTGTACACAATGATTCTTGGATGTATTTACGTGATGCTGTGGCGCTGTCCCATTCTTATTTACACCAGTTCAAGCCCTCACAGCTTCTCACACTCAGCCACTTAGCAGCTGACGTCAGTAAGTCCCTGAGGGTTCATGGCTTGAGGGTTCAGGGTGGAGATGATTGGGCCATTGAGTGTAAGGGCCTGAGGGGAAGGGTAGTGGCTGAAGGCTGCGCCCACTCCGTCAGAAGAGCATTGAGATCAGGTGTGGCCAGAGACACACCTGATCCTGATCTCCTCGTCTGGGAGGTGAACAAAAGGCAAGGAGCGAAATGGAGCCATACAGACATGTGTCAAGAGGTTCATGAGTAAACGTAAGCTGGTAAGTTGACGAGCAGCCCGGCTGATGTTGTTTAGTTGGTGTAAGTAATTGATAGAGCTCTGGGCTGAGCTAAGTCTTCTGTTCTTTTGTGTTTGTTCAATTAAAAACCTTTAAAACCTGGGAACTGACTGCATGTGATTGATGCGCTGCCCCTAACTTCTGTGTCCATCCTACCGTCCTGTTACAAGAGGTGTCCACATGACACTTAAAAGCACATTGATTGTTATATAACTTGAGATCTGAGATGATATATATATATATATATATATATATATATATATATATATATATATATATATATATATATATATATATTTCTAAAAGTACCAGGGAGCAAATAGAGAACAGCTAAATCTGGACTTTAATATCTATATTTGTGTGTGTGTATCTATCTATAGTGATTTCAACAAACATTTGTGTACAATATTTTTTGACATGAAGCTAACTGTTTGGATTGAAGATCTGACACTGACATACAGTAGAATATTTTGACCTCGTACATTTTGGTGCATGCTCTGTACTCACCCACACGTGCATGTGCAGATGTGCCACGTGGCACCAAAGAATGGTATTTTGACATGAATGTCAAGTCAGACTGGCTTCTGCAACCACCGCATTTTATGATCTTCTATGTATTCAATAAAATGTGGCACGTTTGTTAAACCATCACAATCATCAATCATTGCCACACAGAAGAAGGAGATAGATACGGGGGTTATGGTGACTCCTGCTTACTTCAAGGGAGGCATTGTCGTAAAGAACTGATTTATTGTGTTACTGTAAGAGACAAGGAAACCCAAGATGAATCATTACTCTCACACGTGTGTGTGTGTGTGTGTGTGTGTGTGTGTGTCATACAGTAACCGGGAACCTTCAGGGAAATGGTAGAAATTAGATTATACGCAGGTCAGAATGTACGCTGTCAACATTCCTGTCGTTATCTTTGGTACAACGCTTTTTTTATTTTCATGTGAAACAATATCTGAGGAAAAGTGAACTACATGATGTCCACAAGGAAAAGTTCATATTTCTACAGAAATTTTCCTATTCAAGATTCTGCGTTCAGACTATACACAGTTATTCTGCCTTACTTTGGATGAGATTTTACTATTTTGGAAGTTTGGTGCTATTCTTGCATTCTTTCCAAATATGAAAAAGCAAAGTGATGTCTTCTGACCTACTTTTCATTTCAGTGACATCATATTGAGGATAATGTATTTGATAAATGACAAAGCAGTCGAAGTGTGAAGTGATTCATTTTGAAACATGTACTGCACGAGCAGACGTGCCACTCGACAAAATAAAATGTTCTACATGAATGATGATGTCATCAGACTATGCAACCACAGCATTTTGGAGAATGTGTGAGTGTGTGCATGTGTGTGTCACACAGTCACCTAGATTAATCAGGAAGTGATTCGAGATGTAATTTCAGTCAATAACATCACTCACAGATCACACTGTAAAGTGTCGTCACTGTTATGTGTGGCCATACTTTCCCAATGTTTGCCATTGGTGCCACGCTTTTTTCTTTTCATGTGAAACAATATTTGACAAGTAAAGTGCATGATGTCGACAAACACAGGAAAAGTTAATATTTCAACAGAAAGTTTCCTATTCAAGATTATGCGTTTAGATGATAAAGAGACACAGTTGAGAAACATGTTCCCACAAAACATGTTCCCAAATTTGGCATAATGTAAGTCTTAATGAGAAAGCAAAAGATAAATAAAACATTGGGGATGCAAATCTTAAAAAGATGCTGCACCGCTAAAATGACAGTAACGCAGGCTCTGTTCTTATTAATCTGATTTAATGCTGTTCCTGGCCCATGTAAGACCGACAACATGTTATAAACAGCGGTATGTCCCATAGGTGAGGTTTGGTTTGTTCATAACAAAGTTTCATTTTAACTCAACAAAAAGCTAATCACATTGAGTTTAACTTTCATTTTCTCTTTAGGAACATAGTTATTTGAACCCACACTATGATGATTTTTTTCTCCAAAAACTTAACTCAATTGTTTGTTACCTTAACCCAGGCCAGTATTATTGTCTGAATTCACAACGTTAAGCCTGTGTTTACTGCAACCGTACCAGAGCGCCATAGCGTGAGACATTGATGCCAAGAGTTCCTTGCAAAGTATTTACAATGTGACCCGTTGAGGTGAGCGCATGTGGGCTCTAATGTTCTGACTCATTTTTTATTGCTTGCTGGTGGCTGGTGTATTGTCTTTTAACATCCTTTGTACTCTCTGGAGGCACCTCCCAAATATCACTGACACGCGATAGATTGGTATGTTCTGGGTAGTTTTAATCACATGCATGTCAGCTTATCATACTTGACACAGGAATGTGTTTTGTCTGTTTCAATCGAACACTCACATGTCAAAAGTATTATGTTCACTTTGTCCACAAAGAACTCTGTTCAAAAAGTATTTTTAAGGTAATTGAAAGGGGACAAAAATGCTCCTCTCATACATTTCATACGTTTGCCCATCTGACAAGGAATGCACATTTTACACCACCTGCATGGACCTGTGTAGACAAGCAGAACAATCACAGCAACACATAACGTTAACATCTACGTTGATAGGTCAGTAATATTTAAAGATACCTACAATTTAAGTCACCCACAGTATCATCTTGTTGTGTAAAAGTAGGCATGGTTGCCAATGAGCTGCAGGTGAGTTGATTGACACAGCTGGTGCTCGTTAACTAATCATTTCTCTCTATTCAAATGCAGAAGCATGCAGGCCCCCTGATGTCAGAGAGTCTAAAGAGTTGTATATTTACATTAGCGTTAATCATTGTCGGACCTGAGCCGTAAGGTCAATCTGTATGCCTCCATATACCTGACTTGTGTGTTTGATGGTGCAGACTGTGCGTCATGCAGTCCAGGAGACGGAAAAGCTCCAATATATCGATTGTGTCTGTTTTTCTCGGAAATGACATCATGCCCCCTTTCTTCCTGAAACTGCCTTTGTCAAGATCTGGTCAGCTACTTAATTATATGTGCTCAACATGTGTGTTTATTGGATTTCTATAGCAACTATCTGAAGTTTAGAAGTTTGACTGACTGAACATTGACTGAACATTAGCTGAAGCTGTCCTGCTAAGGCTGAAAAAATAAACTCTTCAGTGAATGTAACTGGAAACACATCTCCTCATTTCAAAAGCAGAGACTAATATCAGGCAACTAAAGACATTTTGGCATGTCACGATTTGATTTTTGAAGTGCAAATAATAAAATGCACAATGGCTGAGTTCCATTTAGCTGCTACAGTGTCAGGGTCCTGGCTTTGTAATGCTGGCCCATTCTCACACAGTCATGGCTTACTGGGACTTGATGGTATTTTAGGCTTTGTGCTTTTCTTGTGTCATTCTGTGGTGGAGTGTTTTTTCCTGGATTTGTTTCTCTTTCTTTTCTCTTGTTTTTCTTTTGCTTTCCCATTAGCAATAAAAATAGGCCAAATTAACAAAATGTGCAAATGTTAGTGAAACAAAAAGGTGAAAATGTTCCTGGTGAAAATTACACACGCGCGCACACACACACACATACACATACACACACACACACACACACACACACACACACACACACACACACACACACACACACACACACACTCTTATCTGGTTTAGACATGATTAGACATCTAATCAGAGGGCATATATTCTCCTCAGCAGCACGTGTTTGATTAATTATTCACTCAAGGTTTCTTTGTCTTTCTCAGAATAACACAATAAATCCTTCATTTATGACGATAAACCTTCCTGAAGTAAACAGGAGTTGCCGTAAATCCTAAAATCTATTTCCTTTTACGGTGTGGCAATGAATGATGAGAAAAGTCCTACTTATTTTTACATAAAAAAGAAAATAGCCACGTTTTATTTAGCAAATGGAGTAAGATAAAAGTATGTAGTTGTACAAACTAGTTTGACTAAATATTCATTAACGGCAAAATGTAATTCAAGTGTGGAGTATTGCACAAATCAGTTGAGGTCACAGAGTTTGTGACCGGAACAATATTTAATTTCTGCAGAGGTGTTTTTGATGTGGATGCTAGGAAATAAGCACTAAAACAATTTATGGCGGTAGATTAACTCAATATTTACCTCTAATGAAAGATTCAAAATTACGATAACATTGTCTTATCTTAGTAAAACAAAGAAGCCGCTGATATATTGATGTCCCTAGCTAACGTTACAATATTGCTATGAGGTGGATTTGTGCATAACAGTCCCGCATTCAAAACATTGCTGTCACATTTCACCCATGTTGTTGACACGTGACGCCCGAAATTGAACTTTATACCAGCAGCGATTACCCGTTAACCGTAACTGCTCCTCTGTCCGGGGAGGAGGATGGGTTGCTGACCACTTTTCTGTCCTGAAATGGCGTGCTGTATATCACAGTCTCAATGGCTTGTCTCATTTCATTGAGGAAGATTTTAACCACCTTTTTAACACTGTTCCAAGGGTTTGGGGGGAGACACACAAGAAATGCGATTGGCTTGAAGAATCTACAGACTACTAGCAGCTCTCGGAGGCTGTGCTTAGGCCCAGTGGTGCTTTGGGACAAAGTATATTATCAGAGTGCTCACAAGCCGATGATTACTCCCTGTCGCTTTGATCTCAGCAGTAAATCATGTTGCGTTTCGCTGCTCAAGCTTCAACCTGACACACCTAAAATACATTCTGTTCTGTCAGCTGCTTGATGAACATATGGATGAACGTCCGTGACAAGCGTCGCAGTTTTTGTAACTCCCTTACTTCATTAACCTTCACAACCAGTCTTTCCAGTTGGTACACATCTCAACCAAGGCTTTGGATTAACTTGCCCGAAGATCTCTGGTTAGCTCGCTCTGTATCCGCTTTGCATGTCTTTGAAAGCATCCATTTTAAAGCCTTTATTAGGTTCTTATTTCCATGTCTTTAGCATTTCTCATCTTATGCATTCTTACGGGGCAATTTTATCTGTGCTTGTGTTATCCAAATTTTGACTTGATAGTGTACATAGTTTTGCTAATACTTTTTGTTTGTTGCTTTCATTTGTGCAGTACCTTTGAAACATTGTTTACAAATAAAACACTATGATTCAAGGTTATTATTATCAATATGTCCACCAGGTAACACCCTTTGAAAGATAATGCATTTGTTTTTGTGTGTGCTTGTATGTGTCCGTGACTGTGTGAGTGTGCACCTCCTGTTTTTGCGCAGCCAATCTCACATGCTGCCGCAACAACTGCAAAGTATTTTGAGTGGCCAGTTATGGCTACATGCTACTGGATCTTTCTAAATAACATGTTGAATGCACCCAACTACATACCCACACTTCTCTGCTATATTCATTAAGCAAAGACTGCATGTGATTAAAGTGTAAATTTGATTTTATTGACAATGTGAAACTTGTGAACAGGTTAAAATGCTGTACATTAATATACATGACCATACAATAAGTAACAAAAAATGAAAGGTAATAATTCAATTGGAGTATGTTCGTCTGCTAATAGCTTGTTTAACACACACATAATTGTATTGCCTTCATTTGGAAATGGATTGAGACATAACATAGTATATACAATAAATTACTGCTTGGAATTACACCCCAAATAAAAGGTGCATGATAATTTGGTGATTAACAATATTTTTTTTTTATCACCAAACCACTAAGAACTTACAGAACTGATTTCTATGTCTTAAAAGATGATAAATAAGAATACATCAAATACAGTTTAGTTTAAAAGCTTCTACTCCTTCATCTCCAACAATCCACATAGATTTACTCTTAACTCTCAGACCCTAAAGAGGTGTCGAATATTTGTTTTACTTTTGGATGACAATGTCACATTCATCTTCTTGCTCCTTCTGACGCTTCACTGAAGCTACATTATTTGTTTTCTGGTATCTTGTGGTTTTCAACATACGTCAAGGTTTTAATATCTTCAATCTCTGGTATGACAAATGTCAAATAGAAATAGAAACAATGCTGCACAAAACACATCTTATTGATAGACCCTATAGGGTCAAAGAGGTTAAAAATGTTACATGAATGATTCATGGCTGGTGATTTCCTAGCGGCTGTGTATCAACTCTGGCTGAATCTGAAGCCGGGTCTTGCTGGCCAGGGCTGCCTTGCGGGTCATGGTGGTGCAGCGGGTCAGGATCTCCTCGGTTTTTGGCCTGGGTGGCACTCTGGGAGCGGCTGAAGCAGTCGCACTGCCTTTGGAGCTGAAGGATTCTGAGCCGTCAGAGCTCGTGTTGGATCCACGGCGGTCTGAGACAGTGAGATCATGGCTGCTGCTCCCATTGTCACTGACACCAGGCTGGAACGAGGTGGTAGGACTGCCTGTGGGACTCGATGATTCACTGCTTGAGGAGCAGTCTGAGAAGCTGCTCTCGGTGCTTGTGTTGCTCTCGGTGCTCAAGCTGCGTGCACGGCCGTCTGAGGTTGAGACGTCACTCTCCATCGGTGTTGGCAACCAGTTCTCAGAGAGGACATCCAGAGATCTTGCCTTTTGGAGACGGCCTGGCACTCTGGACTCTCGTTGTGGGCTGTTTTCTTTGTTGGTGAGACGAGGAGCCTGAGGATCCCTGCTGGTCGCCAGGTTCAGAGTGGAACTGTGCAGCTTTCTCTGCATGTTGTAAAGGCCTGCCAGGGGGTTGTTGTATGGTTTCAGGTTCATGGAGGGGACGTAACCTGATTTGCCATTGAACCTGATGAGCCACCAGCCGTCATCAGACTTCCTCAGCACTTCCACCACAGAGCCAATGGGCACAGACACCTCGTCGTCCTTCTTAGTTGAGTAACTCCTCACTGCGCAGTACAGGGCACCTAAAGGTCACAAACAAGACAACAAGCTCAGGAACTGCTGTACAGTTACATCTAGTCTTCATAAAAGTGAGTTTTAGTAGAAAGGAATAGATTAATGTTAACTTACAGTGGTTAAAGACTACTTAACAGTGTTGGTTGTTTGTAATAGCTAGCCTTCATAGTAATATGAAGTAGGAGCTTCTGACAGGCATTGAGTTTCACAGTAATGTCAGATGATGACTACAAGTAACACAAACCTGTAAGCTGGAATCCAGCATCATCATCATCATCATCATCCTCTCCTTCCCATAACTCCAGGTAGGGAGCAGGAAACCAAGCCAAAAGCTTATCCTCGTTCTCCACCAGCCACCAACCTGGAGAGCAAATAAAACATACTTTCAGCATGACAGAAATGAGTGTGTGTGTGTGTGTGTGTGTGTGTGTGGGGGGGGGGGGTAGCTCAAGGTTTTTCATGATATTTTCAGGAAGCAACTGCAATAAAAAGGTTTGGCACTGACCTGCAGGGTCTTTAATCAAAACATCCAGCTTCTCGTCCACAGAGACCTTAAACGGACGATTCTTGGTGTCCTTTGTCTCGTAAGCGGCCACGCAGCGGTGAGTCTGGGTGACAAACGGGTGAGTGACGCTGCCTGCATGCTGACGTGTCACATCACCGCCTCCTCCACCTGAGCCATCAGGCAGATCGTCAGACATCAGGATCATGATGCTGTGAGAGAGAGAGAAGTCAGTCATTTACTACCCAAGAACTTCTATGAAACTCTCACATGACTCGACCTAAACACTGACAAGACAACCTACCTGTTCTTGGTGAAGTCTGACTGCAGGTCTTGGTCTTTGGGCGTGAAGAACTGAAATACTATGGAGCTCTGAGTCACAATTTGGTCGCACTTCAACAGCTTGTCGCAGTAGCTCTCCAGGAACTTCATGCGTTGGACGGATCGTGTGGATCCTTTCTGCTGGAGGCTGTTCCTCCTGGCCTGCCCTGGAGAGAGGAGAGGAAACAGTTTCAGGATTAATACCAAACTTACTGAGAAGATAAATATAAGAACTATATATTTAAATCATTTTCATAACAATTAAATAGATGTCATTTCCATGGTATTTTCTGACTGCATATATTAAACTGATTTGTGTGCTATTCCTTTAATTAATGTCTGCACATACACAAATGTTTATAGGAGACCATTTAAATACAAGTTGTAACACATCATTGAAATAATCTTACCTTTAAATTTGGGGATCACTCTGTCGTTTTTCTTGAAAGGGTTCATGTGAGGAAACCTCTTTTTCAGCAGCATCTGTTTGGGAGAAAATCAACACATTGTAATTATTTATTATTCCTACAATATAAAAAGCAGACTTCATACACTAAGTTGAAGGTTTTTAGGTCTTACATGAAATTTCTTGAAATCCTTGAAGGACCTGTAGACGATAACTTCATTCTCGTCAGACCACAACACAGATATCATGAACATCTGTGGAGAGAGAATAAAAAAGATTTGAGAAACGTTTCACACAAACCCAAATACAGCAGAGATATTTAACACCTCACATAGATAACGATTGAGGTCTTAACTCACCTTCAGTTTTGGTGTGTCCCTGTGCACGGCTCCGATGATGCGAGCACTGATTACAAAGCGTTGTTCACCAGCCATCGTCCACTTGTTTGTGTCTGAGCTCTCAGGATGAAAAGCTGCTTTCTTGACCTTCAGTCTCCAGCTGCTCTGCCTCTGCTGCTCTGCCAGATCAGAGCATCTGCTGTGGTTTATATGCGCTTCACATCACAGAGGCGGAGTCTGGGAGAGCAACACTTGAGGGCTGGAAAAAGAGGTGTGGACAAACCACTGTAAGTGCACATTTAAATTAGCATCTAAGTCAGAGGTAATTCCCGAGAATGTGGAGCTGCAACAAAAGCAGCTGTCATAAAAAGAATAATTGACTGCTTGTCACCGAAAAACCCCAGCTGATGCAATTGCAGGATTCAGTTATAAATTAACAAAGTAATATTTCAACAAATGACTCACATTTAATGTTGTTTTTGTTCATAACTGTTTCATTATTCATCATCCGTTGAAATCATGCTACATTTGAATTATGCCCCTAAATTTAGTAAAGTTAGTAAAACATTTAAAAATAAATTAACAAAGTCTAGCCGCTAGTATTGAGTTAGCTAACGACAAGCTCATGAACAGATTGATATATCTGTACACTGAATATGAGCTAACAGGAAGTCAGCGTGAAGACTATAGAATAGAAACAGTCAGCCTGACGCCTGTACGGCCAGAAAGAAAAGCACATTTTTGTTTTGTGTAATCGGGCCGCTGCACTGATGTTAGCTGAAGGCTAACATTAAGCTAGCCTCGCTGTAAGTCTCCTGCTCCTGAATTAGAAGTCAAGTAACCTCTTAAAAACATGACGCGTCCTTTTAACACACAGTACTTGAGTGAAGTAAATAGAGAGGATATAACATGTTAACATGTTAGTTTGCTGATCCATGGTGGGGATATTTTTTCTAATTTTTGCTTAATTTAAGCAATCAAACAGAAGCAGAATATGTCTGCCTTCCTCAATCACTTCCTTGCATCTCCAGCATCCTCTACTCCCATAATTAAAACCTTTTTGTATCTGCAATCATTCACACTTGTCATCTGCCAGTAATATACCTTATCGGGAACTAGTGTGGAGAGCCGGGTGTGTATGTGTGCGTCTGTTGAGGCTGACTAAATGGGCAAAGGTGAATACGTGCCCGTTTGTGTGTGTGTGTGTGGGGGGGGGAGCAGGTGTTTCTTCAAAGTGAGAATTGCAGGGGTGGACTACAGTCGGAGGGGGTCATCCCAACCACTCATCAGATGGACGTGGGTGTGGAGCTTTTGTCTGAAGTGATGCCAGGATTTTATCGCGCACACACTCGCACAAACACAGTATAGTGCAAAAGGTCAGGACTGTCCAGCTTTGTGTACGACCTGAGGAGATGTCAACGCCTGTGTGTAAAGCCACGAGAGGACCGTGTCTCTGGAATGTTTGGGCATCTGTTTTTGAAACGAGAGCAGGCAAAGGCACCGAGAGTAATAAGTAGTGTGGGCACAAAATGCGCATAACGCACTTCAGTACCTCATCAGTTAAGGACACAATCATACTTGCTGTCTTTATCTATGCACCAGCTGATTCTGGAAAAGATGATAGCAGGCCATATGGTCTGCAAAAGTGTGCATTTTGTGAATAATGTGCTGCACAGCATTGTGGTGTTAGTTTTGTTTCAAATCCAGTAGAACAGAAAACGTCAAAAACACAGTTGGATACAAACAATTGAGGTTAGAAAAACTTTGTGTTGGTGTTTTGGTTTCTTATCACAGTTAATATAAATAAATCAGACCACAAATTGTTACTCAATGTTGAGGTAGCTTAAATAAAACATAGTAATACAAAATACATATAAAATACTAAGGCTATGGAAATTCTAATTATATAAAAATATATAAAATTATATTATTATGTATCAATTATATTATATAAAATAATAAATTGGCAGGATAGACCTTTTTTTAAAAAAAAATCTGTAATCTTTGCATAAAAATGATGATTCTTTCAATCATTTTATTATCTTGTTCAATCAAAAGCAATAATAAGTTGTAAAATCTAATTCATATATGGTGTCACAATTTTTAAATGTTTAGTTTTGAGTAATAAGGAAACAACTTTATACATTCATTTTTTGCCTTAAGTAGTGTATAATTCTAAAGGAAGAAAGAAATACTTGAATTTTTTTCTAAAACCTCCTGACTTGGTTTAGCATACATAACTCTGTGCTCTGAGACTTCAAAGAAATGGGAAGCAAAATGAGATTTGTTCCAGTGCATTCCTATGGGAATCAACACAAATCACTCTGGAGGATCTTTTGGAGGTCAGTTTCGAGTGTTGCAATGCAGTGGATGTCTGTGTGCCCATCATTTTATTACTATGATTAAAAGCTCCCTCTGCCAAAGAGACCTTCCTTCCTTTCTAAGGAAAATAAATGATTTTTTTTCACTATAATCTTCTAATAGCACTCCAGACACAGAGCATCATTTTGTTTGATTTGGACTCACATCACAATCACTTCTTTGTTTGGGTTGCCTTGAAACTGAAATGTCAGAAACTGTCCAGGTGCACGTCTCATAGATTTCATTTCCTTGTAGCGCTGCTCTGCGTTTCACAAAACCTAACCTTTGACCATTTAAATTTAAACGTGACTAATTGCAAACAACAAGGAGGAGATAACAACATCTTCCTCGTCACACTTTTTCTAATGAAGAAGGAAGTAACTTTTGTTGTGTGTTTAACTTTATATGGAGACGTAATACTTGCAAACTCAGCTACACAATTAACTGCAAACCAAATGGATGAGGACGTAACATTGAACACACTTTAAGGCAGTAAGGCACAGCCTCTGGCAAACAACTAAAGGGAGTAAAAGCACTGCAAGAGATGGAGCAAGATTGTCAAGTAATCTTCACACACACATTAAAGACTGACCAAGTTGGTGTACTTTTAGGCATTCATCTTAGGAGAACTATTTGAAATTTTAAAAAAAACACAGAGGGTGTGACATGCACATGACACTCTTTGTTTCTTGGGATGGAAGTGCTGATGATATTGCATGTGTTTGATCTCACAAGCAAAGTTATTAAGCCTATTATGCTCTATGACAGCAAAGCTGCAGACGTGACATTAGACATGCAACAAAGGTTGAAAGCTCTTAACCAATGACAGCGTGGTAAAAATATTTGCTCAGTAAGCGTCTCGATAGTGAGGCGTGGTTGGAAGTTGCCTCATCGTCAGCATAGCAGAGCGAATGGTTGGAAAGGAGTGCGCAGTTTCTGAGAAGTGTCGACAGTAGTAGACGGAGTTTTGCAGCACGAAATCATTTCAACACACATTCTCATCAACACTCAAGTTAACATGTGTGAGTCCCCCAAAATGTACAAGCCAGCGCTGAAATTACTTAAGTGATTCACAATCACTGTACATATATTTTTGATATCTTTGCTTAACTGTTGTTTTTAGTCTTAACTTTTAAATACGTTCCGACACATTCTTGTCCTCTGGTAAAAGACGATCTTCAGACATCTGCACATGCACAGAATCTCAGAGTTAACTTTGATCTGGAATGCATTTTTTTTTTTTTACTCACGTAACATTTAAAAAAATCCGTCACATCTTGTTTTAAAGCAATGCAGAAAAACTGGTCACATATTTGTGACTTCATGACTGGATTACTGGAACTCCTTATTATCTGGTTGCTCTAATAAGTCTATTAAATCTCTCCAGTTGATCCAGAATGCTGCAGCTCGTGTACTAACAAAGACTATGAAAAGAGATCACATTACTTCTGTATTAGCTGCTTTGCATTGGCTCCCTGCATTGAAATCAATAATCATTTTTTAAATTTCTCCTCACCAACAAAGCGTTAATTGGTGATGCAGCATCATATCTTAAGAAGCTCATAGTACCATATTACCCCACTAGAGCGCTGTGCTCACTGAATGCAGGGCTACTTGTGTTTCCTAGAGTCTTAAAAGGTAGGATGGGGGCCAGAGCCTTCAGTTATCAAGCTCCTCTTCTGTGAAACCAGCTTCCACTTTCAGGCCGGTGGTCAGACACGGTGACCTCATTTAAGAGACTTTCCTCTTTGATAGCACTTATTGTTAGGGCTGGCTCCAACTTGTGTTTCAAAAGTACTAACTGTGCTGCATAAAATCTTATTGCGCTTGTTCACAGCATGATGTGTATGATTATTTTTAATATCCTGGACGTTGTTATTGTTTTGGCACATTCTTATCCTCTGGCAAAAGAGAACCTCAAGCAAACATCTCCACACGTACTCTGTAATCAAGCAGTTGTTTGTCTGTTGTAGAACCTCTCACTGTAATTATTTCTTTTGTGTGTGACATCACAAACAATTTAAATAAACCCATCTGTTCTGACTACACCCAACTAATTACTGTTGGCCAATTTGGTAACCCTGACTGAAGCCAAGCTTATCATATTTGTAGTTGAGGTGTTACCTTGAATGTTTTTTTATCTTCCACCTTTTAGGCTTTTAGTTTAGTGTGCTTTCAGGTGGTGTAAATGGGTTAAAAAAACAACAGGGAAAAGGAAGTTGATGTAATTAAACACATATGATGCAATAACAAGCTGGGCTGAGGATTCATGCAAACAAGTTTGCATAATTTCAGGTAGAAATTTACATCATAAATAGCATTCTGCAAGAAAACGTCTTTTTTGTATTCTTAATAAAGTGTATTTTTCAGATGGGAGGTTTTCCTCTTCGGCCATGTAGAAGCTCCAATCAATCACGAACCCAAACTACTCTCGTGCTTTCTTTCCTCACAGACTTAGCAGTTTACTTCTTTCGAGATCGTGTCTGTGAAAGCAGACTCCTCAGAGGAATCCTTGTCTAAAAGTGGTGCTCGGGAACATGGGTGAGGTTTAGTGCCTGGTGCCTGCAGCATAACCAAAAGGCATATGTTTGAGGTGTGTGACATAAACCTGTTTTCATCTTTGTGATAAGGCATTCTTCAGATTTTCCTTTGTGATAATGTAATCCTCAAGATCTATATTAAAATCAAACCCTGAGTATGATACTTTAAATGCCAGCATTTTTTCAGCAATGGCCATTCAACAATTGCCTGAAACTGCCTTCACATGCACGGCATGCATGCAATCCAGTGTAATTTAATCTATTTGATATCAGCTCTACTGTTTACTGTCCGCTATCTTTATAACATAGTAGAGCATTCAAAACAACTGGCGAAGCATGGCAGGGCTTTTGTAAAGATGAAGCAACATAAAACAGAAAGTATTTGACTAAGAGGTGAATGCTGAGTGCTATAATTAATCAAAAATATTTCTTAAAAGCGAAAAAAGTTTGTATATATGTTTGTATATATATATATATATATATATATATATATATATATATATATATATATATATATATATATATATATATATATAGAGAGAGAGAGAGAGAGAGAGAGAGAGAGAGAGAGAGAGAGATAAACACACACATACAGGGGAGCAGTGATTGTTGTGTGGAACACAACTTACTGTGCTGCATAAAATCATATTGTGGTTGTTCACAGCATGATATGTATGATTATTTTAATTTTTAATCCCATGGACGTTTTTGTTTTGGCACATTCTTATCCTCTGGTAAAAGAGGATCATAATCAGAAGTGTACTGCAACCAAGCAGCTGTTTGTCTGAACATCTCAGTCTAATGATTTATTTTGTGTTGGACATCACAAACAATTCAAATGAACCTGTAATGACTACACCCAGCTAATCACTGTTGGTCAATTCGGTAACCCTGACTGAAGCCAAGTTTATCATATTTTCGGGGGAGGTGTTACTTTGACCTTTTTATTTTCTACTTTTAGGCTTTTAATTTAGTGTCCTTCCTGGTGCTCTTATTTTGAATGGGGTTTAAAAATTAAAACAGGGAAAAGGAAGCTGATGTTATTAAACACGTGTAATACAATAACAAGCTGCGCTGAGGATTCATGCAGACAGGCTTGTATGATGTCACGGGGGAAATATGAGACATTTTATTTTGTGTGCAATTAACACAAATGTACTTACTTCCACATGGGAAATGACTTGCTCTTCTGGAACTGCCAGTAGGCAAATTGGTTTCACCGATATACCTTAGTAGTAGGAAGCAAAATGGAAATTATTTGACCTGTTAAAATTGAAATAACTGTCTGAGCAGCTAAATTGTTACCGCACACCGCATGGCTGCAACGTTGCAAGTAAGATTTCGGCTGGTCACTTTTGTTGCACGTCAGGATGTTCATGGTTTAGCATGTTAGCATGCTAACATTTGCTAATTAACTAAGCAGAGGTAAGTACAAGTGAGGAATTGTCATTAGTTTTGCAGGTATTTGCTCTTATTGTATTGGACGAACATAAAATATGACTTGATAATGCCGCGATATAAAAAGTTAAAGGATCCCAAATGCCATTCATCCTAAAGGGGAACATGAATGCCTGAAATGTTCTGTGGACCGCAGCGCGAGGCTTCTGTGAGAGTCTGTGCTACGGAGTTTGACAGGACGACCCAGCATGCAGTTTGTCGGTGTAATTTTCTAAATATGAAACCCTGACTGAAGACATCTGCACCCAAGCAGTTGTTAGTCTACTGTAGGACCTCCCAGTCTAATTATTTCTTTTGTGTGTGACATCACAAACAATTCAAATAAACCCATCTGTAATGACTACACCCAACTAATCATTGTTGGCCAATTTGGTAACCCTGACTGAAGCCAAGTTTATCTTCAAGTGACGTGTTACCTTGACTTTTTGTTATGTTCTACTTTCAGGCTTTTAGTTTAGTGTGCTTCCTGGTGCCCTTATTTGAAATGGGGTTTTAAAAAAAACAGGAAAAGTAAGCGGATGTAATTTAACACATATGATGTAATTGTCATGAGGAAATTCTGCGACATTTTATTTTGTTTGCAATTAACACAAATGTACTTACTTTCACACGGGAAATTACTTGCTCTACTGGAACGGCCAGTAGACAAATTGGTTTCACCAATTGAACTTGGCTTTCACGAACGAATTTACATG
This sequence comes from Clinocottus analis, assembly GCF_023055335.1. NCBI lineage: Eukaryota > Metazoa > Chordata > Actinopteri > Perciformes > Cottidae > Clinocottus > Clinocottus analis. The sequence continues at coordinate 10,663,499 of NW_027175920.1, read as the reverse complement.
CCCTAATGTGAACTCATAGTCCATCTTTGTGCAAATGTTACACAGTAGAACAAGATCCACAGCAATAGCATGTTAATAATAAGCAAGTTATTGGAGTTGTAGGAACGTGGGGGGCTCACGTTGCACCCTTTAAAAGTGCCACTCTGCGTCCATCATTGCGTAAGATAACAAAATATCCTCTTGGCAGACAAACAAAGACCAGCTTAGCTCAAAAAATACTGTCATGCGATGACCAAAGTGCAAGACCTTTTTTAAATCTTTTTTTTTTTAAACAGGCAAAAGGAAGCTGATGTTATTAAACACGTATAATACAATAACAAGCTGTGCTGAGGATTCATGCAAACAGGCTCGCATGATGTCACGAGGGAAATATGAGACCAGGAATACACGTGCTCTTCTGGAACCGGCAGTAAGACAAATTGGTTTCCCGGATTAACTTAGTAGTAGGATGGGAAGTAGTAATTATTTAACATGTTAAAAAATTAGGTAACTGTCTGAGCAGCTGAATGGTTACCGCACGCCACATGGATGCAACGTTGCCACTTTGACTCCGGCTGGGGACTTTTGTTGCATCTCAGGATGTTCATCATATTGTTCATCATATTCATCATCATGGTTTAGCATGTTAGCATGCTAACATTTGCTTATCAACACTAAGCACAAGTAAGTAAAGATGAGGGATTGCCATTAGTTTTGCAGGTATTTGCTCTTATTGTATTGGACAAACGTAAAATGTGACTTGATAATGCCGCGATATGAAAAGTTAAAGGAGCCCTAATTCCATTCATCCTAAAGGGGAACATGAATGCCTGAACCAAATTTATTCACCTTTTATATATGCTTCTTTTAGGCAATATTATCAGAAAACATTCCATAAACTTTCACTGCTATGCCGATAATACTCAACTATATCTACCGATCAAGCTAGATGAAACCAATCAGGTCGCTAAACTTCAAGCATGTCTTGAAGACACAAAAACATGGATGACCTGCAACTTCCTGACATTAAACTCAAACAGAACTGAAGTTATTTTAGCTTCCACTTCCACTCCAGGGGGCAGACACGGTCACCTCATTTAAGAGTAGACTTAAGACTTTCCTCTTTGATAGCGCTTATAGTTAGGGCTGGCTCCGACCTGTGATTCAAAACTACTTACAATTGTTAGTCTATTTTAGTCCACTCGAATTATTATCACAAACAATTCAAATAAACCCATCTTTAATGACTACACCCAACTAATCACTATTATCCAATTCATTTGGTACCCCACAGGCAGAAGCCAAGTTTGTTTTATCTGCAGGTGAAGCTAATGTTATTAAACATGTGTGATGCAGTCACAAACTGCAGTACCAAACTAACATTTGCTAATTAACACTAAGCACAGTTAAGTACAGATGAGGGATTGTCATTTGTTTTTGCATTCTTATGGTATTAGGCAAACTGAAAATTGTACATAAGTACTTGAGTAAATACATTGGCAATTCATTAATAGTCTGGACTCCATTCAGCAGGCACAGTGCTCACCAGTATTCTAGGAATACTTTGCTAATCCCTCTCTGTTGACTATTGTTTGTGACAGTGGTAGCAAGGAAGTGGCTACCTTTGTGCCAAAAGTAACACCGTGAAAGAAAATAGGTGTGTTAGTTGGCAAGACTGTGGTTATGGCAGAAACAGCGTTATATCTAAAACTACTATATGGATTGCAATTCCATTATATGTTGTATAAATATAGCCGTGGTGCCCAAAAAATGAGCCCTCAAACAACTTTGGGGATCCCTTGATTGTAGCGCAGTATTTCTCAAACTGTGGGGCGCAGAGTTATTACAGGTGGGGCGCAGAGGGAAAAGCAGAATTGTTTTTATTTCAAGAACTTTATTGAGAACATCACAGATTACAAAAGTTCAAAGTACACCGCCATAAAACTAAGTTATTAATAAATACATGGCGAAATGCCTATACTTTCGTGTAAGTCTTTAAGTTTTGCCGTTAATCGGTTACGCTTGCACATCCGCGGCGGCCAGGATTCATGGCGACTCGCCCAATCCTACCTCCGTGAGATCGGCTTTCCTGCTGTCGCCTCTCAGAAAACAAAATACAGATCTCAGCTCAACATTGAGAGTGGCCGTATCAGGCCTGCAACCACGTTTTAAAAAGATCTGTAGTGGAAAGCAGGCTCATTGAAGCCACTAATACTGAGGACTCACACATATCAGTAAAATGATCTATTGCCAAATATTTTAACTTGTTTGCTTTAGTTTTTCACAAGTTGCACTTTATTGGTATTGTCTTGAAAATATATTCAGAGCAAAACAGGTTAATTGCAGTCAAAATAATCGTGTTTTTTGTCTGCCAAATATGAGTTATTTTTTGCACAGATAGAACTTTATTTGCATTGTTCTAACAAAGTGATTGCACAGTTTTATCAGTTTTTGTCTGAAGCGATCTGGTTTACTAGAAAGTGAATTTTCTTTTTTCTATTATTTATTAAAGCACAGATGGAGTCACAAAATGGTGTTATTGCAATAACAATTCAGCACGGACCATTTTGTGAACATTTTGTTCGGGCGTGAACTTTTTTCTTCCTCCAAAGTGGGGCGTGACAAAAAAAAAGGTTTGAGAACCACCGCTAAAGCAGCACCAAGATGTCGAACCCTTCACTTAGTTCAAATACCTCAACATGGACTGGCTGGACGGGCACAAGATGTCTGTGCCAGCTTTATCCTCTGGTGCCACCATGTGGTTGTAGTTGAGTGAAATGTCACAGCTATTGGATGAATTGTCCTGGAATCTGCAGTAAACATTCATGCCCCTTTTCAGGATGAATTGTTCACTTACTGAGCAAACCACTGACTTTTCATCTCACACAATCATTAGGTCAAGATTTCAAGCTGTCCAACTTTCGTCATACATTTTGTCAAAGGAATAGCCTTCCCATCAGCCTCTGATGTGAGTTGCGTTTAGTGCTAATGAGCACATTTAAAAATGTATTAGCAATCACACAAGCTGAAGTAGGATGGATACGGGTAACTTTATACCTGCTTGACATGAGCATGTTAGCAAGGTGTCACATTTGTATTGTGTTGACTTTGCTAAATCAAAGATTGTATGAAAGTGAATCTTGTTTTAGCATTTAACAACATGATCAAGTTTATTAATTGAGGAAATATTTTTGAACAGGGCTGACCAATACTTTAAATTGTTATTTAACTGTACAGAATGCAGTTTGTTTTAGACTTTAAACATTAGTAAATATAAATTAACATGGCGTGTGTGAAAATATCCCTTAAAAATATGATGTAGTGTATTGATCAAACAGGCAGGACACAGTGAAAGGTATTTTGATATGATTTTTTTTTAAATCCATTCTTTACAGTCACACCGTCAATCAAATCCAGGCTTTTTCTCAACACAAAAAAAACACACCGTTATAATACAACTCTGATAAGAAGCTTTAGAAAGATGGCACCATCACATGGGAAGGGGACATGATCAGGGAGTGTTTTCTTAGACAATTTAACAAAAATATTTCCTTTCATGAAGATAGATTCTTTCTTTATTTTCATATACTATGAGGATAGAATAAAATTCTGTCTCTGAAAACTGCAAGTTTTTTGTTTAAAGAGTGAGAGTTGAAAGTGTTGCATAGTCGAGGGACAGACATGTGGGGATAGAAGGGATCTACATTTAAAATGACAAATGAGGGAGTAAAAAGCTCTTTGTTTAATGCAGAGTGCAAAGTAAAAATACCATTTTCTTTAATACTTGTATGTGATTGTTTTGGCTCTGAACTCCCCATGCAGTCAAACCCTTAAAAACAAGTTAAAAAGCTTGTCCGGCCACCTTGTGTACTTGGGCACGTGAGTGTAAATCCTGACTGCAAGCTTTAATCACATATAGTCCATCTTTGTGCAAATGTAACGCAATAGAACAAGATCCACAGCAATCACATGTTGATAATACAACCAAGGAGTTGTATGAACATGGGGGGGGAGGAGGAGCTTGTTTTGCTTGTCACTCACATTGCACCCTTTAAAAAGTGCCACTCTGCGTCCATCACTTAGAGTAAGATAACAAAATATCCTCTTGGCAGGCAAACAAAGACCCAGCTTAGCTCAAAAAAATACTGCCATTGTAGCTTATGGGCTGATTGAAGCTCCAATCAATCATGAACCCCAAATTCTCTCGTGCTTTCCTACCTCACAGACTTGGCGGTTTACTTCTTTCGAGATCGTGTCTGTGAGAGCGGACTCCTCAGAGGAATCCTTGTCCAACGGTAGCCAAATGTGTTTAAGCGGCTCGCTCGGCAATCGGCCGAGTGAAAGCTGTCGACGCCCCTGGTTGCAAAACCAGAAGGGGAATTCCCAACTTAGTTCATAAAGTGTCTCGAGATGCTGCACCAAGCGGTTTAAAAAAGCAGATGTTAAAACGAATAAAGAAAGGGCTACACTGTAAGAGCCACACCCAGTCTCTGCTGCCGGTTGTAACTTTACAAGCTCCAACCAGGGAGCACATCTGCTCCTTTCGTCTCAAGTCATCCATACATTCATCTGTCCGATATCCCGTCCACTGGCCAATCTGAGGTTACTCCACTTATTGAGAACATGTATGAGTTTGCACTTCTCCAGAGTCCAACACTCTCTCATCCCTTTTCGTTCTCATTTTCATTCTCGGTAGCATCTGCAGACCTCTGCTTTGCCTTAAGTCTGTGTCCATCAAGAAAAGATCCACGATGCCGGCCGGGGTCACCGGAACTCATAGATGGCTGCACTGTGCTCGGGAACGTGGGTGAGGTTTAGCGACTGGTACCTGCAGCATGACAACACAACGTATGTTAGAGGTGCATGATCAAAACCTGTTTTCAGCTTTGTGACAAGGCATTCCTTATATTAAAAAAAGGCACAATCCTTCAGATTTTTAATAACATAAACTCCCAGTTTTGATACTTTATATGGTCAGCATTTTTCCTGCAATAGCCATTTAGCAATTGCCCGGAATTTATGAAAAGTCTAAAGCGTTTACTCCTTCAAGTGTGTTCATGCAGACTAGTTGAGAACAAGATCAAGCTCTTACTTGTTGCTTTGAAATGTGATATCTAAATAACTTTACTTAAATCTTCCAATACAACTGCAGGTCAGTTAGTCAAAAAACAACCCCAAAATAAAAGGTTTTAAAGGAATAAAAAGATGGATGTTGACATCTGAAAGCCAATAGTCTTATACTTAAGGAACAAAATGAATTGAGGGCAAACCGCAGTCTGGACTGATGCTCATATTCAGTTTTTTCTTGGTTGGAAGTGTTCACCCCTGAGTGGATCCTTTAAACAAGCCATTTATAACCCTAGAACAACATTCCCATTGCAGTTAATACTGCTTTCAGTCCTCACAATAGTGCTAAATGCCATGCAATGACATCAGCGCTGGTTGTTAATAATTTACCACTTTTGAAAACCAACATTCATCTGCACTCAGAAAGGGAAACAAAAATACTTCTTAGTAGGAGGAGGGAATAAAGAAATAGTCAATTGAATGAAATCAGAGGTCTTCTGTAACAATAGCTAATACATTATGTGCAGAGGGAGCTGAAAGAAATGCCAAAGATTGTCAAATGAAATTAAAAACATGAAAGTACAAGCAGACCTCAGTTTGCTTAAAGGCGGGCCTGACAACCATATTAACGAAATGCAACAAACTGAGGGTCAGATTGTTCTGCTTCATCCATATAAGGTTACACAGTCTAACTGGGAGCTGTTCGAAAGGCCACATTCATCTGAGCATGGGGAAATTTTGAATTAAGGGCACCTTGACAGACGCCGCAGAAAGCTGGTTAAGAACTTTCCCCGACCAAATTTCCCAGCTGGCCTGGGGTTTGATCCGGCAACCTTTCAGCAACAAGTCTACTCATTTGTAAAATGACTCTGCTTGACCTCACGGTGACAAGTGTTGTGTTGCGTTACCATTCAGAGCTCCTGTGATAGTAGTAGCCCTCGATCGTTGCTGTGGATTTCTGGAAGCATATGTAGTAGAATCCGGCAAAGGAAGCTCCGCTGATGTCTTTTATCGTGTGGTCGGGGACCAGGAACTGCTCCTGCAGGGACGGACGGGGTGAGGAATAGGAGCAGCTGCAGTTCAGAGGTGACTTATTACAACATATGGTCACGCCCAATGTAGGCAGTACCTTACCTTCCACCTCATGAAAATATAGTCAGAGTTCTTCAGGTCCTCATAGTCAAATTCATCCGAGTTGAATGTCTTTGCATATTGGTAGAAAGCCTGGAACTTGCCCTTGACACAAAAAGTAAAAAGGATTACGTCACTGTAAACCAGCCTGCTGTCAAGCGCTGAAGTCGATTTATGAATGAAGCTTTCCCCTTACCCAGTGCTTACGATCCACATCCTCATCCGCGTCCCATTTCCGGGTGAGAAAGGGCCGCTTCCTGCTGATGATCTCCCCAGCGAAGAACGTGGTCAGAGTTGGGTATTCCTGCAACAGTGAACGCAGCAGCGAAACTGTGACGTTATTGTTTGCTCTTGTACTGCCAATATGACAATGTTTTGCCATTTCTTCTCTTTGTAAGTGAAAGTATGTCACACCAATTCTAAAATATGTCAGTACAAGATTTCATCCCACAACAAGGTGTAGGGAAGAAACTGTTTATTATATTAATCATATTGTGGTATGTAAATAATACTGTAACTTATGATATATATATAGTTAGTTCTGTAAAGAATGACAGTTGAATCTTTAGTACCCTGACCTGACAGAATCTATAATATAAACAAGAAAAAAGAACTAGACGACTATACCCGTCTTGTGACAAGATTACAAACACAATGAGTAGTGGCCAGACGCAGGACACATTTTCCATGTTTGTGGGTTAATAAATGAAAATACTCACCTCAGTCAGTCCTTTTATCTTCAGATAGCCACACAAGTAGGAATCCTCCATGGTGACATGCTTACAAAGAAAACACAAGAAAACTACTGAATGTGGACATTTACTTCCTATTTCTTCCACATTCAAATAACAGTAAGTGGCAATCAGATCATATACAAGGATTTCACGACATGACTTAATATCCTCTCTCACAAACAGCCATACATGTGCAAGTTTATGAAACTATTTCAACAAATGCAGAGGCCAAACGTATTAAACATCTATCAATTAGTGTTTTTGATGATATCATTCAATAAAATGTCCCTTCATGGTGGAAAGGTGTTGGTAGTCAAGAGGCGATGGCACTGCTACATCCACAGCGAGCTCGACGAGGTCCTCCACCACAGGCCAGGGCTCATTGGTTTCCCAGCTGTCAATCATCCCACCGCCTGTTTGACAGATCATCAAATCCCCCTGACAGCTGGCCTAAATAGTAAATGATACGTTTCACAGCCCTACCTGTAAAACGACCTCAACGTCGTAAGAGTTCCCTTTGCTCTTTTGGTGGCCCCTGAACTTGGAGCCGCTGTACAACAGTGAGGTGACAACACCGGGCTGCTGGGTGTTTATCGGTGGCGGTGGAATAAGCGAGGCCGAGGATGCGAAGGCCACGGCTGGGGAGTCGCTGACGTATCCAGCAGGGACAGGCATGGCTCCCGCTTGGGCTGGGCACCGACCGTGGTCAGTTGCCGTCCGAGCGAAGGTCTCTGTCGGTTTCTACGAAGAGGAGGTAGAGGACTGAGACGTCCACCAACATTAAAATCCCCCCCCCGATTCCTCCACAGTTTAGTTTACCAGGCGCCAAGCTTCCAGAAAAGTATGTGGACTTCGAGCAGCAGAATCCGCCCTTCTGATTGGCCAACAGAGTTCACCTTGCCTACATCTGCAACGCTCATTGGTGCAAAACGTGGAAGGCTTTCTGGGAATATCCATCTGTAGTTTGTTTCTGAGCCGTTATGCTGCGTACAAGCGCTCATAACGACTACATTTCCCAGCTAAATACACTATTTGAGACGCTATCGTTCAAACACAGAAGGTCACGCGCATGCTTTAGATACCCGGAGCTGCTGTTTGAAAACTGAGGCAGAAACGTGCACCAGTGAATAAGAGCCCCAGCAACTTTAGACAGGTCGCCAGTAACATCACAGTGTGAACAAGAATAGATGCGAATACGGAAACAATTTACTCGAATACAAATGTGGCGTTAAACGAATTAACGAACTGCTGTCAGAAACGAAACAGGTAGCCTAGCCTGTCAGCTAGCTTTCTTAACATTACTGTGACATCTTCACATGACTGCAGCTATGTCGAGGAGCCTTGTAAGACTTCAAAGACATTTTGGAAATATCCTCTCTGCCGGTCCAATATGTCCGAGAAATCAGCAAATTCGCTTCGCATCAAATTACTCCACGGCCGCAGCAGGTGAGATACATAAGCAATATGCATAACATCTGTGTTTCTGCTGCAACAACTCATTCTGTAACTGATGTCATTTGTTCTGCTGTTTCCAGAAAGAAAACGATTTTATCAGGATGTCAGTATATCCCAAGGTGAAGGTAAGTGTAAAGAGTCAACAGAAATGGGTTAAGTGTAGCAGTTCTGTGAGTGACTTGGGGAAAAATAGTGCTCTTCACTGTGACTTAACGATATTTGTTTCATGTGTTTTTTTTAAATATGAAGTAACCCTATCATCCATATGTATTCACCTGCCCTAATTCATTTTTCCCATTGTTCATTTAGGTGGTTTATTTGAGATAAACCTAGACCGAAGAAAACTGAAGACGCCGGGAGGGAAGCTGTTCACGGTGCCAAATGAAGCCCTGGCCATCGCCGTGGCAACCGAGTGGGATGCTCAAAGGGACACGCTCAAGTTTTACACAATGCACCTGGTAAGGTTTGGTCACAGGCAGGAGGACGGACGAGAGAGGAGACTATAGAGCTCACTGGTAAAGAATATTTAACTAAAATGTAACTGAAAAAGAAATGTTGGTTCTCTTCCTGCAGAGCACACTATGTAACACAGCTTTGGACAATCCCACCCAACGTAACAAGGAACAAATGATCAGTGCTGCCCTGAAGTACCTGGAGACGGACACTGTCTGGTATAGTACTTATTTACGTAACCTTAACCTTATTCGGTTTTCTGTTCATCCATATATAGCCAGAGCTCATTTCTAACAACATCAACAAAATGACAACACAGATATTAAATATCTATTGTCTATATAATTTAGTGACACGCTTTCAGTTGAAAGGACATGTTTTTCTGTCAAGCAAAATCAACACAATGACAAGAATAGAATGAAACAACATACAACTTTACCCATGACTTGATTGTTACAGAAAAGATGCCGTCCTGCATTTAGACATGCATGTTGGTTATTTGCGGAGATATATTTGACATTGTTAGAAATGACTGATGTTGTGGCTTTAAATGTTAATGTTTGTTTTGTGTAGTTACAGAGTAGATGAGCCCCACGGTTTGGTTGAGCTACAGAAAAATGAGTGGGATCCTGTGCTGCACTGGATGGAAAACAGGTAACCGCAGCATTAGCTTTTGTCATATTCAAAGCACACTAAAGCAATATCTGTCCATATAGCCCTTGTAAATGTTGCTGTCATAATGAACTCTTTACTCGTGTTCTTTATGTCCAACACTTCAATTGCAGATATAATGTCACTATTGGATCCTCGTCCAGTATTTTGGGTCCTGATATCCCAAAGGCAACCAAAGACACTTTCCGGCAGCACCTGAATTCTTACAGCTTCTGGTCTCTGACAGGTGAAACATCTACAAACTGATCCGAGATAAGCACTTTTAACAATTTTGTGCACTTCTGAAATTACCCATGATTTAACTGTAGTGCGACATATTATCATACATACTATAATGACAAGACTGTATGTCTAGAAAGGTTTTTTGTTTGGGTTGTGTGGGAATTATAAATGGGTGTAATAAGGTTGTTATTGATGTTTTGCATGAACAGTATTGCAATAAGCTTTAATTGCAGTGGGACAGAGCTATACAGTAATATGGTTTCTCCTGTGCAGGGCTTGAGTATGTGATCACCCAGTTGAAGTCTGTTGTGCTGTCCATGGGGATGATTGACAGACATCTGACTGTGGAACAGGCCGTGCTGCTCTCCAGACTGGAGGAGGAATACCAGGTAGGAAAGTAGTAAAAGGTTTTTTTCCTATTATCTATGGTATCGTTGAGCATATTTGTTTCCTATATCAACCATAAACAAATGAGACCTTGGTCAAGATGCTTGATAGCCTCAGTAATGCTGATGTTACTCATTAACACAGTTTCAAGAAACCCCTGTACTTCTTTTGCAAAAAGAATCTTTTATTCTTCAGTCATTGGCTTAAATGAAGAGGAGGAAAAAAAACATCTTGGAAGTGTAATTGCAAGAAACTCAAATGGTTTGCTTCATTGGAACAACACATTGTTGCTCTGTTTTCATCATATTCGCCATGGAACCGATAACTGGTAGCACATATTGTACAATGCAGTGTAGAAGCTGACGTTGCTATGATTTATTTAATTTTTGTATCTTGCACTGCTGCATGTCGTTCCTTCAGTGTGACATGCTCTTGCTGTTCTTCCTACAGACAATCTTACTTTTCTCTCATGGTTTTTGCTCGTGTACAGATTCAGCACTGGGGAAACGTGGAGTGGGCCCATGACTATGACACGTATGAGCTGAGGGCGCGGACCGCAGCTGGAGCTCTTTTTGTCCACCTCACATCGGAGAGTTCTACTGTCAAACGTAAACTTTTACAGGACTGAGAGGGATAAGCTCAGACAGAAAACTCTGTGAGCACACATCCAATGTACCCTCAAACTGAGAATACACCAGGCAATTTGGTGTATCCACACTTCTATATCCATTCAGACAAACAACACATCCGGTCTGTTCTGTTTAGCAGCGACAGCTGCTTTGTCTGTGATCTGTTTATAGTCAACTAAATCCAGTGAAAAACATTGGCTGTCCTTTTGCAGTGTTAATATGTGGCAGCTGCCAAGTGTGCCACTCCTCACCAGTCATCCGTTACATTTTGGACACTGTGCATGGTTTCAAGAGAATGGTGACTAATGTTGTTGTCTGTTTGATGGAGGAATGTGAATTCCATGTCCGCATTTGCTTTGTGCCACGTTTGAATACCGAAAAGAACACATGCTATCCTAGCATCCATACTAATTGTGCTGTGTGAGGTGTTTAGTAATAAAGAGGTTGCAGTAGGTGCAATATGTCAAACATAGTGCATTCAAATTATTTTCTGTAATTAAGATTGTCAACATCCAGGTTGTATGTATTTTGTCATTTTAAGACTATGTACTGCAAGCCGAAGACCTATTCATCAGTAACATCTCCATTTCAGTTCCTGCAAAAAGTTGAATTTTATTGGAAAGTCGACTGCATCCTCATCCAGCAGTCATTTACATGTTCAAAGTTAAAGTTTTTAAATTAAATGTCTGTGCCCTTTCCACCGTTTGTAAGCAACGTGTCAGTAAATATTATAGTGAATTAAAACACAAACAAGGCAAACATGCTTGCAGATGTCTGTCAAAATGAAATACAATATGTCTCTGTTGTGTCTGTAGAGTCAACAAGGAGTGCCACAGTCATAAAATCACCGTTCGAGTTATATTGATGCAACCTTTGATGCCTTTTTATTTACAATCGTCCAACTCTCACGACGCAGGTTCGAGCTGTCCAATCACGCCAAAGGTCAGGATTTCTCGGCCAATTACTTTGCGGCGAAGGCGGGACTTCTACAACGTTTCCCTCATGTTCGATCGTCATCAACCCATGGACTGACTTGTTTGTTGTCGAGCAAGATGGAGTTCCTTTTGGGAAATCCTTACAGTACCCCTGTGGGGCATTGCATTGGTATGTAACCAAATGTTTAGGACGCGACACCGCTTGAAGAATAGCCGCGTGTGTCCCGGAAATGTATAAAATGTTGTGCGGTCGTCATTTACGTGCTCGCTATACCTTTAATCATGCTAACCTCCCTGAATGAGTGCTTACAGCTGGACCGTTAGCCGCCTAGCTAAGTGGTAGCTTCGGTAACATCTCTTGTCACTTTGTTCGCAGTGCATAACGAACCAAAGGTCTATTTTTTGCCATTGTCCATGTTTAGGTCAGTGCTAAAAAAAACAAAACATGTACATGTGCTGAAGTCGTAAAGGGTGACTGCTACGCTGACTGATAGTAACTGACGTCAACGGTTAGCTAGCCGCCAGACACCGTCTTATGGTCGGTGTGCTGTCTTTTACTCACACATCTTTATTAGGTTCTTCTCTCAATTGAATACTTGTGTCTTTCCAGAGAGAGCCACCGATGGCTCCCTGCAAAATGAAGACTGGACTCTTAACATGGAAATATGTGACATCATTAATGAAACAGAGGATGGGTGAGTACCGAGTGGAAAACACAATGCATGTCCATATGTTATTGATTAACCCTCTTATGTGCACTGGCTCGATTGTGTCTTCTTTGCTCCTGTGCAGATCACATTATGCATTGCAAGAGCAAGATATATTGTCGGAGTCTATCTTTTTCCCTCTTTTTTTAATCTGTCATACTGAGAGAAGATGCCTAGCTCTGGTTGTGTAAGGTGGATTGAAGAAAGGCCTCATTTGTTATCTCATTCCTCCATCAACCTTGCACTGTATGTTTGAGCTGGTGTGTGACGTCCAGGTCTTGTTTGATTAGTGGGTCATAAACTGCCTTGGGTGGGTCTAACCCGATGCATTGCACGGTATATCAGTGGCCTCTAAAAAATAGCTCTTGACTCACCATTTGTCTTCTCTGTGTGGAATGTAAATGGTGTTAAACATAATCGGCTTTGAGGCTGATTTGTTCTGTTAGTAGTGGTCAAAGAATTTTCAAGTTAATAATTAGTCCCTGAAAATAAAGCGACCACTTTGTAAATGCAGAGGTGTGATAAGTCAAAGAATCATTGACATGTACCTGTACCTGCTGTTCTGCTTTTTGCAGTTTGTGACCATCGTTCTTGCATTCAAAATGCCCCGAAAGACCGCCGTCATTTAGTCACGTCGGTCAACTTGATAAATGTGTTTATTCGGCTTGGAATTACTTCATCAAACCATTTAATAGCTGTGAGAATTCAAAACTATATGTCTATGTGTGTGTGTAGCCCAAAGGATGCAATTAGAGCGGTGAAGAAGAGGCTGAATGGCAACAGGAACTATAAGGAAGTGATGTTGACTTTAACGGTGAGTTAAAAGTGAACAAGACAGCAGCTACTTTACAGCCATTTACATGCTGTCAAGTATGTAAATTTAGTTATGCATGTTGTCTTGTCCTCCTATTGTCACAGTCTATGTAATGTAATATGTAATGTTTCATTATGTACAATCAGCATTTACAGATAGTTTAAAACGTGTCCTATCTATTTCTGATTTGCAAAACTTAAGCTGCCTGCAACCGGATTTGACTAACAGTTCAAAGTGACAGTGATTTCTTCTCTGCTTTCATCAGGTCCTGGAGACGGGTGTAAAGAACTGTGGCCATCGTTTTCATGCTTTGGTTACTAGCAGGGACTTTGTTGATGGCGTGCTTGTTAAAATAATCTCCCCTAAAAACAATCCGCCAACAATCGTTCAAGACAAAGTACTTGCCCTGATCCAGGTAAGGTAATAGGGAAACGCTATTGTGTCTTGTTATATAAACATAATGTCATAAGCCTAATAGGTTATTGGCATTAAAGTTATTAAATCTTTAAATTTGATTTTTAGGGCTGTACATCACTGGGACAGAACTGTGTGTTTTGTATTTGAGTCAGTTAGTGAGAGGTGAAGTGGGGTTAGCAGTGTATGCGTTTAGTAAAGTATGTGTGGGTGTGTTAGACTCCAAAAGGTGTCCTGTCATCCCCAGGCAGAGCCCCGGGTAAAGTACAGTGTCTCCGGGGCTTCAGCCAGGAGCAGCTCTAGTTACCTGTCACAGCTCGGGTAACGCTGCTAAACTCACGTGGGCTGCTCCTATTTCCACTAAGTAAACCATGTGACAGCATGAATCCTGGATGTGGGGGGTGCATTGTTTATTGTTCGTCTAGTCATTAGCTAGGTAATCCGTGTGTGTGGGAAAATGTTTCAAAAAGCACTTCTTTTACACAACAGCACGAGTATTGTTGATGTTTTGTTTAGTAAGATGTGTAATCCCCGGCTGGGCAGCAGACTGCGGTTGTGTTGAGCTCCATAACAACCAACTCCCAGTAGTTGAGGTGTGCACCTTGTTGTAAAAGTGAGCATTGGGTGCACAGTTAATAGTCCTAACAACACTAACGTAATTCTACGTTGATAAATTACTCTTACCATCCTCGATCAGAGTATTGGATTCGTAATCTGTTTTTATTTTGGCTTCAGACTTGAACCAAATGAACAGAGCTGTTGTGGAAATGAGAATTTTAGATCAAACTGGCTTTCAGTTTGAATATAGATATATACTTAGAGATATAGAACACCCTCAAAGTCCTTTTTTAATATCTTTTCATGATTTTGAGCACTTGTAATGGGTTTTGACCCATTTAGCTGTAACCTTCCCGCTGGTGAGAAAGGGGAGCCTGGAGCTTTGTGGTTTTCTGGCTGAATGTATTCAGGGCAGACTCAAAGAAATGATCAGAGAGCGGGCCTCTTTACCATTCTCGCATCCCTTGCTTTGTTTGCGCATCTATTCAGTCTCCCTCTCTTTCTGTAGAACTCTTTTCACTCTTTTCTTCCTGTGCCTTCTACAGGCGTGGGCCGATGCGTTCAGGAGCAGTCCAGACCTTACGGGTGTGGTCCAAATCTATGAGGAGCTCAAGAGGAAAGGCATTGAGTTCCCCATGTCAGAGCTGGAGACCCTGTCACCGATACACACCCCTCATCGGGTAGGTGGCGTCATACTAATGAAAGTGCCGTTTTGTTCTAAATGAACACGTAACTTTGAATATCCAAGTTTGCGCATCATGTCCCTGACACCATGTCCCAGCTCCCCAATTAATACGGCACACTGCGCAGATCTGAGCATTTTTCGGGTGCCCCGTTTCTATTTATTCCTGGACGGATACCAGCTGAATAATGATGTTGGGATGAAGGTTTATCTTTATGAATCCTCCTTGTCTATATTTTTAATACCCACTTGAGTTGTTGACAGCCCTACTGAGCAGCTTAAATGCGTAAAATGTTTCTGCGCAAGCACAAAGTGTAATGTGATTATCTTCCTAGGTAATTTGTCAGTCTTTCTCTCTTGCTTCCAGTTGGCTTCTGCTCCAGAGGGCGACTCCACCCTCCATAAGTTCAGCACCCCTCCTCAACCCCCACCACAGGCTGTCCCACCGGCCTACATTACCCCTCAGGTCCCCAACATTCATGCCTCTGGATCCATCAATCCTACACCTGAACAGGTACAGTGCTACTCCCAAAACACACTAGTTTACATTTGTACTCTCTCTGGAGCAACCTGCAGTTCCCTTACAAGAGAACAGACTCCTACATGTTCTGGTTTTCTTCTTTTGGTGCCATGAAGATTCAAAATGACGTATGTCGGCACCTGTCCTAAAAAGACCAAACTAAATTATATAACACTGCAGAGTTGAATACGCTGCAGCAAACACAGTTGTTTCTATGCCGGAAGCCAATGGTTCCCAATCATGTCATGGTTGCCTCCGTTAAGCTTGTATTCATACTACTGCCATTTGGAGTGGCAGAAACTGGATGTTTCAACAGTTAAATTATTACTCCTAGATAACTATTTCAATTGTTTATTCACTAACTGTTTATGTGTAACTTTTTAGCTAGTTATTTTTTTTAATGTTCTGTTGCTTTGCTGTGTAGTTTTAATGCACTCTCTGTTCAACACATCAGTTGTGTTCCAGTGGTAGCTAATGTGTTATGTTAATTTATTAAAGTTCAGCATTGTTTCTCTGTTTATGGTCCTTCTTCGCACACTTTTATTCAAATATCTTCTTTTTTTTTTTTATAAGCTTTCCACGTACCCCTCAAATGCACCACTATTGGCTTTAACATTAAATATTCTTAATAATATACTAACTGATGAGATGAATTCAACTCTGACACACAGATTTGCCGGCTGCGCAGTGAGCTGGACGTTGTTCGTGGAAACACTAAAGTGATGTCGGAGATGTTGACTGAGATGGTCCCAGGACAGGAGGATGCTTCAGACTATGAGTTGCTACAGGCAAGGATCTCTCTGTCTGTCTGTCTGTCTGTCTGTCTGTCTGTCTGTCTGTCTGTCTGTCTGTCTGAGTGCATTTGTGTATCTTTAAATATAAAATGCAACTAGTATTTTTAGTTGAAGATACATGTATAAAGCATTACTGACAGTAGCCTGAGACCACTATGAAATACGTGTGTATGTGTACATCCTGTGTGTTTAGGAGCTTAACAGGACTTGTAGATCCATGCAGCAGAGGATAATGGAGCTCATCTCCTGTGTTTCCAATGAGACGGTGACTGAGGAGCTGCTGCATGTCAACGATGACCTGAATAACATTTTCCTGCGCTACGAAAGGTTTGAACACACAGGGGGGAAAAAAAGCATTATTGTACTTACTCCTTTAGGAGGTTTAAAACCAAAGTATGCATATCGAAACGTTATTGTATGTTTGCACGGATCTGGTGAGGTAAACTCTTGGGAGATTTTGTGTTTTTATTTTATGATGTCCTTTCTTGATGTTTGTCTTAGGTATGAGAGGTTTAGGTCTGGGAGGTCCTCGGCTCAGAGTGCCAACAATGGGGTGAGTCGGCAGTTGGTAACTAACGTTCGGATCGCTCGTAAATATCCTGGATTACCTGTCTGAGACTTCTAAGCTAGTTATTCCATGTCGTGATGTTTATATTTTTGCTCACGTTTTTCTCACCCTCTGACCTTTCAGTGTCAGTACTGTGGACTTGCATGTCAAGTGTTGTTATCTGTCAGTTACCTATCAGTGATTTACCAGATCCACATGCCTAATTAAATGGAAATCAATAATGAAGACGTGCATGCATTAACTTTCATTACGAAATGCAAAGCAAATATTATTTCTTCAAATGTTTATTATTCATTTTGAATATTCTGTCTACTGTCAGTGCAGACCTGTTGAATTTAAGTCTTGTCCAGCAGGGGGAAACATTGGCTGTGACAACTCAGTAGTCGGTGCAAAGCACAGTCATTGCGTTTTAGTACTCAGATTGTATTTTATAGATCACTAGTGTTGTCCAGGCCAGAGTGAAATGCAATCAAGAGTCCAGTCAGTTTGGAGCAGTGGTTCATGCCCAAAAGGTGCTTTGGGATTAAACGGCCACGACACCTAACTGCATTGTTAAAAGGCTGGTTTCAGCATCCGATGGAAGTCATTGTTTTGTGTTACTTTCATTTGCCTGTTTTTTATTTTACAAACAATCCTACTTTTTCTGATCATCTTCCATTTATCATGCTTTGGCACATCTGTACGGAAATATATTCCTGCCTCGCAATGTTCCCTCGACTTCACACACTGCACATCATATACCTGCAACTGCTTCCAGTAGAAGTCTCTCTGTCTTCATCCATTTTTTTTTTACGTTTCCTTTGGTTTCCATCTCGTTCTTGCATGTAAAGATTCATAGTTTCTCAGTTATACAACAAAATCCGCTCAAACCAAAAACATTGCCAGGAATCTGAAAAGCATGGGCCACGGATACTTTGTTGGAACATACTTACCCCGTCATTGGGTTTCCAGTTAATCAGGCATGCTATATCTTCCGTAGATATCATGCCATTACAGTGTGTCCCTGCACAGGCATGTTTATGGTATTCACTGTCTCTTCCTTTCTGTTCTTTTCTGTTCTTCTGTTTCTGTGGCTAGCTGAGACAGGCAAGTATGAAAATATTGTCAAACTCCCTAAATGACCAGACGACTCTTGAAACATGGCTGAATAATATGGGTCCTTGCCTCCACCACTATCTGTCACCCCCATATGGCATGTTTTGACTATGCAGCCCCAGACAGCTAATGAGATGATGAAACCTGGAGGCAGACTGACAGTGACATGAGCGATAAGATGGCACTAAGGGAGCGTGTCCCAAGAATCACTGTCATGTTGCGTTTGCATTACCTCAAACACTCAGGGTTTGGGACTTGCAAAAGGCTCTTAGTATATTTATTCCTCTAGAGCCCAAATATTCAATATTCCCTCCTCTCTCCCTGCTGTATTCCTACCTTCTTAAGGGGATTGTTTTTCCTTCTAGATAACAGCACTTGTATTGCTATTCACAACACTAACCCCACATAGAAAAGGTAAATGTCTCTAATGAAGACCAGTATTCCTGAATCCCCTTAAGAAACAGGTTTTTTAAACAGTTATTTAATTTTCTGCTATCCTCAGTGACAGACATTTTCAGGCTCTCCTGAAGCTAGCCTACATGTTTTCCATGATGGTACTTGAACCATGGTTTAATTTGACTTCTTTTCTTCTACTTTTACTTCTATTTCAACCCCAATGTTTTTTTTCTAGACACAGTCAAGGAACTTAATATGCTATATAACCGTGCCTTTTTCTTCGACTTCCACAAAAGGATTTGTTTTGTTGCTCAAGTGCCAGAAACCCTAAATCCTTCAGTTAGCTTCCACACGATAGCAACAGCTTTAGTGTTTCTCATCTGTTCTTCTTCACCAGGTCTTGAGTGAGGCTACAGAGGACAACCTCATAGACCTCGGCCCGGGTTCTCCAGCGGTGGTCAGCAACATGCAGAACGCTGCCCCGAGCAGCTTGCCTCCCGCCGTCACGGCCCACGCGGGAAGGCCCTCCTCCCCGGCCACCTTGGCCTCTCGCCTGGCCGTCCTCGGTGCGTATACCCCGCCTCCGCCATTAACCAAGCGCTAATTTTGAATAGAGACTTCATCTGAAAACAGGAGAGTTTACAGGACACTGGATTAGAGGAGGTTCAACACCTTAAGAGATTCCTCTATTTGACCTTGTTACTGAGAGTTAGCTAGAAGAGAGTTTTAATGCTAAGCTAACTCTTGGCTCTTGTGCCATAGTTAATGCACAGATATCAGAGTGGTATTGATCTTACTGTGTAAATCTTGGCAAGTAAGTGAATAAAAGTCATTCCTTTAATCACTGCACCACTGCTGTTAATTTATCCCCAGGTGTTTTTTTTCTTCTTTGGAGAGTAGACTATTAAATGGTGGAATAGTGACTATTCCATTTACTTTGTTTAAGCAGTGCAGTTGTGTTTTTGGACAATGGAGTGTATTCTTTCCCTCCAGACGTGGGCGCTGACAGTGTAAGCAGTACCTTGAGCTCTCTGTCTAGCTGTAAGCCTCCTCCGGGCCAGGATGACTTTGACGTGTTTGCGCAGACGAGGACGGGAGCTCTGCCTGAAACACACAAGAGGTAAGGACGCTTTCCAAATGAATCGGGGAAATCTACTGTGCATCAATTTTTATGCACCAGAATGTACCGTTCGTGCCGTTTTTCGATGCAGTTTGTAGATGATTTTTCAGATCTTACATTAATTAATTAAGATTAATTGAATATCAACATTGTTGTAGATCACTTTACTGTCCATCAGTTTATCAACTAATTGTTTCAGCTCTGTTTATATTATCAATTTCCCATAAATGAGACAAAACAGGATTCTAAAAGCCAATTTTCTACCTCTTGTCTCAGCCCGTCAGTAGAAGACAGCAACACCTCTGACGGCCTTCCTCCCACTCTGGATGTCCAACAGCCGACTGCAGGAGCGGTGAGTCTCAGTGACACAGGCTTTGATCTCCAGTGTGGGGCTTTAATTCTCAGTCTGTGTTTTCATAACCACTCCAAAAAAACATTTGAGTGTGTGTTTGTGCGCGCGCCATGCAACTGCATGCTTTAGCCGGTGCTGCTGGATGCTAATAATTGCTCAGTTAGTTAACAAAATAAGAAAACAGGGTTTGAAACTTTTCTTTGGACCGTATGTTTTTGTCGATTTGTGACTCTAACCCAGCATGTAGTTCTCACAGCAATCTTTTCTCAGCAGTTTTGTTTGTTTGTTTTTTGCTCAGTGTGGCTCTCAACATGTCTCCGGTGTACTTTAATTTTTAGGGATCCTCGCTGCTACCCATTCTCTGCTGCTGTTTTTCATGCATTACTAACACAAGACAAATATTTTGTCTTGTCGGTTGTAGTTCGTCTTAACTCTACTTTCACACTTGGCGCTACTGAACTGTGCAGCAGGAGAGGCAATGAATGGCTGTCAAATGTTGCTAATCGGTTGGTTCGATGTGCTCTCTGGGTTATTGACTGTGTGAAACAGTCAAATTTAAAAGATAAACTTGGTGGTAACTGGCCGTCGCTGTGCTGTAAGATATGCTGTTGCCTGCTACATTCATCTTCATTGCCTTTAACCTGGAGTCCCGTCTTAATCGGCTGTTGTGCTGTGGTTTCTCCTGCATGTCGGTGTGACTCAGTCATGATCATGACTCTGTGCGATGTGCCACGCCACATTGAGCTCCATTCCATGTCTTTTATTTATTTTCCTCACAATACTTTCTTAAGTTGCATTTGAGTTGACGCTGAAGTTCATTTAAGTCATATTTTCTGTTGTGTTTGGGGCGGGATTTTTTTTATTATTTCTTTCTTTTGTGGCACCGCTGCCCTCCGGCCACCTGTTGCGATCTCGCCGCTGCCCCCCGCAGGGCGTCGGAGGCCAGTCCTCTGTCATGGATGACATAGAGGAGTGGCTGTGTACTGATGTGGTGAGCCCATCATGATTTATTATTTCTGCCTGCAGTTCTCTTTCTCCCCTTCACTGTACTTTTTCACTCTGTTTCATCCCTTTATCTTCAAAGCCAGGAAGTAACCCATTCCTTTAACATTACATTTCCTCACCTTTTGGCCAATCACACACTTACATCCTTGTTCACTTCAAGTTACTAACACTGTGTTATGGGGACAAACTGACCGGACTAAATCCGGTGTAAAATCAGCATGAAGTTTTGAAATGCAGACACATGTTGCACAGCATTCTGGGTTGTGAATGACATGCTTCAGCTCAACAGTCAGGGATAAAGTTTCTTCTCCTGCGTGAGATTTTTAGTTGTAGCTGCCGGTCAAATAGTTTATTTTACCATAACTTGTCCCTAAGTCTATACTCTTTTAATGTTTAGAAAGGAATGTGTACTTGTGTGTTTGTAGCTGAGAATAAGCAGCAAAGCATAACAGTCATGCTCATTTTACACACTTTTATGAGATGGCGTTGCATCTTTGAGTGGTCACATCCAGCTGTTTTGGTTGGGAAATAACTGGTGGAGTTATTATGATCTTCGTGCTATTTTCTATGAATGGGCATCAATAGAAATCTATCATGTCAAATGCTCTGCTCAATTTTGGTTTAGTGGTAATGTCGGGTAAGTGGCTTGTTGTTATATAATGAAACTGAGTTTTATTAAAAGAGTGTGCGTTTCCGGTGTGTGGTGATTTTGTGCACGGGATCCAAACCTAACTTGGTTTGCGGTGGTTTGCAATAGATTGGGTTCAACTTTGAGTCAACTCCCAGATGTGACAGTGTTGTCTTTGCTTTTTCTCACCAGAAAGGGGATGAAGGTGAAGAAGGTGTAACAAGTGAAGGTATGTCATACATCTTTTTTTCTCAAATTTTTCCATCTGTTGATTTCCTGCTCTGTATTCAGCTACATCTTATCCACATCAACACTAAAATTCACATTCTCGTCCTCCTTTTTTTTTTCCTTTTCAATGATCCAACAGAGTTCGACAAATTCCTCGAGGAGAGAGCCAAAGCTGCAGAGATGGTGCCCAGCTTACCGTCGCCCCCCAGTGGTGAGCCGGGTGCAGCGCAGGGAACCCCCAACCGCAAGAAGCCAGAGAGGCCGGAGGACGCTTTGTTCGCCATGTAGACCTTGATCTTCCTCTGCTTTGACCTCTGATCCCCCAGCCGAAGACCCGAGCAGCCGAGCAGCATCACCCGAGGACAGACTGACACTAAAATACATCCTCAGCCGTTAGGATCCAACACTTTTTCATTCACACTACAGATTTGTAAATGCTCTCCTTTTTATGAAAAAGGAATTATTCATGCTCTCCGTTTAATTTCTCACAAGAAAGGGGAAACCAAACAAATGGCCTATTTTGATCGCGCCACCAGACGATGGATCTTACCGCACAAGATGACTCGTGTCAGAGACTAAGAGGCAGCCGGCGTTTTCCTTCTTGTTTCAGCGTGCAGAATCTCCCTCCAGAGCCGCAGAGCTTCATGTTGCAGCTAATCCTCAAGAAGAGAGTTTTATAAAAGAGTTCCGCTTATTAGTAGGAAATCAATTTCTTACCCAAAGCCCTCGAAGCATGCATTAACACCACCATTATTGATCTTTTACGTTTTTAATATTAGCAAAAGCCCCCGACAGAAACGTTATGGTAGTTATTGCGGAAATGCCCGTCACAGGCAGCAGTACCGCGGTGCAAGTCAGTTGAATTGTAAATCTGTAAATGACAAACGTCAAGTTTATTAGTTATGTGTATATTTAAGCTGCAGAGAAAGATGTTGATTTAATGTAGATTTGTTTTTATTTTTTTTGAAAAGGCTTTATCTTCTGGCTGCTTTGACAATAGGGATGTAACTCACTGTGGTTTTTCACAAGTAAAAGGGAATCGTACACATCTGATCTACAAAAACTAATTTAAAAGGAATAAGAAGGAAGGATAGTTTTTGTGATTGGCATAATTGCGCACAACGTCAAAAACTGCATCCTCACCCTCCTCTGAATCACATCTTGTGTATATTTCTCTGACAAACTTAACCACAGTTGTTGTCGTCAAGATCATTTTGCTGAGATTTTATTCACCTGAAGCTGCTGATGGGATTTTTGCAGGTAGTTAATTCCATCTGCTAAAAAAAAAAAAAAAATGCTGTGTAATTATCCGTTTTTAACAGAGCACACAGGCCTTGTTGAGTTCACAGGGAGTGCTCTGGTTACTTTGAACAGAATCCCAGTCGGTGGGTCCTACTGGTCGTACGCTGTTATTGTGAGTCTTCACTCACCGTAGGTTTTAACTCCATTTTGAGTAAATTGTGTTCTGTATGATTTCGGACCAAAATTCTGCTTTCTTCTGGACGCGGAAGAAAGTTTCTTGGGTAATTGGGTTGTTGGTACATAATCGGGTCCTGTCTTTGACTCTGAATTCACAGCTTAATGTCCAGGCATGTAATGAGAATGCAATATCACACTACAGAAGCTGTTGGCGCATTATATCTGTGTTCTCCCCCCTCCTCCATTTCTTTATGCTGACATCTTAAAAGGCCTGACCTTTTCAACATGACATTTGTTTTCAGCAATGAGCTGGCTGCAGACATAGTGCTACAAATGAGACATTTTACTCTCTCGACACTAATACATGCAACACGTTACACAATCACGACGAGCTTAAAACAAGCGTGCACTTTGACAGCCGCATTACCTTTCAACCTGTACTGTAATCAGCTTAACACTTAAACCAGATGTAATTAATGAGAACCGTTTGGAAATATTTGAGCTGAAGTGTAGAAATAATTTATTCAGAACTATTTTTCTTCTTCATCAGATCAGTATTTTAAATTGTTTTATTGTGCGAAATAAAAAAAGGGGAAATGTTAAGGGACAGAATGAAGAATTGTCATAATGGCGTGCGTTTTAGTGTTTTTTTTTTCTTTTGTTAATGGAGTTCAGATTTTCCTTTTTCTACATTGCTGCTGGCTAATGTATTTTATGTGTCATGGTTCTCTTGGTTCTATGGATATTCTTCTTGTTTGTATCTGTTCATACAGTAAAAATATGGACTTATAATTGAGGCCCATCACTGATTCATAGCTGTAAGAGAACCACACGAGTTCTCCCATTTATCTCATGAAGGATTCATATTTGAATAGTTTCACTCTGACGTATTAGCACATGGCAAAACAGATTAAGTTTAACTTGACCACGTTTCAACAAATCATCAATATTGCACATTTTGAATGGACAACCTCTCCTTCTGTTTCCTTGTTTTGGTGTTCAGAGTGTGTGTGTGTGTGTGTGTGTGTGTGTGTGTGTGTGTGTGTGTGTGTGTGTGTGTGTGTGTGTGTGTGTGTGTGTGTGTCAGCTGTTCTGTAACGCAGAAACCTTTTATCTCAGTTGATTAACAAAATAAAAAGAAGCCTACAAATGTGTGTTTTAAAGAATACATGTTGTTGCTATCCTGTTTGCTATCGACCTGGTTTATATCCGTGTGAGCTCTGTCGGTGATTTGTAACTGAATCTCAGCGTACCCCAGACTCTGCCAGTCATCTCTGTTCTGCAGAGGAACAATGACTTTCTTTGTACGTCACTGGATGCTATGAATAGAGATGCTGATAAGCGAGGCTGTGCTGTGTGACTGCTTCTTTCCTGAGTTGCCTCATCTCCCATTTCTCTTTGTGTTTGACTTATGCATGAACTCTAATAAAACATTAGCAGTGTGTCCAGCACTCTCGCCGTTTTGTCTTTTTATTTCCGCGGCCTTCCTGTAGAACGTTATTTTCCTCACAACTCTGTGCTGCCGCCGCTCCAGTCCTCTCCTTGGCATACCGTCCCTCGCCTGGCTTCTTCTTCAGATGGTAATGGCTGAAGCTGACCTGCAGTAAACCCTCCCTGGAGGCCCGTGGGCCCCACACCAGGGGCTTCCCCATTGGTCGTCAGGCATCGCCTCATCCCACAACATGGCCCCACACATTCAGCCTCGGCCACTGGAGCGTTTTCCCGGTCAAAAGAAAAAAGAGGGCTGTGTCTGTCGGACAGTAGACTGGAACACACCAGTGCACGGGATCCCAGTTTGACTCAACGTGCTGGTTTCACTCCAGAATAATCTCTTTAAAATCACATGGCACAAAAGCGCTCGTGGATTTCTCTTCAAGAGGTAAATGGATGCTTTTATGTTTTCAAGTTAATCACTAAAAGGAAATTCTGAATGAAATGTTTATTTTTAGGTGTGTGTGTGTGTGTCAGTGTGTGTGAGACCACGACTGTTGATAGTGAGTCAGTGATGCAGAGTCAAATCTAACCTCAAAGCTGCTGAATTTCAACATGTTGCTCCTATCTTGGCATCACATTAACTAGCATAGCATCTGTTGCAGAGGCCTGAGTGTGTGGAGCTGTCGGACCAAACAGCAGAAACATAGAGCATCAGCTTTTACTCTCCTCTAGCCCACAAGCAGCTGGATAGCGACCCCCGGTGGTCGGCCTACAGAGACCGACCACACGCGTGTTGAAATTGAATGGATCACGAGAAGCCGTCCTCCTGAATCCTCAATGGCTTCATCTCCCAGAAGAGAACTACTTGCAGAACGGAGCAGGAATCACCGCAACAACCTTCGGATCGACCATCACCCGGATGTTCCCAGTGAGGGCGCAAATGCTGTCCAGAGCTGTGGTGCATTGTAGTTGCATTGCATGTTCTGCTGACAGTGCAATGGATCTGCTCTGCAACACAGAACTTGATCACACGACAACTCCACCATGAGCACCAAGAAGAAGGATCAAAGCGTCGTCCGGTGTTGTTCAACTGGCATTTGTCACCTGGAATAAGAAGCCATCGAAATGTGTAAATGCTATTTAGAGAATATTCAAGTGTAGTCTGTTTGTGTGTAATGCATTCTGACGATGACAAACAAATGTCTTAATCTGAGGATGGATGTCAGCTGGTGCTTAAACCCTGAGGCCACAGGGCTCCCGTATCATTTTGATATGTTTAAATAAATGTACACAATCACAAACTGTTTAAAATTCCCCTGAAACTTCTCACTTTTATTTAACATTTTCAGATTTGACAACAGGAGTTGTGCCTGTAATCTGCAGAGTACATCATATTACATTATATATTTACTGTAAGGAAATTCAGTGGTATTTAAAACAATTATATTATGGTATTATTTAGCCCTGGTTAGTGTATATGGCAAATGGTCTTTTTACTCCACCACATTTATTTGCTAACTCTACTTGTGATTATAAAATGATCATTATCATACAAGGTATTTCAAAGCTTTACCACCTGTAAGATTAAAGTGATGAACACAATAATGCATCAGTATTTGTAATTTAATGATTTAATGGACTGCATGGCCCCTTTTAAAGGGATTGGGTGGCTATAAGGCATGATTAACCTTTCAATGACACCTTGTATTCGCGTTTAGAGGAGTGGAAAACTAACTGAGGAACACAGGTGGAAACAAGTGTGGATCTCTCTTCCCTTTAAGGCAATTCAGGCTACAACTATGGCATTATTAATCTTTTATATTTAAAGTGTGTGTATTTTTAATGTGAAGGCCACACGTAAGGACAACAAATGGAAATGAAATGAAATAAAAGATCATTTCTTCGTGCCTACACTGTTTTGTGTTTCATTAAATAAAAGGTTGCAGGCGGACTGATGTTTATAGGATCAATGCAGCTTTCAGGTTTGTACAAATCATTTTCTATTGTATTCATAAAGATTATACAATTCTCCCATTGACTGTGTATAATAAGTGGATGTCGTCGTCGTGACGTCACTTATTGGTTTATCGGCGGCCGTTTTGAATCCTCAAGTTCGGCATTTTGTACATCCACCATCTTGGATTTTGTTCGTCCGCATAATTTACCAAACGTATATCAAGCTGCATTGAAGAAGACTTGAAACTATAGTCACAGTGACCATAAACTCATGTTCACGATGTCTACTGAGATAATAAATCAAGAAGTTTCTCGTTGTCCTCCATACAACCAGACCTCTTTTTGCAACCACAGTCGCCCCCTGATGGCGAGTAGCAGAAATGAAAGTTTAAGGCACTTCCACATTTGCTTCACTCGTCAGAACCGTAAGTCCACACCTGAAATCTCCTCTTTTCAGGTTCCTTCCTGTGTCTTCCTCTTCTCTTTTGTGTTTTTACAGATAAAACTGCCAACTTCTAGGTGCTTAATGCCGCCTACCATTCCAAAATATGTGCAGGATAGTCTACATTAATCTGTAATACCCTTTTTATTGTCAATGCTAACTTTAAATCTATCTATGACTTATGAAAGTGTATTGTTGTATCACTGTCAGATGTGTTGCAGACTTACATTAAATGTGTTGTCGATGGAGGCACCTGCTGGTAAGAACCCTTTTGTGATGTCATCATCTTTCACAGCTTTAGGTATGCGGCATCAATGGATGACGTCTGGGAGGAAGAGGAACGTTAAACAGACAATCTGAGATGAACTGTGCTGAAGCTCTGTGGTGGTCCCAGCTGCGTTATGTTGAATATTAAAAGCATGCAACATATTTTAAATGCACTGGTCTCTTGAGCTCTGTTGTGAGCTTCTTGAACATTCATGTAAAAAACTATAATATGGTCTAATAGACGCGGGCATCCAGTCCATTCAGATCATTTGAATTTGAATTTACACTAATTGAGAATATCTTTGATAATCTGATGTCCAGAACTTCTGATGCTGAAATGATGACAGACCATTTAGGGAGCGTGTTGCTCGTCTCTGTTAGTGCTCACACATGAGTTGTTAGAGGAGCAGCAGGCTGGAGGAGATGATGTCATCCAGGTGAGGAGTTGCACCTGAACAACACTACTGTGCGTACACAGCTGGAAACAGTCACATTACATGTTTTGTTTCATAGTTGAATGATTTTGGGTCTATAATGTACTTTTTTTTTTTTGCATCTACATCCCCCAGAAAACACTGGATAACACTTATAGTATGCCATGAAGGAATCATAATACACTTGTGGAAAAAGTCATACAAAATGTCACAGCATACTATCAGCTTGCGGCTTATATTGTTTAGAAAAGTTAAGTTGGTTTGGGATGGAGACGCTGCCATCAGATTGCATTTTCATTTGAACACCAAAAGAACGTAATGACATTGAAATGTAAACGCAAAATCCTGTTTGGCTTATTGCATTTTAATATTGTCCACTGTAAAGCAACGCAGAACATTGAGCACCAACCACTATTTAATGTTCAAATAGTTAAAACAAATCTTTTTAAAATGTATTTTAATGATATTAATGGAAAGGTTGCATTGTTTGTATAACATTGTGATTCAATTTTCAAGTCTGAATTAACATTTTTAATATTACCCTTTGAAAATGAAATATTAAATAGATTTTCCATTTTAATTTCACATGTGGTCAAAGAGCCTGTTTAGCTCTCATTCCAGTGACAATTTGATTACTGCAATTAAACTTCCTGACTCAAAAAACACATACAAGGAACAATTGTGTGCTATTGTGGAATTGCATTTCTTTTTCGAGTTTATCATTTTAATAAAGTCCCCTCCGGGCTTCCATACGGTGGGTCAAAGGATCTAACCGCGACCCTCGAGCAACGGGACCTTTCCTGAAACTTCACCACGTGTGGAGTGTTTATTAAATGAGAACTGACAAATTTAAACAGATTTCTGGCAGATTCCTGAGTTATATTTCCATTTGAATGTCAAGCCTTTTTTTTTTATTATTAAATTGACTATTTTCTATTTTTTTTCTGGAAAAAGCACTTCTGGTATTCCTCGCAGGGACATCCCTCTGACAGGCAAAATGTAAACACGTCCACCAACTGCCATTGATTGACACGCCGCGTTGATTTACTCATTACCAAACACACACACACACACACACACACACACACACACACACACACTTGAAGCCATTTTCAAATAATAGCACGTTCCTGCCTTAAAGTGCATGCAGGCTGTATACCTGCAGGTGTGTGTGTGTGTGTGTGTGTGTGTGTGTATCACAGCCTCGAGCTACTTCCCTGTTCTTCATTAGCTGCTAGCTGGTACTGTCTTTGCAGTGAGGATCACTCCTTCAACCACAGAGGGAGAAAACGCAAAGTAAACACTAATATGTATCTTCATCCCCTCCACAGCCTCGGTGCAATCTGATCGCTAAACAAGCTTAAACAAGATTAAATGACCTAATTGTGTTTATGATTTACTTTATATTAACGTTGCAGATCAATGATTTCCCATTTTCCTTCACCGTGCCACTCTGCTGTTTCTCGCCGTGAGCTGCTCATTTTACCTGGCAGCGTAATGAAGTCTCAAACTAAATAAATTCCCGCACGCCGAAATGAGAAATAGAATTGCACATAATTATGAACAAAATGTGAGGAGCATTAACGAGGAATGAAACCAAACGGATGAATTTAGAAGAGTTATTTAATAGAGGCCATTCATTGGGACAATGCGCCAGTAGCTACAGTTTCATATATTCCCCGACAACATGATATGTGCATTGACTTTTCGGGCCTGACTGGTGCCTTGCTTTCTCTTTAGCTGCCTCAAAAGACCCGCGTAGCCTCGGAGCACTTTATGCTAAGTTAATTTACCCAAATATATCCGCGGCATCATGGCAGCAGCGGCCCCCGCTATTC
Organism: Clinocottus analis; assembly: GCF_023055335.1. Classification (NCBI taxonomy): domain Eukaryota; kingdom Metazoa; phylum Chordata; class Actinopteri; order Perciformes; family Cottidae; genus Clinocottus; species Clinocottus analis. Next base: position 10,634,164 of record NW_027175920.1, on the reverse strand, counting down.
AACATCAACAACTTTGTTAATGGAAACTTGCTGATCCATAAACATTTGTGCAGCCGCAGACGTTTGCTGGGGGGCAGTTCACACATGAATGTTAAAAAGCCACAGATCGATGAGGGGCATTTGCAAAGGAGGCATAAGGTGTGTTTAATTATAATTGCGTCGGGAGGTGTGTGTGTGTTTGTTGGGGGAGGTGTTGCTCTTAAGGCTTCGGCAGGGGCCTCTATATTTAAATAAGGTCACATCTCGGCCTCACCTTGCAAGTGTTATGCTATATTAAATGCCACTCATGTTAAGTGCGTTGAAACCCTCCTCTGATGTAGTCAAGACATAATATAAAGGTTAAATTGAAAAATGTCCCTTCAACGGCACGGGGACACGCTATGATTGATCTCTCTTGTACGGGCAGGGAAAGGTTTGCCAGACCTCTTTTAAGTGTGTGCGGATACAGTGCGCGATATTAACAAGGGCTGGATTAGAATTTAAGTGTCAGTCAATCAGGATCTCAAAAGGTCAATAAAAAATATTCACAAAATGTTTGCAAAAGGTGTGTGTGTGTGTGTGTGAAACAAACGCTCAGTCAGAAGAGGACTACTTTATGTTTTTACATCGGACATGTCCTCCTAGCACAGCACAGGTGTCACTGATATTAAAATGTTCAATCCCAATCTGCCAGCGCTTGGCCCAGATCCACACGGCATATCATTCTGTTCACGTTCTTATATATGTAATGACGCCGGTGTGTTTGCAATGGAAAAGTGAAAAGATGGCATGAACTCAAACGAGACAGTAACTACAGTTTGGGCTCGTGCTGTTGAAGTCATTCTCTCACAACGCACAAAGGAAATGGAGAAGTTACTCTGCAGGATAACAAATAAGTGCGTGGTGGTGGTATCTAAAAGAAACATTGAGCATTCCATGCTAATGTCTCAAGTATTGACTATTTACTGGTTATTATACGGTGTTAGTACAAAAATCGGAGGGGAAAACAACCTGTTCATGGTGCTTTATGTACAAGCAATGGCAGTCAAACTCAAACTTTAGAACGACAATCAATTAGACTTAATGTAAAGACGGCAACATGTTTTTGTTGTTGTTTCCTGAGGGCTTCCTCGTACGGTATCACCACAATAGATGTTTCTTTGTGTGTTGCAGTGTGGGAGCGTTGACTACAACAGTCCAATCAATGAACTTTTTAGATTGCGTCCAGACTGATTTGAATATCCGAAAATCATGGAGCGTGGGGTTGTGACCAAAGTGCTCTCTTTGTTTAATCTAATTTGCAGTGATATATTGTAAAGTCAAACACTCTTCAAACGGTATACTTTGACGATTAGTTTGCATTATATACAGTACTGTATGGAATGTGTATGTTTTATGCATTTAGGATATGCAAACAGTGAGTCAGCACTTCTGGATCTGAAGCAGCTAAATACAATTCAGTCATCATTAATATTAATATTTACAGCTCGGTTTTGATACTGTGACATGTCAAAAGGTCTTGTCTTTCTTCAGCATTGTACTCATCTGCTGGAGGAAGAAAGAGGAGGAAAGAGGAGGAAAGAGGAGGATGTGGGCGTGGCTTAGTGACCTCAGAAGTGCTTAGGAAGCCAATCATCATTTAATATGTAACTTACAAAGTTCCTCCAACACACTTTTCAGTGAAGGATTGATTCTGGATCTTTCAAAGCGCGAGAAGGAATTTATGTAATTTTCTTCATTTAATAACATTTTTTTTTTTACAAGGGAATACATATTTCTTTTGTTTTATCTTTATCAGACAAAAAGAGCACGTGTATACTGACTGTAAGTCTTCAACATGTCTGGATGTTTGAAACAACAAGGTTTGTATTGATGAACTCATTTGTCGTGACATTCACCAACAAAAAAAGACCGAACGTGCCAATAATGAGAAACTACATAACTTATATTTAGATTTCATAGGCAGCATTGTCTTTTTCTGACACGTCTTATTTGTGCGCATGACTCCTGTGTACATACATATAGAGGATACTGTAAACCTAGTCTATGTCCCCGTACAGTATAATGACAATATGAATACTGTACTGTGTTGTTCACATTTCATATTTTTGATGAATTCTTAGTCAGCATGATGCTTTCTTTGAACTTTTCCTACATGTAGAATCCATCCCACAATACTGTACCTCTATACTTTGCGCCTCATTTACATTTTCAAGTTAGTCAAATCCCTTCTGTGGAGTTTCTTCTCTGACTTTGATGTCCTTACAGTACGTCCCAGGTATGGACACAGACGACAGAGAGAGAAAAGGTTTAGTCTCTCCTCTCCTCTTACAGAGTCCAGAAGTGCAGGTTCAGGTGCTGGGGCTCCAGGACATGTATGGGAGGCCCCGTGGGCCCTATGTGAACGGGGCCGTGGGAGGATCTGGACCCGGGCAGGGGTGGATCCGGAGTGGATAGGATGTAGTCAATGCTGAACTTGATCTCTGACTCGGGTTTCCCATGCGGGGGGTTTGGGACGTGGTGGTTTGGCCTCGGCCTCTCAGGGTTCAAAGGGCACACAGTGGAGTCGGGTTCGGGCCGCCGAGCTGCGGCTACGTGCTGGTTGCTGTGGCTCTCCAACGGGTGGAAAGGGGTTTCTTTTGAATCCCGGAAGCCGATTTTCATGTTCCTTCTGCGCCGGCGCCGCCGGAAATTGCCGTTTTCAAACAGGTCGAGCATTGACTCACAGCCGCTGGCGAAAGTCCAGTAGTTTCCCTTTCCTTTCTCGTTGCCCTCCGTACGAGGAACCTGCGGGAAATATGAAGAATCCTGAACCACGACTTAAAATACCACACAAACAATACTACAAAGAGAAAGAAACACGCCGTTACTGCGAGGGAAAGGACACAACTGGAGCCATTTCCTCTCCTGCTTCATGCTACTTGGACATAGTACATCTTTTAAACCCAATAATTCATGAAAAGTTTGCTTTCACAGGCAACATTTCCCAGTGTCCCCTGCTCACCTTGATGAAGCAGCTGTTGAGCGACAGGTTGTGCCGGATGGAGTTCTGCCAGGCTCTCTGGTTGGAGCGGTAGTAAGGGAACCTCTTCATGATGAACTCGTAGATGCCCGACAGAGTGACCCGCTGCTCGGGACTCTGCTGGATGGCCATGGCGATCAGAGCTATGTAGCTGACACACAGACACACACTCTGGTCACGCAACACGCCGCGGTACGTTGAGCAAAGATAGACGCGTGATGAAGGCGCAAGATCTTTGTGTTTTGTTGACATGCGTGTGTAAAAATTCTACTACTAAGTTCTACTAATTGTTTTTTTTAGTATGTACCATTCCCTTTGCTACAAACTCGTCCTAACAATTAGATGGAGGCAAAATTTAGACATTACGAATTTGCACTGTTATTATAGCAAATCAAAATATATTTTGTGAGTTATATGTTGCATGAAAAATATGTATTCCTTTTGTTTGAAAGAAGACGTGTCTCAAATGTACAGTTTAATGTGTCAAATCCAATAACAGAAATCTGAATGACTCATTTGTGTTCTGTGCTGGTTGTGCGACATCAATCACAAAGAGTTTACACAAAAGACATCTCATGCGTCGCTCTGATCATCAGTCCAGCACCTGTATGAGCAACCCTCATGTATTCTCATAAACTAATAAAACAAGGTGATATTATGGAGAAGCAGTGTGGATGGGATGAAAGGTTTTGAAGTCTATTTTTAGATGAATTCAAACACAGTTTAAACAACAAATTAAACTGTTGTATTAAACATATCGTTACATTTATATGATGTGAGAAATCATGAAACTAAATGAAGAAGAAAAAAATCTACTAAAAATTGAGATAACAGAATCTATACACCGAAGGGAAATTATGACACATTATATCTAACTATGCCTACGATATATTTGTGATTAGTTATATATTTTTAGAACAACTGTATTATACAGAATACAGGCCTGCATTGTATTTAATGATCAACTGAACGAGGTTTCACTAAACAAACTTTTTGTATTGCCCAGTATGTCAAAGGTATGACAGAAATATAAAAAAAACACTTTTAAAAACAATAAAAACATGTCTCTATATACAATTTAAAGCCTACTAAATGTGTATGACACACTAGTAGCCAAAGTGACATAAAAAGCTTTTTCAAAGTTACATAAAGTAAAAAGAAAACGCTCCATACCTGTACGCGGGTCTACACATTTTCTTCTCCTCGTCTGTGCTGGAGGAGGGATATCCGTCCCCATCGTAGTTAAAACAGTTGAAGGGGTAGTTGGAGTTATCGAACATTTCTACACTTTGAGGACTCGGACGTGGGATCCAAACTGTTTGTCTCATCTGACTCTCCTGGTCGAAGCCCAGCAGCAACACCTCGTCCTGCTGCTCTGCTGTGCCACCATGCTCTGCTCAGCCAGCTGACACTGAGCTGTGCTGATGACGGCCGCCTCCAGCCCCCCTCCTCTCCACAGCGTCCCAGCTGCTTCCCAGCAGCGGCTGCAGGTCTGAGGACGCGGGGCCACCCCTCTACGCGCTTTGACCTCTTTGTTCTGGTCTCGTTTTCAGATTTGAGAGTCACAAATTCGGTCATTTTATCGCCAGCACTGCACACGTTTTAGGATTTCCAACTCAGGGCCAATCGGAAAACTGGAGATGGCCTCGTTTAAAATAACCTTTAATGTGTGTGCAGACAGTACAACACAGTTTTTAAAGCCCCTAATACACTGAAGACTTAAACTTACATGAATTGCATTTAAATCGTTGCATCAATTAAAATAAGTTAAATATAGCCCACAAAAAGTAGGACATCATTCAAATAATATTTAATATCGTAGATGCAATGTCTGTTTTGTTTCTGACGGTGATTCATTCTCTTATCTTAATAACAACTATTTTTCCCGAATTAAAATTTGAGTCTATAGAGTTACAAGCATGCTAACGTGGGAAGTTTCCCCTCTGAAGAGTAAAAATGTGAAGTCCATGAAACAGGAAATGCTTGAATGCAGAGGCAGCAGGCTTCAGTGCATCAAAACGACCCGCGGGCGGCTCCATGCTATAGCTGGTAGGCTTGGCAGGCCGAGCAGGATACTTTGATCCCTTTCGTATTTGTATTTTCAGCAGCAACAACTCTGGGCCGTATGTTTGCCCTTGTTGAGCAATACGTGTAAGCTAGCTTTGGTCAGATTTCAGACCTCGGTCCAAATCAGACAAATTCCATTTTTCTATTCCACGCGTTCTTCTTTCTGGTCAAAAACCTGCCGCTTTCATTACCCACAATGCAACTGGACTGAAGCCAGTTCTGTTGGGGATTTGTCAAACTCTCAGCTGCTAATGTCGCCTCGAGCCACCGGCCTCAAGCAGAGATGAGGAGGTCGGGTTAGCTCCCTTCTTCCTAACTCCTCACCTCCTCCTTATTTACTCCCACACTTGTAGTCTTTAGTCACGACAAGCTCTCACTCAAGTGACATCACTTGAGGCCAGGTGTCAGATTTTCACACATGCAGCAGGAAACCTTGTAAAACGACTGACATGTGGACTTAGCCCTTTAACTTCACCTCGACTAAGCTAGCCCAGGCGCTCTCACAGTAGCAGCCTGGCTGTCAACGTGCTGGACAAACGGCTCCTCTCCCCCACCGCCACATCCAGAGGGATTCTGGGTGGTCCACTGGGCCAGCAGGCCGCCTTCATGTTTTATTTTGCCTCTTTTATAGCCTAATCTCTCTAACTGTACTTAAAACAGCAATCCCCAAACCAACAAACAAGATCCTTTGCATCTTTGTTTTCTTTTTCTCTTCGTTAACTCTTTGGGCAGTGTGTGTGTGTGTGTGTGTGTGTGTGTGTGTGTGTGTGTGTGTGTGTGTGTGTGTGTGTGTGTGTGTGTGTGTGTGTCCACTCTGGCAGACGTTTAGTCAACAACGGGAAGTTTTGTAGATGTTATCTATAATGCTCTATAATGGCCATAAATTGTTTCCGTGTCTATGAAACAGGGGATGTGTATTTTGAAGGGATCCAAACGATGCAATTGGAGGTCTCTCGTGAGGCGACAGAGGCCGGGAAAACAGCCCGAGGTCTAGCGGGCCTGTGTGTGTGGCCCCGCTGGTGCAGGAGGAGCCTATAGGCGCTATATTCTCCATTATTCTGACTAATGAAGCAGTTAAAAGGTCAACGCAGTGCTCAATTTTAGGTGCAGGCCCACATGTTTTTTTAAATGTCTTCATGAAAAACTACATTATGAAGCATGAAACATAATCTGGATTGATATCAGTTGTCTCTGAGTCTGTCTGGATGTTTTATAACGATGGGTTTCTTTTTTTTAAGTACATTCAGGTAGCTTACTTCAGTATAATTTTCAAAATCCCCCAAAAAGTAATAATCTTTTCCAGCTTTTTATTTAATTTATAGGAACATACAGTCAAATTAATATTTCACAGCTAAAGCTTACTTTACAAAAATATTTAAATTACCAAAAAATGACAAGTTTATAAAATATGATGTATTTGTTTGATTCAACTAGTCAGCAGTTGTAAGATACAATTTGCGCAACAATGACCAACTACAACTAAATTCTGTTGACGGCCTGGAAAAAAAATCAATATATTAATATAACAAATAAAACACTTACAGTGGTTCATTTTTCAAGTACATTTAATACTGAAAACTATCTGTTTTACATTTTTTTTTCTTAAATGAAAGTATTTGATTACTTTCAACCCCGCAGTCTACATCCTTCGGGTAATATGCTCCATCGTCTGCTTTATAAACCGAACCGCAAAGCAACATAATTGACTTCATTGAACATGTCGCTACTTTAGTGCTTAAATGACCATTAAACTGTTCACTCCAGACAAGAAAAACAGCTCTTTTTTTGTGCAAAAACTGTAAATAGAGCAACCGAGAGAAGCCGTGTAGAGGAGAAGAGGAGGTCACCGTATCAGGTTGGTCTGAACTGAGATCAGATAAGCACCACATGACTCACTCCCATGACGAGGCTTCCTCTGGCGTCCTGTCTGCGGCCTGCTGCCGTGATTACAGCCCTTAGTTCTCCTCTGGTCACTCTCTGTCCCTCTGATGGTTGTCTCAGACTTCCTCCATGCATAGCTCTGTAGGCCTGTATGTGTGTGTGTGTGTGTGTGTGTGTGTGTGTGTGTGTGTGTGTGTGTGTGTGTACATGCATTTATGTAAACCAGCCAAGTAGCTTTTCCGGGGGCTGTTCTGTGAGGAAAGGTTATCAAAACACACCGGTGCAGTGGGAACAGTAAACATGCTGCACACACAGCTGGGGCTGAAGGCCGTTTTCCTTTGCACTGCGCCGAGCAGACATCTTCGCTGCCTCCATGTACTGTCCAGTAACAATGGCTCATATTGGGACTCTGATTTACACGAGCGACCGGACGTCATTTTATTCTTTGTCAAATTCTTTGAAGATCCCTTTTACATCAAAAGGGGAAAAGTTAACTTTGAATTTGAGTTCATGGCGTTTATACGCAGGATTTTGTGACATTGCAACAAGTTTGGCGTCAATTCAAGGTCCAGTTTGCGAGTGTGATGTCTTTCAGTACGCAGCTTGTTTCCAGCAGCTATACGTTTGAGATGTCAGAACATTAGCTGCTGCTTGACATCAAATGACTTCTCAGAGAAGATAGCAAACCAACACTGGACTGGTTGAGAAAGAAAGAAAATATACATATTGTTCCCATGTTTTCTTGGATAATGTTCTATATATCGTATTTTAGTCGTGTGTGTACTATATCAAAGACGGGAGTGGTTTAACTGTTGAATCAAGAAGGGATATTGTTTTAATCCTTCAGATGAAAGTACTTCTTTAAACTAAACACATCTAATTTAACAAGTCAAAGTTATAATCTCCCATGATCATGTAATATATATATATATATATATATATATATATATATATATATATATATATATATATATATATATATATATGTATAACAAAATATATGTATATTAAAACACATTCAAACTCACACCTTTCTACTCCTGATAAAAAACAAAACACTATAATATTCTGCTTATTTTTGTTTTATTGCACTTTTAACATGATGCAAAGAAATGGAAAAAAATCCACAGAAACAATGAGTTGAATACAAATTTAAAAAAAGAATCATTTTCACTTGAAGGACACGTCATCTTAAGGTTCACTATGGACTCACCCGCACAGCCATACACATGAACTAACCTGACACAGAACTATGGGAATGTAGAATAAAACCCTTGTGAAACAGATGCAGTCAGCACACACACACACACACACACACACACACACACACACACACACACACACACACACACACACGCACACACACACACACACACACCTCAGAATCTTACAGCTCGTACCTGGAGGAGTTCAAACCTTTCTGCTATGAAACCAGACATTCAAGTATTTCTATCATTGCACAGGCACTAGATTTTCCTACTGTATATATTAACTTTCAGCCAGCGACTGAATCATTGACACCAACAGTTAAAAGCTATCTGCTGTTGGTAATGAATGAAATATACATCCTGAAAAATAATCTCTCCACAACAGCAACATCTGGACATCAAATATATTACAAAGAAACAATAATTTAAAACTATTAGTGTCACATTTGGCTTTTGGTAACATATAACTAACCTCATATGTGTTGCACTGAAATAATGAAACAGAGACAGTTGCTGGATTAAATGTTGTAAACGCGCTTGAACCAAACCAATACTTTAATAACAAAGTTTAAAGCCAACGTGATACTTGGGATGGGTGAAATATGGAGGGTTAACTCGACGAGAGGCACGGACCTGGCAGCTACTTTTGCACATGCTCAGTTTGCCCCCTTCTGGACAAATGAGGAAGTGCACCACTGTGATGAAAACTACACTTGATTCTTAACAGAAACCGATTGGTATTCATTTCAAATAATAAATATGAATTTTAATAAATACTCTCGAGACAAGTAACATTTAATGGGAAAAATTAAAAGACAAATTCAGGAGTAAACCTGCACTCCAATCAAATATTTCCATCTTGAATCCCAATGATACGAAGCTGAATCAACTCAGCAGGAATCAAATAAAGAAAGAGACGCAGCGTAATAAAACCTAATTTTGATCATTAAGACAACAGGAAGTCACCCTCTGCATCCTCCTCCAATGTGAATGTTCAACCCAAACACTTGCAATATCAACAATACGTAGAAACACATAGTTCAGCCTGTGAAGAGAGGGGAGGGAGGTTCTTGACAAGTCTCTCAGAATTCACTGAATTCAAAAAAGGGTCCTGAACAAGACAGAGAGAAGTTGTCTCTTGCCAGACTTTCATGGTTTGGTAGTGCTGCGGTGGGGTGTCACTGTCCTACACTAGTCAGGGTTGGATCGTTTAAGGGGTCCAGGTGATGTGGGGGGGTTGGTTCAGTTCAGTTTGTGACCCGGCCCCAGATCCCTTCAGAACTCTTCGACGTCATCTTCGAGCATCTGTGCAAGTTCAAGTCATTGCACTTGTTTGTCAAGGTCCGGTGTCCTATCCAGCAGGCGTCCACTTCCAGACAGCTCATGTTAACCTCAGGCAGACAGGCTTCCCTGAAAGTTTGGCCAAAAAAAAATCAAAAAAATCGATCCATCTGAGGAGCTCGGTACAGATGGAGCTCACCTGTGTCACAGGATGCCAGTTCAGTTTGAGAGAAAGACTCAGTCTCCCATCTCCAGGGAGTCCGTCCTACCTAGCTGCCAGCGGCCCCCGGACAGCTACCTCCGTCGCGGGCCATTGTGGGCGTGGTCTGTGACTTGGTACCCATTGAGGTCGTCCTCCACAACGTAACTGTAGCCCTCCTTTTCAATGCATTCTGACAGCACATTGAGCACCTGGTGACAATACAACAGCACAAGACAAGAGAAAAGGTTCAATTGTTGACGAGTGGAGGGAGATGATTTTACTCACTACGAGAGGTCGCATAAGGCCAAAGTATTTAACCAATTCAAAACCAATCCCTTTCTAAATCATAGCTTGTTTGATGGGAAAAGCTGCTGTATTTAAATATATTGAACACCATAACTAACATAGAAGTGAAATATGGTTTGGTACATGTGCGAATGTGCGGAAATGTCCCTCAAAGCAAATTTTGAAGACTTCGCTTTAATGTTCTTTGTACTAAACGCTCTCTAACTTTGTTCTGCTTCACTTCAACTTTTGCAGAGAGAATGCTCACATATTGAATGTTCACATATTGAATGTTCACATATTGAATGTTCACATATTGAATGTTCACATATCGTGCTATGATGTGGGTTAGAGTTGGACCTTACAGCCGCATCATTTCAAAGAAATAATCATCCTGAAGGTGCTTTTTTTTCAAGGCGGACCTGAAACTTTTTCATTTTCTTTCATTTTACTCTTAACCAGAAACATATATATATATATATATATATATATATATATACATACACATACATATATAGACAGATCGTTACACATCTGAATACAATCTCACATGTATATCCTTTTATTATAACACCAAAAGTGTTCAAATAGCCCTACTGGTTGCAGAGATACATTCTCTTTAGTTTGGGTGTGCAATTTTCAAGCAGAGGCCGAAACATAGGTGGGTTTTCAAAAGGTGGCCTTTTGACCTTTCCAACCTGAACGGCATGTCGTGGGACTTAAGTTTGAGGCCTCTGCGCATTGAGCCATCACATCACAAGCAAATACAACATTTTATTTTAAACGTTAAACAATTGGTTTCGAGGCTCAAATAATGAAGGCACACTGTAAAGAAGTGAGGATGCCGCACTGACCAGGCGTAGTCGTCGGTCCATGGCATCCAGGTGTGGCTGGATGAGGATGGGACTAAGGCGCTCCCTCACCAGGGACTCCGCCATGAGCATGGACAGCTTGTATTCTTCCTTAGCCAGCAGCTGCAGACGCAAGTGGGTCGACTTCCTCACCCTGCAGTAAGAGAGAGAGGGGCGTATCACACACAGTTATGCCCACATGCTCGACAATACTGATAATGTGAGCCGACTAATCACATGTGCTCATATTTTCCACTTTGATCAATAAAGCCATAACGCCGTTCTCATCAAGCTTCATAAAAAATAGCAGCAAAGGAGACTTTACCTGCAGCACTGGGTCAACGGCACCAGAATGGATATCTCATCATGGGAGTGCTTTCCAAAGCTAAGGTGAAGAGAAAGCAGCGTGAGGGATCTGAACAGGCTCAGCTTTTACTGCGAAACAGTTCACGCTACATACACCATTTATTTATTTGCATAAAAATGCCGCAGCGCATACATTTGCTAACGTAATAAGCTATCCTGAAAACCCCGATTTTTTTTTAAGAGGATTTCTTATTATGATTTATTTAAAGACTCCCCACGGACATTACTTATACATCGTATAAATCGTATTCCGCATTTATTAACTGTGAGCTCATTATGATCAAATATACCATTTATGAATCATGCTCTGCAAAGCATTAAAGTGAGATGATGGGCCTCTTGGGAAAAAGGGTTTATAATATCTATAGGACTTTCTTTTCCGTGCGCTGCTGATTGTTTACAGTCTCATGAGCAACTTGAGCTGTGAGGCCGGAGTTGCAGCCGAGAGACGACGACCAGATTGCTTCACAAGTAGCCGGTTTGCAAGATCGCGCCTCGGCAGCGCGCGTTCTTTTGCCCTCTACGCGGACGGTTTATCTGCGTTCGACCAAAGCCTGCTCAAACACGACTGGTCAACAGCACGCGGGCGACAAACGGAAATCCCGACGCTTCCGATGCCAAAATGCAGAATCCGTTAATAGAGATTAGCGGAATAATGAATGCGGCGCGTGAAAATCAGTTTGACAATATTTGCATTTCAACCTCTGGAATTGCACGGCAGCGGCTCACCCTCTGCCGTTGTCCAGGTGGATGATGACGGTCTCATTCCCGAACTTTTCGAATGTCTCATAATGGTGGCGGTCCATGTTCCCTGTGTTGGAATACAAGCAGCCAACGGTGAACCGGAGAGAGCACATACGTGTGTGCGCCTCCTGTGTGTTATATACTGTCAACACTACAAGTGTGTTTGCCATCGGGGCCCACTAAGCCTTCTCTGCTGGCCTCAACAGAATCACAAAGTTAGAGCTATGTCATAATTGAATAGTTTTTCACAAATACATTATATGTATTATAATTATTTTTTCCCTATTAGCTTATTTCCTCATTGCACAGCTTCATCTGTTGCTCTGCCTTCAGCCTGCAGCTTCCAGGCCGCTGCTTAAAGATATGGTTCAGGTTGAAGAAGAAGAAGAAGAAGAAGAAGAAGAAGAAGAAGAAGAAGAAGAAGAAGAACAAGCAGAAGCAGAAGAACTAGAAGGAGAAGAAGGAGAAGGAGAAGAAGAAGAAGAAGAAGAAGAAGAAGAAGAAGAAGAAGAAGAAGAAGAAGCAGAAGCAGAAGAACTAGAAGGAGGAGAAGGAGAAGGAGAAGAAGAAGAAGAAGCATACGCAGAAGAAGAAGCATACGCAGAAGAAGAAGAAGCAGAAGAAGAAGAAGCAGAAGAAGAAGAAGAAGAAGAAGAAGAAGAAGAAGAAGAAGAAGAAGAAGAAGAAGAAGAAGAAGATGAGGAAGAAGAAGAACCTAGAAGCTAAAAGCTAAAAGCTAGATGAATGAGCAGGTAGAAAATCCACGGCCGACACTGGTGTTTGCAACAATGTTTGTCCCATTATCGACCTCTGACACGGTGCCTTTACCACTGCAGGACATTGAAACTCACCCATGAGGAAGTCAAAGACGGTCATGTCCATTACGTCCAGCAGTCGGGTGCCGCTGTCATACGGGGGCGTCTGTTTGACTTCCTCGCAGTAGTCCGGGTCCACCTCCCATCTGAAGGATTTAGAATATCACATAAAAATCTAGTTTACATTTCATAAATATGTATGCATATACTTTGCAAACAAATCACCAAAATCCAATTTGTTTCGCCTTTTATTATGTTTGTTGTAATTAATTTTTGAAGTGATGATTTGGGAAACTAAGATTCTTCTTTCCCCCCCAAATCATAAGAAGATTGCTTTCTTCCGTGGTCGCTTTCCATCTGTACAGTTTGTTTTATTCTATCAGTATGTCCGCCAGCTTTAACTTGATTTGCATGATCTCTTGTCATGTGTAATGAAAGCGTAATGACTATCCCCTGACAGTGAATCCCTCAGCGGCTGCTTCATTCACTTAACGCAGCGCTGTCTGAGTGCACGATCGATCTCTCACTCTGCCTTCTTGCGCTTGTGGTAGGAGCGTCTCCACGGGTTCCTCCAGGTCTTGCGCTTGGCGAGGGCCAGGTCCGGCAGGAAGGCAGCCAGGGATCCCTCGATCTGGTCCGGCTTCCCGCACAGAGCGTGCTCGGTGGAGCAGTAGTACGAACACTCTCCGTAGAAACACACGTTGTTGGCTGAGAGTTAGCATAAAGAACAGGCATTGTTGTGGCTGCTTTGTCAAACTATTGTTTATAGAGATTAAAAAAATGACACCTAGGTGTCTTCTATGAGTATTAAGTGTTAAATACTTTAAATGTGACTACTTTTAATCCTCTTGAAATGCACACCACACAATTTAAATAGCTACATTTCCCCAGATTAAAATTACCTGGAGACATTCAGCGATTTGTATTAATTGCTGAGATCGTCAGTAATTTTTAATCCCATGAAGGTTTTCCATGTGTATAATATGTAATGCAAAAGTGGCATTGCTAATTAACTGTCGTGCTTTGGCACAAGCGAGAGTCCCCTGATAATACTAATCCCATGCAAATTAATATCACAGTAATTCAGGGCACAGAACTAGAAGGAAGAAGGAAACTGTTCATTTTCGCTGAGCTTTAACTTTTGCATTATGAATAAATATTGTTAAAATGGCATTTATTTATTTTTCCTTCTGGGATTAACACATCATTTTGATTTATGGTTTTGGGGTATCCATGAAAAGAATGAAAAAGAGTACAACTTAACTGAATTTGTCCCTAAAAACCAATAACTTTTTTTTTTTTACATTCTTCAGTTTTCACCTGGTGAAATAAAGAAGGTCCTCCAGAGCTTTTTGTCTTGTGTGACATCTCGTATCTCTTTCGTCATGTTGACAAGCCTGCCGGCCACAGGAGGGACGCGACGAAAGTCCAGGATCCTACGGGACAGAGACACACACTGAGGGGTTACATTGTGTCATCAGAATACAGCAGAAGTGGTCAAACAGTGGCTGTGACACACAAACACACACACACACACACACACACACACACACACACACACACACACACACACACACACACACACACACACACACACACACACACAGCTCACAGAGGCAGTTCACATACTAAATTTGCATCAACTTGCATTAAAAAACGCCCTGCTCGTCTGAGCCATAACTGTCACACGGATATCTTTTATATTTTAAGTCTCCATTCGCGATAAAACAAAGATGTCTTCTACTTATAACTCCAGACCTTGCCTGTCATCATGAGTGTTACCGAAGAACTGTAGAGTGCAGCAACAAGGACAAGCGCTGTGCAAATATATGCAGAAAAGTCCCAAATCACCTCAGACAGGGCTTGACTCCACAATCCCGGGCTTAAGAGGCCAGCGCCTTATGCATTAAATCACTGTGGCAAGCAAACATGCTAATGTGGCCGAATTATACTCCTGGAATTCCCTGCCACTGCCAGCAGGGGGCGCTGTGACACAAGTCTTGATCTGACAGTCACACCACCTGATGATAAACATTTGTGTCGTTTATGTGGATATCATTTTACATCAAACACATTGTTTTCAACCTGCACGAAGCTTTCCGGGCTAATATATTTCCAGACAAAGGTTTTTACTGAAAGATTGCGTGACCGTCTACCCGTGTGCGTGCCACATGCCTATTTTATGCACGTGTGGCCAATACCAGCTCGCTACAGGATCAGCACGGGCTCTTTAAAAATTGATAACCCTGACAACACCTAATGGCCAAGGCCTGAGGGGAGAGAGACACAGAAAGAGAGAGTACGATTAAAAACGGGGCCGGGGGAATAAAAGGAGAGAGACAGCTGCCGGAAAAAAAGAGAGCTGTTAACCGAGAGCTCGTCATCTAAATGATGCCATCAAGTAGAGTGGTGGCGGGTTGAGTGGGACGGGCGCACGCAGTCATGTCTCGTTCCCCCGCGACACAGGATGAAGCGCCGCAAAGCCTGCTGCCACGCTGAAGGGAACGGGGCCTCAGCGCACCTCATCACTCTTTTACTCCACCCTTGTCCCTTTGACAAAACCGTATTCCCACGGTTGCCATTTTGAACTTGTGTTACACTCGGGGTGGGACAGAAAGGCCCGCGAAGAGCTGCGCACCAACCGTGTCAATCATCATTGAGCGGAAAAATGTATGAGACGCCAGTGGGTATTCAGAGCTATATGCTTTACGGTCATATTAGTCCTTGTATGTCTTTATATCCTCTCGCTCTCGTTTCCCCACCTAATGCAGCAACACCAAGTGCACTTCCCATTTAAATCCAATCACATAATTAATGATGCTTACAGCGGCCTATATAAGAAAAGACAGTGGCTCTATGTGTGTCTGTGTATGCGTGCCCACGCTGGTGCGAATACTGCTCTTAAAAGAGCCTGTGTGTGTCTGCGGGCCCCCTGGGAGGCAGTGTAGCCTAAGCCTCTGCACCAGCAGCAGCAGCGGCAGCAGTTCTGGAGCCAGGCTCTAATTTAGAACAGACAAAATAAGGAAGAAAAAAAAAAAGCACTGCTTTTGGCAAACCCTGCCTGGCTTATATTTAGAATGGGCACAAGGCCTTTCATGCCTTTGGTTTCCTCCTCTTCCCCTTAACCCACACATATGCCGGGAGTGTGTGAGTGTATTTTCATGCATGTATGTGTTATGTGTGTGTCGAGGAGGACCAGATGTGTAGAGGACTGGTGTAGAAAGCTGCTGCTAATGCAATTGCTGCTGAACTGTGTCACTGTGCCAGAAGGAAACGATTCAACATCACTACCCGCTGTGGCCCTAGTGTGTGTGTTTGTGTGTGTGTGTGTGTGTGTGTGTGTGACCTCAGAATCATCTCCTATCACTAGCATTCACACCCCAACACAAGCCCTCTGCTCGTAGTAACGTGCAGTCGCAGTGACGTCAGTTTGACTTTATTAGCGACGCTTGAACTTGGCGCTTGAACTTGACGCGTTAGCCGGCTGATCGGAGAGCCTCGTGAGGTTTTCTCTTTTCATTAAAGTCTCTGGGGCAGGCAGACGGGCAGGCCAGCCATCGAGTGTTAGCCTTGGAAAGGCAGTGAAGTCAGAGAGCGTGGTGGTTAGCTAGGCAAGGAGGCTGCAGTCATTGTTCAGTCAGATGCTAGCTGTGGGAGGGCGGCATTCATTCGCTATGACTCATGGCCTCTCGGAGCTCGCAGCCTCCACTGTGCGGGCCCCGGCTCACACCGCTCGCTGTGTTTGAGAAAGAAGGGGTTTCTGAGGGGCAGAAGCAGTGAAAAGGAAAAGCAAATGAACAAATAAGCGCAGAGAAAAATGTGAAGTGCATGGACCTGTGTCGACTCACAATACTTGGTGAGGGCCTGGTAAACACATAACTTAAAGCTTCACTGTCGAACACAATACCCAGTCTGGCTTGGCGTTCTGCAGGTTTTTGTCCCTCCTGGGTGGTTAATGAGCTGACACGAGGGGAATCAAATTAGCAATCAGGGAGGAACACAAACCTGCAGGACGTTGGCCCTCGAGGATGAAAGAAGCACTTGGGTTTGAAGGAGTTAGAGCAGATTCAAGAACGTTGGATTTTTTTTCCTTATTTAGCTGAAAATATTTTTAGCATCGCCGACGTTTCCGGACTGGACATCCACTGCTGAACCCGAGGGTAATGTCGCCACCCGGCTTCAACAAGGAAGAAGAATGCGATGAATTAAAAAGATGATAGATGTCTCTGGTTCTACCGCTTTGATTTAGATCCAACAGTCCAACGTGAGTCCAGCACAGAGGCCGACGTCGAGACAATGGGATGTCCCAAGTAACAGACACCACACACCTCTGAGACATAACGCTGACTTACTTGTCCAGATGAAAGGCGGCTATCTCAGCGTTGTGTCTTTCGAAGTCAGAGAAATAGAAGAAGTCTGGTGGGGTCTCCTGCTCCCGGGTTTGCCTGCACAGGCACAATGGACAGAAAGCATACAGGTCAGGTATGCAATAAGATAAGATAAGATATTCCTTTATTAGTCCCGCAGTGCGGAAATTGCAGGATTACAGCAACAGACGGGGAAAGTGCACACGAGAGACACATAGTAAAATAAAATTCAAAAAAGTAATATAAAGAAACAGTAGAGCAGTCATAACAACCGTAAAGAATCCACAATAGCAATATTATGAATACAGACAGAATGCAATTTATTTAAAATGTATTTATTGCACCAGGTAAAGTAATTAAAGTCACCAAAGTGTGTGAAGTTTTGTGATCTACTGCAAACTCAGCTGGTTGTGCAGCCTGGCAGCAGCAGGAAGGAAGGACTTGCGGCACCTCTCACACACCGGGGATACTGTCAGGCAAAGCCGACGTATTACTTAAATAATGAATCAGTTGATCACAAATCGATTCATCACCTGACTTAATGTGTGTGTCGCACAACATTGCAGCAGAAAGACAACACACAAACGGTCTTTGCTGGGTCTCCTGCTCACTGATATCGGTTCAATGGATACAAATGAATCCATCCAACACATCTCCATCTCTCTCCAAAGGTGGCCAGTCAGTATTAAAACACCTCAGCTTTACACCTGTGTACCTAATACTGCCAACAGTGCTTGTGAGCAATAACCAAGACACAATAAATGTGTGTCCTTGCCTCACAAAAAAAGCCCTCATCGCAGTTACGGTGTGTGTTTTGTGGGGCAACTACAAGAGGGGACAATCGAAGGTCAGAGACTTCCTCCTGAAGCGCCCACTCCTGTTCTGGATCTGTACCTATTTCTGCCCAGCTCTGATCCTTGCCCAAAAAACTGCTTTCCGCACACATTCTGCCTTAAAGCTCTTACTGGAGGGAAAAGAGGCTCTTAAAGGCTTAAATCCCAGAGCTGATGGAGGATGGCCAGGATGGGGCAGGACAGACAGGACGGCTGGGATGAAAAGGCAAAATCAAAGGAAATAGGAGGTGAACAGAGTCCCCGCGAAGGTGCGCAGCATCGAAAATATGTAAATGTGTTAAAATACAAGGACAGCAATGCAGTCCATCAACAAATTGCTTTCTTTCTTCAGAGAAGCTGCGTATTCCAGTTATTTTTCCATTCAAACACAGTGCCTTCTCTTTGGGTTTTTTTTTTCTTCTTTTTTTCTTTTTTATTGACAACAGTAAATACTTTCCAGGAAGGCAGCTGAGTGTAATGATTTGGACTGCAGCCTCTGCCATTTCTGCTTCAGCTAGTAGAGGGAGGATGAGAAGAATGGAAACTATCTTGGCAACTTCCCTTTCTCTCCTTCTCTCTCTATTCCCTCCGGATGCCTCTCTCGGTTTATTTTGCTCAAAATCCTCTATCTCACCTCCTCTGCTTCTCCGCTCTCCCTCACGCAGAATTGTTTTCTCTACTTTCTTCTTAATACTTTATCTCTCTCTCTCTCTCTCTCTCTCTCTCTCTCTCTCTCTCTCTCTCTCTCTCTCCCTCTCTCTCTCTCTCTCTTCCATCCGTTGCTTCCTTCCTCAACTGGCTGGCTGATTGTAACTCCGCAGCTGCGTGGCTGACATATGCACCAGTCATTAAATAACCCAACACAGAGCCCAGAAACACACTCATCCACGACAACAAAAATACCCAATTTCTCTCATCTTCCTCCATCCTCGATCACCATGTGAGCGTTTGACAGGCCGTCACATGCAAAGCAAACAAAAACACA
Source organism: Clinocottus analis (assembly GCF_023055335.1). NCBI lineage: Eukaryota > Metazoa > Chordata > Actinopteri > Perciformes > Cottidae > Clinocottus > Clinocottus analis. Next base: position 10,615,278 of record NW_027175920.1, on the reverse strand, counting down.
TCCCCTGTTATGATACATTTTGTGTGTCGCGCTTCAGAGATGTGCTTAGCTACCGTTTTCACAGAAGACTGCTATGACCAGCATCACAATTCAACCTATTCCCCCCATTTATATTTCACTCTGTTTCCTCACTCCGTTTCCTCACTCCTCTCTGCCGCTCATTTCTCACTTCCACGCGTCAATTGCGAGTAAAGGCCGAGCGCCGTCTCTTGATTGTATCACTCTCTTTTCCTGGATAGCCTTGCTTCGGGGACACAGCTCTCGCTCCACATCAAGGAAAAATGATACTGACTTTGAAAGCTGAGAGAAGTGTCTATTTACACCAGTAACGCATCAGTCAGTCCAGCATACAAAGTGACTGCCACGGTTTCATTGACGGGGACAGCTGTGCACCAGATGTAATTATTATCTCGTCATATTCTTGTTTCATTTAGCTGCATTATTAGAGGGAACTTTGTATTACGCCATAAAATAGTTCAAACATGTTTTCTTGGAATGTAATGTTCTACGAATCTGAATATGAATGCTTTATGAACAAACACCTTTTCTGAAAGTTTAAATATGCAAATAAGGCATTGTTGTAAATTTAGGAGAAATACAGACGCAAATAGAGAAAGTAGTAAAAAAAAGACACAACAAAAACCTTATCGTGTATTTGAGATGTTCTCTTTCCACTAGTTTGACAAAAAGACATGTTATGCAAAATATCCCCAAATCTCAAAATTAACATAGATGAAAAGACAAGGTTTTTGCCTTGGGTGTCTCCCTTAAATGTGAAGCAACTGCCAGCAGCTGGTGAGAATAAAGGCTGGAAACGGGGATTAGCTGCTGCGTCCAGGCTTCCTCACAGGTTGATGTAACACAAAATATGACATTGTATCAGAAATAATAATATAGAAACAAGTTCAGTACATGTATATGATCTTTGGCATTTGAACAAGAAAGTTGATTTCCACCACTGCCCGACATGATCGTGTATTGTAAAATAAAGATAATCTATTCATCTCGTCAAGATAAAAAGTGCAGTTATACTTAAAGATTAAAAGTTATCTTCTTCAAAAACATTTTTAATATCATTGGTTGATATTATTATTTCAACCTAACAGCAATCAATAACTCAAAAGCTGTGGATGGCTGTCCAAGGACTTTAATATGCCCGTTTAATTTCACCCCAATGTGAGAAACAACGTGGGGGTATGATAAGGAATAAATCAGTCCAGTTTCACAAGCCACAACCTCTCTCTCTCTCTCTCTCTCTCTCTCTCTCTCTCTCTCTCTCTCTCTCTCTCTCTCTCTCAGCCTATAACTTCCAGCCACATGAACAGCGCCCACTAGTGGCCATAAGTGTAGAGATACTAAATGTAAACACGAGTTGATAGACTGCAATTCAACATCATACTAAACTTGTGAACGTGCACAATTATGTTTAAACCTGTTTAGCTAATTATGTCCATCCCACAATGTCCCTTCTTCACATTTACAATGACCATGTCCGTTGTTTATGTTCACATGTCCACGTTCAAAATGACAATTTGGGGGGGTCTTTGCAGGGAAGCTACTTTCTTGCTCGAACTTTTGTAGCTCATGCTGCTTTCATTGGAAAAGAGTTGGCCACACTGGCCGGCGTTATCAGTTGGCTCATTTTTAGCAGCGTGCTCATGCTTAAGTACCACAGACGAAATATCTAATAGCGGAGCTCCAACTTGCCAGTATTTCGTGACCGAGCTGACCGTACGGGAGCGTCGTCATGGATATTTCTTGGGGGATAAGCGTGAGCAAACATTCTCGTGCAGTGATTCATGGTCAGTCAACCTTAAAGAAATCCACAAGCATACTTCACATAGCCCTGGTACATTGCTGTCTCCATAGGGGAGGGCACCACAATAAGCGGCTGTATTCATGCTTCTGTCATTAAGCTGCAATACGCACCAAAACGCAACTCGATGAGGCGTACGCGCTCTGTGTCGCTGCCTCTCTGTAAATCAGTGAACACCAGCATGTGTTTGTATTTGAGACACACGGCTCTGCCTGTGGCCCGGCTGCACCGGTGTTCTCCTCTCGCTGAATGTCAGCCAGGAAGGAAGCAGGAAGATGTGGATAATTACCGTGATCCTCGTCCAATTCAAATGTCGATAAAGTTATTTAGAGCATGGCATGATGCCCCCCACTGACCAGGAACAAAAAAAAAAGAAAAGAAAAGAGCGGAGAAGAGATAAAGTGCAGCAAAGGCACTGAAGTTAAATAGGAAGGATAACCGGAGACAAACTAGAAAAGATATTTCTTGGTGTTCTTTGAACTGACAAATATGCAGCTGTTACATAACATTATGTCTGAATCCTCTAACAGCAGCACCTGTGTTCAGCCAAATCTGAGCATGTTCTGATCAAGCAAGCCATTAGGGGCATGTTGTTTCAAGGAAGCTGTGCTGCCAACATAAGGCAGGGGAAATACATAAATGCATGACCACATTATAAAGTCTATAAATGTTTGAATACACAGTATGCACTGAGCACAGAGAAAACAGAGAGGCGGGCAGAGATGTTGGCTACTCGTCTCGTTCACTTTGGACTGCCTGGTTGAGCTTAACCTTTAAAATATTTACAAAACCACATCTGAGTTATGCTGAATGATAAGTAGATATCTTGCACCAGGCTGCCAGAAGAAGCATACATTTTATTTTCCTCCTCAGCGCGGCGTAGTACAACCTGCCAAATGCTGTTATGTAAGGACAGAAGAAATAGTGTGTTTCGCAAGTGGGGTTTGGTGGCGCCACTATAGCCAACTGTCGACAGCGACACCAGATCTTTTATCATCGGCACCAGGTGAGACGTACGGGGCCGAGCATGCCCAGTCTGACCCTGGCCTCGCTGTAAACACATAGTTTACACTGGGTGGCCAGACAGTTTCTTGGCTTCGCTCCGAGGGGCCCCAGCAGTCAGCGGGACAGCAGAGGGCTATCGGCAATTGCACTGCAGTGTGAGAATATAAAGGTGAATGGTGGAAATCTACCTGTGCATACAGTGCATAGCTTGACCTCAGCAAAGAGAGAGAGAGAGAGAGGGAGAGAGAGAGAGACGGTAGTAGCATGGAAAATAAGGTAGAGGGCATTTTCTTTTTCCCTGTTATTAACATCAAATCAGGATAACGATATTTTTTTTTGCCTTAAGCTGCGAATAAATAAAACAAATTCAGATTGCCTCTGTCCAGATGAAGTTCTGGTGTTGGTCACTTTCCTGCCTACATTGATGATTTAACCAAGAGTCCTACTCCTACACAGAGAAGCTTAACATTAGATGTCTCATCCCATCGACCAAGATGATTTACCTCTAGCATCAGTCTGCTGGCTGATACGCCGCTTTGGTGGAGATCAAAATGTTGTTACTCCAACAATCCAGTATTACCCCTCCACAAAGCTGGGAGGCTTCAAGAGACACATTTAAAAAAGGGTCAAAATTGAAGCAGGAGAAGCCCTGAGTAGTCCCTTGGGCAACTGTCGCTCAGCGGTGAGCAAGGTCGTCCTTCAATCAGAGGATCAGCGGTTCGATCCCTCCTCGAGCTCATGTCGATGTGTCCTTTGGCAAGACACTTAACCCCAAAAATGCTCCCGTAGCTGTATTTACGATGTATGAATGTGTCCTACATTTCCCATAATGCAACAAAATAGCTTAAATTAGATGTCCTCTTCCTGGTTAATGCACATAATTTGTCCCCGTTTGTTTGGTAGGCTTTCTGTTACTAACTAGTACTACATTGGTGCAGTGCTCTCCCTGCGTACAGTAATTGTAGCCACTAACTTGTTCTTCTTGTTCGGCTTTCAATGTCACATTCAACAAAATTCTTAAGATGTACAAAGTGCTTCTTTGGTTGAGCACTTCTGGATGCTCACATCCCAAATTCATGTTTCTGTCAGTGTTGCATCCCACTGGGCTACACAGTGGGGTCATCCATTATGAAGGATCCAAAAGTTGTGACAGCTCAGCATTATGCATGAAGCATTTCACTGTGAATTCCTTCCACACAACTGAATAAACAGCAGGCTTTATTTTCTTTCTCTTCTCATCTTTTTTCATGGTCCGACCTGTTCGCTTTTCAAGTATCTTTCTCCAGGATTTCTGTTTCATCTGAGCTGAGTTCTGGAAAACAAAGCATCAGAATGTTGTCGACTTTACAATAAGAGGGAACATCTCATCCAAAGTGATGTTTAACACCCACAGCATCCATGTGACACAGTGCACTTGGGCATAGCATTAAAAGAGTTTTATCTGGTTTCAAAGTCAAACTGGCAATCGATCACCTTAAGCCTATAGCTATGGTCGTAGGCCACAGTGGAGGAGTAAAAAGATATGCTGTAAAATATAAAAGGACAAGGGCATCTTCCAGCCCCAGCGGGTTTCCACCAAAGGGCTGACTCCACACACTTGTCACACATCATCCGTCAAACCCACGGGCACGGCAAAGTGAGTACACACACACATACACACACACACACACACACACACACACACACACACACACACACACACACAAGCACACACGCATGCACACACATCCATAATATACACAAATATAGGATCATAATGTACTGTACATGCACACACACACATACACACACACACACACACACACGCACACATACACACACACACACACTTGTATTTGCTGCCCTATGAGGACGCCAGACTAGGAGGTTACAAGAGGGGACACACATTCACACACACACGGACACACACACACACACACACACACACACACACACACACATACACACACACACACACACACATCCATAATATACACAAATATAGGATCATAATGTACTGTACATGCACACACACACACACTTGTATTTGCTGCCGTGTGAGGACGCCAGACTAGGAGGTTACAAGAAGGGACACACATTCACACACACACACACACACACACACACACACACACACACACACACACACACACACGCGCACACAAGCAGCTTGAAAGAGATTTTTTAAACCTCAAGAGGGGGTGGTTGAGCTGCGAGGAGGCAGGTAAGCTTTTAATGCATGAGAGGGTAAGATAGCGAATCCCATCTATGGGTCAACAAAAAGAAAAGAAAAAAAACACTGCAGGGAGACTGGAGATGAGAGGAGGCGGTGCATTGTTTTATCTCAAGCGTGACGCACGTGAAGGTTGACCTTTCGAGCAATGACATTTGATAAATTGAGAAAAAAAGCCCTTCTCCAGCATAAATGCGCGTG